>NW_026870882.1:1589912-1907894 GCF_033118175.1 Dama dama
GAACAGGGGTGAAAATTATGAAGAGCTTCAAAAAGTGGCAAAAATATGAGGAGCATGAAACGGTATGAAAAATAGGAGGAGCATGAAACGGTGTTCAAAAACATGAAGAGCCTGAAAAGTTGTGAAAAATATGAAGAGCTTCAGAAGGTGTGAAAAATATGAGGAGCATGAAGCGGTGTTCAAAAACTTGAAGATACTGAAAAGGTGTGAAAAATATGAAGAGCTTCAAAAGGTGTCAAAAATATGAGGAGCATGAAACGGTCTGAAAAATAGGAGGAAAATGAAACGGTGTTCAAAATCATTAAGAGCCTGAAAAGGTGTGAAAAATATGAAGAGCTTCAAAAGGTGTCAAAAATATGAGGAGCATGAAACGGTCTGAAAAACATTAGGAGCATGAAACGGTGTTGAAAAACATGAAGAGCCTAAAAAGGAGTGAAAAATATGAAGAGCTTCAAAAGGTGTCAAATATATAAGGAGCATGAAACGGTCTGAAAAATAGGAGCAGCCTGAAACGGTGTGGAAAAACATGAAGAGACTGAAAATGTGTGAAAAATATGAAGAGCTTCAAAAGGTTTCAAAATTATGATGCGCATGAAACTGTCTTAAAAATAGGAAGACCATGAAGCGGTGTTGAAAAACATGAAGAGCCTGAAAAGGTGTGAAATATATGAAGAGCTACAAAATGTGTCAAAAATATGAGGAGCATGAAACGGTCTGAAAAATAGGAGGACCATGAAGCGGTGTTGAAAAATATGAAGAGCCTGAAAAGGTGTGAAAAATATGAAGAGTTTCAAAACATGTAAAAATATGAGGAGCATGAAACGGTGTTCAGAAACATGAAGAGCCTGAAATGGTGTGAAAAATATGAAGAGCTTCAAAAGGTGTCAAAAATATGAGGAGCATGAAGCATTCTGAAAAATAGGAGGAGCATGAAACCGTTTTGAATAAGACGAAGAGCCTAAAAAGGAGTGAAAAATATGAAGAGCTTCAAATGGTGTCAAATATATAAGGAGCATGAAGCGTTCTGAAAAATAGGAGCAGCCTGAAACGGTGTGGAAAAACATGAAGAGACTGAAAATGTGTGAAAAATATGAAGAGCTTCATAAGGTTTCAAAATTATGATGCGCATGAAACTGTCTTAAAAATAGGAAGAGCATGAAGCGGTGTTGAAAAACATGAAGAGCCTGAAAAGGTGTGAAATATATGAAGAGCTACAAAATGTGTCAAAAATATGAGGAGCATGAAGCGTTCTGAAAAATAGGAGGAGCATGAAGCGGTGTTGAAAAACACGAAGAGCCTAAAAAGGAGTGAAATAGATGAAGAGCTTCAAAAGAAGTCAAAAATATAAGGAGCATGAAACGGTCTGAAAAATAGGAGGAGCACGAAGCGGTGTTGAAAAACATGAAGAGCCTGAAAAGGTGTGAAATATATGAAGACGTTCAAAAGGTGTCAAAAATAGGTGGAGCATGAAACAGTTTGAAAAATAGGAAGAGCATGAAGTGGTGTTGAAAAACATGAAGAGCCTGAAAAGGTGTGAATAATATGAAGAGCTTCAAAAGGAGTCAAATATATGAGGAGCATGAAACGGTCTGAAAAATAGGAGGAGCATGAAACGGTGTTGCAAAACATGAAGAGCCTGAAAAGGTGTGAAATATATGAAGAGCTTCAAAAGTTTTCAAAAGTATGAGGAGCATGATACGGTCTGAAAAATAGGAGGAGCATGAAGCGGTGTTGAAAAGTGAAGAGCCTGAAAAGGTGTGAAAAACATGAAGCGCTTCAAAAGTTGTCAAAAATATGAGGAACATGAAACGGTCTGAAATTAGGAGAAGCAAGAATCGGTGTTGAAAAAAAGAAGAGCCTGAAAAGTTGTGAAATATATGAAGAACTTCAAAACGTGTCAAATATATGAGGAGCATGAAACGGTCTGAAAAAGAGGAGCCGCATGAAGCGGTGTTAAAAAACATAAACAGCCTGAAAAGGTGTGAAATATATGAAGAGCTTCAAAAGGTGTCAAAAATATGAGGAGCATGAAACGATCTGAAATATAGGAGTAGCATGAAGTGGTGTTGAAAACCATGAAGAGACTGAAAAGGTTTGAAAAATATGAAGAGCTTCAAAAGGTGTGAAAAATATGAAGAGCTTCAAAAGGTGTGAAAAATATGAGGAGCATGAAACGGTCTGAAAATAGGAGGAGCATGAAACGGTGTTGAAAAACATGAAGAGCCTGAAAACGTGTGAAAAATATCAAGAGCTTCAAAAATGTGTCAAAAATAGGAGGAGCATGAAACAGTCTGAAAAATAGGAGGAGCATGAAACGGTGGTGAAAAACATGAAGAGCCTGAAAATGTGTGAAAAATATCAAGAGCTTCAAAAGGTGTCAAAAATATGAGGAGCATGAACCGGGCTGAAAAATAGGAGGAGCATGAAACGGTGTTGAAAAACATGAAGAGCATGAAAAGGATTGAAAAATATGAAGAGCTTCAAAAGGTGTGAAAAATAGGAGTAGCCTGAAGCGGTGTTCAAAAACTTGAAGAGCCTGAAAATGCGTTAAAAATATGAAGAGCTTAAAGGGTTTCAAAAATATGAGGAACATGAAATGGTCTGAAAAGTAGGTTGAGCATGGAAGGGTGTTCAAAAACATGAAGAGCCTGAAAGGTGTGAATAATATGAAGCCTTCAAAACGTAGCAAAAATATGAGGAGCATGAAACCGTCTGAAAAATAGGAGGAGCACGAAGCGCTGTTCAAAATCATGAAGAGCCTGAAAAGGGGTGAAATATATGAAGAGCTTCAAAAGGTGTCAAAAATATGAGGAGCATGAAGCGGTCTGAAAAATAGGAGGAGCATGAAGTGGTGTTCAAAACATGAAGAGCCTGAAAAGGTGTGAAAAATATGAAGAGCTTCAAAAGGTGTCAAAAATATGAGGAGCATGAAACGGTCTTGAAAAACATGAAGAGCATGAAACGGTCTGAAACATAGGAGGAGCATGAAATGGTGTTCAAAAACATGAAGATCATGAAAACATGTGAAAAATATGAAGCGCTTCAAAAGGTGTGAAAAATATGAGAAGCATAAAGCGGTTATCAAAAACTTGAAGATAATGAACAGGGGTGAAAATTATGAAGAGCTTCAAAAAGTGGCAAAAATATGAGGAGCATGAAACGGTATGAAAAATAGGAGGAGCATGAAGTGGTGTTGAAAAACATGAAGAGTCTGAAAAGGTGTGAAATATATGAAGAGCTTCAAAAGGAGTCAATAAAATGAAGAGCATGAAACGGTCTGAAAAATAGGAGGAGCATGAAGCGTTGTTGAAAAACATGAAAAGCCTGAAAAGGTGTGAAAAATATGAGGAGCTTCAAAAGGTGTGAAAATTAAGAGTAGCTTGAAACGTTGTGAAAATAGGAGGAGCATGAAGCAGTGTTGAAAAACATGAAGATCCCGAAAACGTGTGAAAAATAGGAAGAGCTCAAAAGGTGTAAAAATATGAAGAGCTTCAAACGGTGTCAGAAATATGAGGAGTATGAAACGGTCTGAAAAATAGGAGGAACATGAAGCGGTGTTGAAAAACATGAAAAGCCTGAAAAGGTGTGAAAAATATGAGGAGCTTCAAAAGGTGTGAAAATTAAGAGTAGCTTGAAACCTTGTGAAAATAGGAGGAGCATGAAGCAGTGTTGAAAAACATGAAGAGCCCGAAAACGTGTGAAAAATAGGAAGAGCTCAAAAGGTGTAAAAATATGAAGAGCTTCAAACGGTGTCAGAAATATGAGGAGTATGAAATGGTCTGAACAATAGGAGGAACATGAAACGGTGTTGAAAAACATGAAGAGCCTGAAAAGGTGTGAAAAATATGAAGAGGTTCAAAACGTGTCAAAAATATGAGGAGCATTAAACGGTATGAAAAATACCAGGAGCATGATGCGGTGTTCAGAATCATGAAGAGCCTGAAAATGTGTGAAATATATGAAGAGCTTGAAACGGTGTCCAAAATATGAGGAGCATGAAACGGTCTGAAAAATACAAGGAGCATGATGCGGTGATCAGAATCATGAAGAGCCTGAAAATGTGTTAAAAATATGAAGAGCTTCAAAAGGTGTCAAAATTATGAGGAGCATGAAACGGTCTGAAAAATAGGAGGAGCATGAAGCGGTGTTGAAAAATATGAAGAGCCTGAAAAGGTGTGAAAAATATGAAGAGCTTCAAAAGGTGTCAAAAATATGAGGAGCATGAAACGGTCAGAAAAATATGAGGAGCATGACACGGTGTTCAAAAACATGAAGAGCCTGAAAAGGTGTGAAATTTATGAAGAGTTTCAAAAGGTGTCAAAATTATGAAGAGCATGAAACGGTCTGAAAAATAGGAGGAGCATGCAGCGGTATCGAAAAACATGAGAAGCCTGAAAAGGTGTTCAAAAACATGAAGTGCCTGGAAAGATGTGAAAAATATGAAGAGCTTCAAAACGTGTCAAAAATATGAGGAGCATGAAACGGTCTGAAGAATAGGAGGAACATGAAGCGGTGTTGAAAAACATGAAAAGCCTGAAAAGGTTGAAAAATATGAGGAGCTTCTAAAGGTGTGAAAATTAAGAGTAGCATGAAACGGTGTGAAAACAGGAGGAGCATGAAGCAGTGTTGAAAAACATGAAGAGCCCGAAAAGGTTTGAAAAATAGGAAGAGCTCAAAAGGTGTAAAAATATGAAGAGCTTCAAACTGTGTCAGAAATATGAGGAGTATGAAACGGTCTGAACAATAGGAGGAGCATGAAACGGTGTTGAAAAACATGAAGAGCCTGAAAAGGTGTGAAAAATATGAAGAGGTTCAAAAGGTGTCAAAAATATGAGGAGCATGAAACGGTATGAAAAATACAAGGAGCATGATGCGGTGTTCAGAATCATGAAGAGCCTGAAAATGTGTGAAATATATGAAGAGCTTCAAACGGTGTCCAAAATATGAGGAGCATGAAACGGTTTGAAAAACAGGAGGAGCATAGAGCCATGTTGAAAAACATGAAGAGCCTGAAAATGTGTTAAAATTATGAAGAGCTTCAAAAGGTGTCAAAAATATGAGGAGCATGAAACGGTCTGTAAAATAGGAGGATCATGAAGCGGTGTTGAAAAACATGAAAAGCCTGAAAACATGTGCAAAATATGAAGAGCTTCAAAAAGTGTGAAAAATATGAAGAGCTTCAAATCGTGTCAAAAATGAGAGGAGCATGAAACGGTCTTAAAAATAGGAGGAGCATGAAGTGGTGTTGAAAAACATGAAGAGTCTGAAAAGGTGTGAAATATATGAAGAGCTTCAAAAGGAGTCAATAAAATGAAGAGCATGAAACGGTCTGAAAAATAGGAGGAGCATGAAGCGTTGTTGAAAAACATGAAGAGCATGAAAAGGTGTGAAAAATATGAAGAGTTTCAAAATATGTCAATAATATGAGGAACATGAAACGGTCTGAAAATAGGAGGACCATGAAGCGGTGTGGAAAAAGATGAAGAGTCTGAAAAGGTGTGAAAAATATGAAGAGCTTCAAAAGGTGTGAAAAATATGAAGAGCTTCAAAAGGTGTCAAAAATGAGAGGAGAAAGAAACGGTCAGAAAAATAGGACGAGTATGAAGTGGTGTTGAAAAACATGAAGAGCCTGAAAAGGTGTGAAACATATGAAGAGCTTCAAAAGGTGTGAAAAACATGAAGAGCTTCAAAAGGTGTGAAATATATGAGGAGCTTCAAAAGGTGTGAAAAACATGAGGAGCATGGAACGGTCTGAAAAATTGGAGGAGCATGAAGCGGTGTTAAAAAACATGAAGAGCCTGAAAAGTTGTGAAAAACATGAAGAGCTTCAAAACGTGTCAAAAATATGAGGAGCATGAAACGGTCTGAAAAAAAGGAGAAGCATGAAACGTTGTTGAAAAACATGAAGAGCATGAAAATTGTGAATAACCTAAAGAGCTTCAAAAGGTGTCAAAAATATGAGGAACATGAAACGGTCTGAAAAATAGGACGAGCATGAAACGGTGTTGAAAAACATGAAGAGCCTGAAAAGATGTGAATAATATGAAGAGTTTCAAAGGTGTCAAAAATATGAGGAGCATGAAATGATCTGAAACATAGGAGGAGCATTAAGCGGTGTACAAACCATGAAGAGCCTGAAAAGATGTGAAAAATATGAAGAGTTTCAAAAGGTGTGAAAAATATGAAGAGCTTCAAAAGGTGTCAAAAATGAGAGGAGAAAGAAACGGTCAGAAAAATAGGACGAGTATGAAGTGGTGTTGAAAAACATGAAGAGCCTGAAAAGGTGTGAAACATATGAAGAGCTTCAAATGGTGTGAAAAACATGAAGAGCTTCAAAAGGTGTGAAATATATCAGGAGCTTCAAAAGGTGTGAAAAACATGAGGAGCATGGAACGGTCTGAAAAATTGGAGGAGCATGAAGCGGTGTTGAAAAACATGAAGAGCCTGAAAAGTTGTGAAAAACATGAAGAGCTTCAAAAGGTGTCAGAAATATGAAGAGTATGAAACAATCTGAAAAATAGGAGGAGCATGAAACGATGTTGAAAAACATGAAGAGCTTCAAAAGGTGTCAAAAATATGAGGAGCATGAAACTCTCGAAAAATAGGATTAGCCTGAAACGGTCTTCAAAATCCTGAAGAGACCGAAAACGTGTGAAAAATAAGAAGAGCTTCAAAACGTGTCAAAAATATGAGGAGCATGAAACGGTCTGAAAAAAAGGAGAAGCATGAAACGGTGTTGAAAAACATGAAGAGCATTAAAAGTGTGAGAAATATAAAGAGCTTCAAAAGGTGTCAAAAATATGAGGAGGAAGAAACGGTACGAAAAATAGGAGGAGCATGAAACGTTGTTGAAAAACATGAAGAGCATGAAAATTGTGAATAACATAAAGAGCTTCAAAAGGTGTCAAAAATATGAGGAACTTGAAACGGTCTGAAAAATAGGACGAGCATGAAACGGTGTTGAAAAACATGAAGAGCATTAAAAGTGTGAAAAATAAAAAGAGCTTCAAAAGCTGTGAAAAATATGAGGAGCAAGAAACGGTCTGAAAAATAAGAGGAGGATGAAGCGGTGTTCAAAAACATGAAGAGCCTAAAAAGGTGTGAAAATATGAAGAGATTCAAAAGGTGTCAAAATTATGAGGAGCATGAAACAGTCTGAATAATAGGAGGAGCATGAAGCGGTTTTGAACATCATGAAGGGCCTGAAAAGGTGCGAAATATATGAAGAGCTTCAAAAGGTGTCAAAAATATGAGGAGCATGAAACAGTCTGAAAAATAGGAGGAGCATGAACCGGTGTTGAAAAAGATGAAGAGTCTGAAAAGGTGTGATATATATGGAGAGCTTCAAAAGGTGTCAAAAATATGAGGAGCATGAAACGGTCTGAAAAATAGGAGGAGCATGAAGCGGTGTTGAAAAACATGAAGAGCCTGAAAAGGTGTGAAATATATGAAGACCTTCAAAAGGTGTCAAAAATATGAGGAGCATGAAACAGTGTTAAAATCATGAAAAGCCTGAAAAGTAGCGAAAAATGTATAGAGCTTCAAAAGGTGTGAAAAATATGAGGAGCAATAAACGGTCTGAAAATCGGAGGAGAATGACGTGGTGTTGAAAAACATGAAGAGCCTGAAATGGTTTGAAAAATATGAAGAGCTTCAAAAGGTGTCAAAAATATGAGCAGCAGGAAACGGTCTGAAAAATAGGAGGAGCATGAAACAGTGTTGAAAAACATGAAGAGTACGAAAAGGTGTGAAAAATACGAAAAGCAACAAAAGGTGTCAAAAATATTAGGAGCATGAAACGGTCTGAAAAATAGGAGGAGCATGAAGCGGTGTTGAAAAACATGAACAGCCTGAAAAGGTGTGAAATATATGAAGAGCTTCAAAAGGTGTCAAAAATATGAAGAGCATAAAACAGTGTTCAAAAACATGAAAAGCCTGAAAAACTGTGAAGAATTTAAAGAGCTTCAAAAGGTGTGAAACAGATGAGGAGCATGAAAAGGTCGGAAATATAGGAGGAGCATGAAGCGGTGTTCAAAAACATGAAGAGCCTGAAAAGGTGTGATATATAAGAAGCGCTTCAAAATGTGTGAAAAAAATTAGTCGCATGAACGGTCTGAAAAATAGGAGGAGCATGAAATGGTGTTGAAAAACATGAAGAGCCTGAAAAGGTGTGAAACATATGAAGAGCTTCAAAAGGTGTCAAAAATGAGAGGAGAAAGAAACGGTCAGAAAAATAGGAGGAGTATGAAGTGGTGTTGAAAAACATGAAGAGCCAGAAAAGGTGTGAAACATATGCAGAGCTTCAAAAGGTGTGAAAAACATGAAGAGCTTCAAAAGGTGTGAAATATATGAGGAGCTTCAAAAGGTGTGAAAAACATGAGGAACATGGAACGGTCTGAAAAATTGGAGGAGCATGAAGCGGTGTTGAAAAACATGAAGAGCCTGAAAAGTTGTGAATAACATGAAGAGCTTCAAAACGTGTCAAAAATGTGAGGAGCATGAAACGGTCTGAAAAATAGGAGGAGCATGAAGCGGTGTTGAAAAACATGAAGAGCCTGAAAAGGTGTGAAATATATGAAGACCTTCAAAAGGTGTCAAAAATATGAGGAGCATGAAACGGTGTTAAAATCATGAAAAGCCTGAAAAGTTGCGATAAATGTATAGAGCTTCAAAAGGTGTGAAAAATATGAGGAGCAATAAACGGTCTGGAAAATAGGAGGAGAATGAAGTGGTGTTGAAAAACATGAAGAGCCTGAAATGGTGTGAAAAATATGAAGAGCTTCAAAAGGTGTCAAAAATATGAGCAGCATGAAACTGTATGTAAATTAGAAGGAGCTGGAAGTGGTGTTGAAATACATGAAGAGCCTGAAAAGGTGTGAAATACATGAAGAGCTTCAAAAGGTGTCAAAAATATGAGGAGCATGAAACAGTGTTCAAAAAGATGAAAAGCCTGAAAAACTGTGAAGAATATAAAGAGCTTCAAAAGGTGTGAAACAGATGAGGAGCATGAAATGGTCTGAAAAATAGGAGGAGCACGAAGCGGTGTTGAAAAACATGAACAGCCTGAAAAGGTGTGAAATATATGAAGGGCTTCAAACGTTGTCAAAAATATGAGGAGCATAAAACAGTGTTCAAAAACATGAAAAGCCTGAAAAACTGTGAAGAATATAAAGAGCTTCAAAAGGTATGAAACAGATGAGGAGCATGAAACGGTGATGAAAAGCATGAAGAGCATGAAAAGGTGTGAATATAGGAAGAGATTCAAAAGGTGTCAAAAATATGAGGAGCACAACACTGTCCGAAAAATTGTAGGAGAATGAAACGGTCTGAAAAATAGGAGGAGCATGAAATGGTGTTCAAAAACATGAAGAGCCTGAAAAGGTGTGAAATATATGAAGAACTTCAAAAGGTGTCAAAAATATGAGGAGCATGAAACAGTCAAAAAATAGGAGGAGCATGAGACGGTGTTGAAAAAATGAAGACCATAAAGAGGTGTGAAAAATATGAAGAGCTTCAAAAGGTGTCAAAATTATGAGGAGCATGAAACGGTCTGAAAAATAGGAGGAGCATGAAGCGGTCTTGAAAACCATGAAGAGCCTGAAAAGGTGTGAAATATATGAAGACCATCAAAAGGTGTCAAAAATATGAGGAGCATGAAACGGTGTTAAAAACATGAAAAGCCTGAAAAGTTGAGATAAATATATAGAGCTTCAAAAGGTGTGAAAAATATGAGGAGCAATAAACGGTCTGAAAAATAGGAGGAGAATGAAGTGGTGTTGAAAAACATGAAGAGCCTGAAATGGTGTGAAAAATATGAAGTGCTTCAAAAGGTGTCAAAAATATTAGGAGCATGAAACGGTCTGAAAAATAGGAGGAGCCTGAAGCGGTGTTGAAATACATGAAGAGCCTGAAAAGGTGTGAAATACATGAAGAGCTTCAAAAGGTGTCAAAAATATAAGGAGCATGAAACAGTGTTCAAAAGCATGAAAGGCCTGATAACCTAAAGAATATAAAGAGCTTCAAAAGGTGTGAAACAGATGAGGAACATGAAATGGTCTGAAAAATAGGAGGAGCAAGAAGTGGTGCTGAAAAACCTGAGGAGCTTGAATAGGTGTGAAATATTTGAAGACCTTCAAAATGTGTCAAAAATATGAGGAGCATGAATCGGTCTGAAATATAGGAGGAGCAGGAAGCGGTGTTCAAAAACATGAAGAGCTTGAAAAGGTGTGAAAAATATGAAGAGCTCCAAAAGGTGTCAATAATATGAGGAGCAAGAAACGGTCTGAAAAAGAGGAGCATGAAGCGGTATTGAAAAACATGAACAGCCTGAAAATGTGTGAAATATTTGAAGAGCTTCAAAATGTGTCAAAAATATGAGGAGCATGAATCGGTCTGAAATATAGGAGAAGCATGAAGCGGTGTTCAAAAACATGAAGAGCCTGAAAAGGTGTGATATATATGAAGAGCTTCAATAAGTGTGAAAAATATTAGGAGCATGAAAGGTCTGAAAAATAGGAGGAGCATGAAGCAGGGTTGAAAAACATGAAGAGGCTGAAAAGGTGTGAAAAATATTGAGAGCTTCAAAAGGTGTCAAAAATATGAGGAGCATGAAACGGTCTGAAAAATAGGAGGAGCATGAAGCCGTGTTGAAAACATGAACAGCCTGAAAAGTTGTGAAAAATATGAAGAGCTTCAAAAGGTGTCAAAAATATGAGGAGCATAAAAAGGTCTGAAAAATAGGAGGAGCATGAAACGGTGTTGAAAAATATGCAGAGCATTAAAAGTGTGAAAAATATAAAGATCTTCAAAAGGTGTCAAAAATATGAGGAGCAAGAAACGGTATGAAAAATAGGAGGAGCATGAAACGTTGTTGAAAAACATGAAGAGCATGAAAATTGTGAATAACATAAAGAGTTTCAAAATGTGTCAAAAAAATGAGGAACATGAAACAGTCTGAAAAATAGGACGAGCATGAAACGGTGTTGAAAAACTTGAACAGCATTAAAAGTGTGAAAAATAAAAAGAGCTTCAAAAGCTGTCCAAAATATGAAGAGCAAGAAACGGTATGAAAAATATGAGGAGCATGAAACGGTCTGAAAAATAAGAGGAGCATGAAGCAGTGTTCAAAAACATGAAGAGCTTGAAAAGGTTTGAAAAATATGAAGAGATTCAAAAGGTGTCAAAATTATGAGGAGCATGAAACGGTCTGAAAAATAGGAGGAGCATGAAACGGTCTGAAAAAAGGGAGGAGCATGAAGAGGTGTTGAAAAACATGAAGAGCCTGAAAAGGTGTGAAAAATATGAAGAGCTTCACAGGTGTCAAAAATATGAGGAGCATGAAACGGTCTGAAAAATAGGGGGATCATGAAACGTTGTTGAAAAACATGAAGAGCCTGAAAAGGTGTGAAATATATGAAGAGCTACCAAAGGTGTCAAAAATATGAGACGCATGAAACGGTCTGAAATATATGAGGACCATGAAACGGTCTGAAAAATAGGAGGAGCAAGAAACAATGTTGAAAAACATGAAGAGCTTCAAAAGGTGTCAAAATATGAGGAGCATGAAACTGTCTGAAAAATAGGTGGAGCATGAAACGGTCTGAAAAAAAGGAAGTGTATGAAACGGTGTTGAAAAACATGAAGAGCTTCAAAAGGTGTCAAAAATATGACGACCTTAAAACGGTCTGAAAAATAGGAGGAGCATGAAATGGTGTTGAAAAACATGAAGAGCCTGGAAAGGTTTGAAAAATATGAAGAGCTACAAAAGGTGTCATATTATGAGAAGCAGGAAACGGTCTGAAAAATAGGAGGAGCATGAAATGGTCTGAAAACCTTGAGGAGCAAGAAACCGTGTTGAAAAATATGAACAGCATGAAAAGCTGTGAAATTTATGAAAAGCTTCAAAAGGTGTCAAAAAAATGAGGAGCATGAAACGGTCTGAAAAATACGAGGAGCATGATGTGGTTTTGAAAAACATGAAGAACCTGAAAAGTTGTGAAAAATATGAAGAGCTTCAAAGGTGTCAAAAATACGAGGAGCGTGAAAAGGTCTGAAAAATAGGATTAGCTTGAAACGGTGTTGACAAACCTGAAGAGCCTTAAAAGGTTTGAAAAATATGAGGAGCTTCAAAAGGTGTCAAAACTAAGACGAGCATGAAACGGTCTGAAAAATAGGAGGAGAATGAAACGGTCTGAAAAAAAGTAAGAATATGAAACGATGTTGAAAAACATGAAGAGCTTCAAAAGGTGTGAAAAATATGAGGACCATGGAACGGTCTGAAAAATAGGAGGAGCATGAAGCGGTGTTGAAAAACATGAAGAGCCTGAAAAGCTGTGAAAAATATGAAGAGCTTCAAAAGGTGTCAAAAATATGAGGAGCATGAAACGATCTGAAAAATAGGAGGAGCATGAAGCGGTGTTCAAAAACATGAAGAGCCTGAAAAGGTGTTAAAAATATTAAGAGCTTCAAAACGTATCAAAAATATGAGGAGCATGAAACGGTCAGAAAAATAGGAGGAGCATGAAGCGGTGTGGAAAAACATGAAGAGCCTGAAAAGGTGTGAACTATATGAGGAGCCTCAAAGGATGTCAAAAATATGAGGAGCATGAAACGGTCTGAAAAATAGGAGGGGCGTAAAGTGGTGTTCAAATACATGAAGAGCCTGAAAATGTTTGAAAAATATGAAAAGCTTAAAAAAGGTGTCAATAATATGAGGAGCATGAAACGGTATGTAAAATAGGAGAAGCATGAAGCAGTGTTGAAAAATATGAAGAGCCTGAAAAGGTGTGAAAAATATGAAGAGCTTCAAAAGGTGTCAAAAATATGAGGAGCATGAAACGGTTTGAAAAATGGAGGAGAAAGAAACGGTGTTCATAAACATGAAGAGCCTGAAAAGGTGTGAAAAATATGAAGAGCTTCAAAAGGTGTCAAGAATATGAGGAGCATGAAACAGTCTGAAAAATAGGAGGAGCATGAAGTGGTATTGAAAAACATGAAGATCCTGAAAAGGTGTAAAATATATAAACAGCTTCAAAAGGTGTCAAAAATATGAGGAGCATGAAATGGTCTGAAAAATAAGAGGAGCATGAAGTGGTGCTGAAAAATATGAAGAGCCTGAAAAGGTGGTAAAAATATGAAGAGCTTCAAAAGGTGTCAAAAATATGAGGAGCATGAAACGGTCTGAAAAATAGGAGCAGCATGAAGCGTTGTAGAAAAACATAAACAGCCTGACAAGGTGTGAAATATATGAAGAGCTTCAAAAAGTGTAAAAAATATGAGGAGCATGAAAAGGTCTGAAAAATAGGAGGTGCGTGAAGCGGTGTTGAAACACATGAAGAGCCTGAAAAGTTGTGAGAAATATGAAGAGCTTCAAAAGGTGTGAAAAATATTAGGATCATGAAACAGTAGGAAAAGTAGGAGGAGCATGAAGCGGTATTGAAAAACATGAAGAGCCTGAAATTGTGTGAAATATACGAAGAGCGCCAAAATGTGTCAAAAATATGAGGAGCATGAAACGGTCTGAAAAATAGGAGGAGCATGAAGTGGTGTTCAAAAACATGAAGAGTCTGAAAACGTGTGAAAAATATGAAGAGCTGCAAAAGGTGTCAAAAATATGAGGAGCATGAAACGGTCTGAAAAAGAGGAGGAGCATGAAACGGTGTTCAAAAAATGAAGAGCCTGAAAAGGTGTGAAAAATATGAAAAGTTTCAAAAGGTTTCAAAAATATGAGGAGCATGAAATCGTGTTCAAAAACATGAAGAGCCTGGAAAGGTGTGAAAAATATGAAGAGCTTCAAAACGAGTCAAAATTATGAGGAGCCTAAAAGCGTCTGAAAATTAGAGGAGCATGAAGCGGTGTTGAGGAACATGAAGATCATGAAAAGGTGTGAAAAATATGAAGAGCTTCAAAAGGTGTCAAAAATATGAGGAACTTGAAACGCTCTGAAAAATAGGAGGAGAATGAAAGGGTGTTCAATTCATGAAGAGATTGAAAAGGTGTGAAAAATATGAAGAGCTTCAAAAGTTGTCAAAATTATGAGGAGCATGAACCGGTCTGAAAAATAGGAGGAGCATGAAGCGGTGTTGAAAAACATGAAGAGCCTGAAAAAATGTGAAAAATATGAAGAGCTTCAAAAGTTGTCAAAATTATGAGGAGCATGAAACTGTCTGAATAATAGGAGGAGCATGAAACGGTGTTCAAAAAGTTGAAGAGCCTGAAAAGTGGTGAATAATATGAAGAGCTTCAAAAGGTGTCAAAAACATGAGGATCATGAAATGGTCTGAAAAATACGAGGAACATGAAGTGGTGTTGAAAAACATGAAGAGCCTGAAAAGATATGAAATATATGAAGAGCTTCAAAAGGTGTCAACAATATGAGGAGCATGAACCGGTCTGAAAAATAGGAGGAGCATGAAGCGGTGTTGAAGAACATGAAGAGCCTAAAAAGGTGTGAAAAATATGAAGAGCTTCAAAAGGTGTGAAATACACGAGGAGCATGAAACGGTCTGAAAAATACGAGGAGCATGAAGCGGTGTGCAAAAACATGAAGAGCCTGAAAAGGTGTGAATAATAAGAAGATCTTCAAAAGTTGTCAAAAATATGAGGAGCATAAAACGGTCTGAAAAATAGGAGGAGCATGAAACGGTATTCAAAAACATGAAGAACCTGAAAATTTGTGAAAAATATGAAAAGCCTCAAAAGGTGTCAAAAATATGAGGAACATGAAACGGTCTGAAAAATAGGAGGAGCATGAAACGGTATTCAAAAACATGAAGAGCCTGAAAATTTGTGAAAAATATGAAAAGCCTCAAAACGTGTCAAAAATATGAGGAGCATGAAACGGTCTGAAAAATAGGAGAAGCATGAAGTGTTCTTGAAAACCATGAAGAGCCTGAAAAGGTGTGAAAAATATGAAGAGCTTCAAAAGGTATCAAATATATGAGGAGCATGAAACGGTCTGAAAAATAGAAGGAGCATGAAGCGGTGTTCAAAATCATGAAGAGCCTGAAAAGGTGTAAGAAATATGAAGAGCTTCAAAAGGTGTCAAAAATATGAGGAGAATGAAATGGTATGAAAAAGAGGAGCAGCATGAAACGGTGTTCAAAAACATGAAGAGCCTGAAAAGGTGTGAAAAATATGAAGAACTTCAAAAGGTGTCAAATATATGAGGAGCATGAAACGGTCTGAAAAATAGGAGGAGCACCAAGTGGTGTTGAAAAACAGGAAGAGCATGAAAAGGTGTGAAAAATATGAAGAGCTTCAAAAGGTGTCAAAAATATGAGGAGCATGACACGGTCTGAAAAACAGGAGGAGCATGAAGTGTTGTTGAAAAACATGAAGAGCCTGAAAAGATGTGAAAAAAATGAAGAGCTTCAAAAGGTGTCAAAAATATGAGGAGCATGAAACGGTCTGAAAAACAGGAGGAGCATGAAGTGGTGTTGAAAAACATGAAGAGCCTAAAAAGGTGTGAAAAATATGAAGAGCTTCAAATGTGAGAAAAATATGAGGAGAATGAAACGGTCTGAAATTTAGGAGGAGCATGAAGCGGTGTTGAAAAACATGAAAAGCCTGAAATCGTGTGAAAAATATGAAGAGCTTCAAAAGGTGTGAAAAATATGAAGAGCTTCCAAAGGTGTCGAAAATAAGATGAGATGAAATGGTCTGAAAAATAGGAGGAGCATGAGGTGGTGTTGAAAAACTTGAAGTGTTTGAAAAGGTGTGAAATATATGAACAGCTTCAAAAGGTGTGAAAAATATGAGCAGCTTCGAAGGTGTCAATAATATGAGGAGATTGAAACGGTCTGAAAAACAGGAGGAGCATGAAACAATGTTGAAAAACATGAAGAGCCTTAAAAGGTGTGAAAAATATGAAGAGCTTCAAATGGTGTGAAATACATGAGGAGGATGAAACGGTCTGAAAAATACGAGGAGCATGAAGCGATGTTCAAAAACATGAAGAGCCTGAAAAGATGTGAAAAACATGAAGAGCTTCAAAAGGTGTCAAAAATATGAGGAGCATGAAATGGTATGAAAAATAGGAGGAGCATGAAGCGGTGTTCAAAACATGAAGAGCCTGAAAAGGTGTGAAAAATATGAAGAGCTTCAAAAGGTGTCAAAAATATGAGGAGCATGAAACGTTCTGAAAAATATGATGAGCATGAAAAGGTTTTGCAAATCATGAAGAGCCTGAAAAAGTGTGAAAAATATGAAGAGCTTCAAAAGGTGTGAAAAATATGAAGAGCTTCAAAAGGTGTCATAAATGAGATGAGCATGAAACGGTCTGAAAAATAGGAGGAGCATGAAGCGGTGTTCAAAAACATGAAGAGCCTGAAAAGGTGTGAAATATATGAAGAGCTTCAAAAGGTGTCAAAAAAATGAGGAGCATGAAATGGTCTGCTAAATAGGAGGAGCATGAAGCGGTGTGGAAAAACATGAAGAGCCTGAAAATTTGTGAAAAATATGAAAAGCCTCAAAAGGTGTCAAAAATATGAGGAGCATGAAACGGTCTGAAAAATAGGAGGAGCATGAAACGGTATTCAAAAACATGAAGAGTCTGAAAATTTGTGAAAAATATGAAAAGCCTCAAAAAGTGTCAAAAATATGAGGAGCATTAAACGGTCTGAAAAATAGGAGAAGCATGAAGTGTTCTTCAAAACCATGAAGAGCCTGAAAAGGTGTGAAAATTATGAAGAGCTTCAAAAGGTGTCAAATATATGAGGAGCATGAAACGGTCTGAAAAATAGAAGGAGCATGAAGCGGTGTTCAAAATCATGAAGAGCCTGAAAAGGTGTAAGAAATATGAAGAGCTTCAAAAGGTGTCAAAAATATGAGGAGTATGAAATGGTATGAAAAATAGGAGCAGCATGAAACGGTGTTCAAAAACATGAAGAGCCTGAAAAGGTGTGAAAAATATGAAGAGCTTCAAATGCTGTCAAAAATATGAGGAGGTTGAAACGGTCTGAAAAATAGGAGGAGCATAAAGAGGTGTTGAAAAATATAAAGAGCCTGTAAAGGTGTGAAAAATATGAAGAGCTTCAAAAGGTGTGAAAAATATGAAGAGCTTCCAAAGGTGTCGAAAATAAGATGAGATGAAACGGTGTGAAAAATAGGAGGAGCATGAGGTGGTGTTGGAAAACATGAAGTGTTTGAAATGTTGTGAAATATATGAACAGCTTCAAAAGGTGTGAAAAATATGAGCAGCTTCAAAAAGTGTCAATAATATGAGGAGATTGAAACGGTCTGAAAAACATGAGGAGCATGAAACAATGTTGAAAAACATGAAGAGCCTTAAAAGGTGTGAAAAATATGAAGAGCTTCAAATGCTGTCAAAAATATGAGGAGGTTGAAACGGTCTGAAAAACAGGAGGAGCATGAAGTGGTGTTGAAAAACATGAAGAGCCTGAAAAGGTGTGAAAAATATGAAGAGCTTCAAAAGGTGTCAAAAATATGAGGAGCATGAAACGGTCTGAAAAACAGGAGGAGCATGAAGTGGTGTTGAAAAACATGACGAGCCTAAAAAGGTGTGAAAAATATGAAGAGCTTCAAAAGGTGTGAAATACACGAGGAGCATGAAACGGTCTGAAAATAGTAGGTGCATGAAGTGGTGTTCAAAAACATGAAGAACCTGAAAAGTTGTGAAAAATATGAAGAGCTTCAAAAGGTGTGAGATACATGAGGAGCATGAAACGGTCTGAAAAATACGAGGAGCATGAAGCGGTGTGCAAAAACATGAAGAGCCTGAAAAGGTGTGAATAATAAGAAGATCTTCAAAAGGTGTCAAAAATATGAGGAGCATAAAACGGTCTGAAAAATAGGAGGAGCATGAAACGGTATTCAAATACATGAAGAGCCTGAAAATTTGTGAAAAATATGAAAAGCCTCAAAACGTGTCAAAAATATGAGGAGCAAGAAGCGGTCTGAAATATAGGAGAAGCATGAAGTGTTCTTCAAAACCATGAAGAGCCTGAAAAGGTGTGAAAAATATGAAGAGCTTCAAAAGGTATCAAATATATGAGGAGCATGAAACGGTCTGAAAAATAGAAGGAGCATGAAGCGGTGTTCAAAATCATGAAGAGCCTGAAAAGGTGTAAGAAATATGAAGAGCTTCAAAATGTGTCAAAAATATGAGGAGTATGAAATGGTATGAAAAATAGGAGCAGCATGAAACGGTGTTCAAAAACATGAAGAGCCTGAAAAGGTGTGAAAAATATGAAGAACTTCAAAAGGTGTCAAATATATGAGGAGCATGAAACGGTCTGAAAAATAGGAGGAGCACCAAGTGGTGTTGAAAAACATGAAGAGCATGAAAAGGTGTGAAAAGTATGATCGCTTCAAAAGGTCACAAAAATATGAGGAGCATGAAACGGTGTTCAAAAACATGAAGAGCCTGATAAGGTGTGAAAAATATGAAGAGCTTCAAATGCTGTCAAAATATGAGGAGGTTGAAACGGTCTGAAATATAGGAGGAGCATAAAGAGGTGTTGAAAAACATGAAGAGCCTGTAAAGGTGTGAAAAATATGAAGAGCTTCAAAAGGAGTCAAATATATGAGGAGCATGAAACGGTTTGAAAAACAGGAGGAGCATGAAGTGTTGTTGAACAACATGAAGAGCCTGAAAAGGTGTGAAAAAAATGAAGAGCTTCAAAAGGTGTCAAAAATATGAGGAGCATGAAACGGTCTGAAAAACAGGAGGAGCATGAAGTGGTGTTGAAAAACATGAAGAGCCTAAAAAGGTGTGATAAATATGAAGAGCTTCAAATGTGAGAAAAATATGAGGAGAATGAAACGGTCTGAAATTTAGGAGGAGCATGAAGCGGTGTTGAAAAACATGAAAAGCCTGAAAACGTGTGAAAAATATGAAGAGCTTCAAAAGGTGTGAAAAATATGAAGAGCTTCCAAAGGTGTCGAAAATATGATGAGATGAAACGGTCTGAAAAATAGGAGGAGCATGAGGTGGTGTTGAAAAACTTGAAGTGTTTGAAAAGGTGTGAAATATATGAACAGCTTCAAAAGGTGTGAAAAATATGAGCAGCTTCGAAGGTGTCAATAATATGAGGAGATTGAAACGGTCTGAAAAACAGGAGGAGCATGAAACAATGTTGAAAAACATGAAGAGCCTTAAAAGGTGTGAAAAATATGAAGAGCTTCAAATGGTGTGAAATACATGAGGAGGATGAAACGGTCTGAAAAATACGAGGAGCATGAAGCGATGTTCAAAAACATGAAGAGCCTGAAAAGATGTGAAAAACATGAAGAGCTTCAAAAGGTGTCAAAAATATGAGGAGCATGAAATGGTATGAAAAATAGGAGGAGCATGAAGCCGTGTTCAAAACATGAAGAGCCTGAAAAGGTGTGAAAAATATGAAGAGCTTCAAAAGGTGTCAAAAATATGAGGAGCATGAAACGGTCTGAAAAATATGAGGAGCATGAAAAGGTTTTGCAAATCATGAAGAGCCTGAAAAAGTGTGAAAAATATGAAGAGCTTCAAAAGGTGTGAAAAATATGAAGAGCTTCAAAAGGTGTCATAAATGAGATGAGCATGAAACGGTCTGAAAAATAGGAGGAGCATGAAGCGGTGTTCAAAACATGAAGAGCCTGAAAAGGTGTGAAATATATGAAGAGCTTCAAAAGGTGTCAAAAAAATGAGGAGCATGAAATGGTCTGCTAAATAGGAGGAGCATGAAGCGGTGTGCAAAAACATGAAGAGACTGAAAATTTGTGAAAAATATGAAAATCCTCAAAAGGTGTCAAAAATATGAGGAGCATGAAACGGTCTGAAAAATAGGAGGAGCATGAAACGATATTCAAAAACATGAAGAGTCTGAAAATTTGTGAAAAATATGAAAAGCCTCAAAACGTGTCAAAAATATGAGGAGCATTAAACGGTCTGAAAAATAGGAGAAGCATGAAGTGTTCTTCAAAACCATGAAGAGCCTGAAAAGGTGTGAAAAATATGAAGAGCTTCAAAAGGTGTCAAATATATGAGGAGCATGAAACGGTCTGAAAAATAGAAGGAGCATGAAGCGGTGTTCAAAATCATGAAGAGCCTGAAAAGGTGTAAGAAATATGAAGAGCTTCAAAAGGTGTCAAAAATATGAGGAGTATGAAATGGTATGAAAAATAGGAGCAGCATGAAACGGTGTTCAAAAACATGAAGAGCCTGAAAAAATGTGAAAAATATGAAGAGCTTCAAATGCTGTCAAAAATATGAGGAGGTTGAAACGGTCTGAAAAATAGGAGGAGCATAAAGAGGTGTTGAAAAACATAAAGAGCCTGTAAAGATGTGCAAAATATGAAGAGCTTCAAAAGGTGTCAAATATATGAGGAGCATGAAACGGTCTGAAAAATAGAAGGAGCATGAAGCGGTGTTCAAAATCATGAAGAGCCTGAAAAGGTGTAAGAAATATGAAGAGCTTCAAAAGGTGTCAAAAATATGAGGAGTATGAAATGGTATGAAAAATAGGAGCAGCATGAAACGGTGTTCAAAAACATGAAGAGCCTGAAAAAATGTGAAAAATATGAAGAGCTTCAAATGCTGTCAAAAATATGAGGAGGTTGAAACGGTCTGAAAAATAGGAGGAGCATAAAGAGGTGTTGAAAAACATAAAGAGCCTGTAAAGGTGTGCAAAATATGAAGAGCTTCAAAAGGTGTCAAAAATATGAGGAGCATGAAACGGTCTGAAAAACAGGAGGAGCATGAAGTGGTGTTCAAAAACATGAAGAGCCTAAAAAGGTGTGAAAAATATGAAGAGCTTCAAAAGGTGTCAAAAATATGAGGAGAATGAAACGGTCTGAAATTTAGGAGGAGCATGAAGCGGTGTTGAAAAACATGAAGAGCCTGAAAACGTGTGAAAAATATGAAGAGCTTCAAAAGGTGTGAAAAATATGAAGAGCTTCCAAAGGTGTCGAAAATAAGATGAGATGAAACGGTGTGAAAAATAGGAGGAGCATGAGGTGCTGTTGAAAAACATGAAGTGTTTGAAAAGGTGTGAAATATATGAACAGCTTCAAAAGGTGTGAAAAATATGAGCAGGTTCAAAAAGTGTCAATAATATGAGGAGATTGAAACGGTCTGAAAAACAGGAGGAGCATGAAACAATGTTGAAAAACATGAAGAGCCTTAAAAGGTGTGAAAAATATGAAGAGCTTCAAATGCTGTCAAAAACATGAGGAGGTTGAAACGGTCTGAAAAACACGAGGAGCATGAAGTGGTGTTGAAAAACTTGAAGAGCCTGAAAAGGTGTGAAAAATATGAAGAGCTTCAAAAGGTGTCAAAAATATGAGGAGCATGAAACGGTCTGAAAAACAGGAGGAGCCTGAAGTGTTGTTGAAAAACATGAGGAGCCTAAAAAGGTGTGAAAAATATGAAGAGCTTCAAATGTGAGAAAAATATGAGGAGAATGAAACGGTCTGAAATTTAGGAGGAGCATGAAGCGGTGTTGAAAAACATGAAGAGCCTGAAAACGTGTGAAAAATATGAAGAGCTTCAAAAGGTGTGAAAAATATGAAGAGCTTCCAAAGGTTTCGAAATTAAGATGAGATGAAACGGTCTGAAAAATAGGAGGAGCATGAGGTGGTGTTGAAAAACATGAAGTGTTTGAAAAGGTGTGAAATATATGAACAGCTTCTAAAGGTGTGAAAAATATGAGCAGCTTCAAAAAGTGTCAATAATATGAGGAGATTGAAACGGTCTGAAAAACAGGAGGAGCATGAAACAATGTTGAAAAACATGAAGAGCCTTAAAAGGTGTGAAAAATATGAAGAGCTTCAAATGGTGTGAAATACATGAGGAGGACGAAACGGTCTGAAAAATACGAGGAGCATGAAGCGATGTTCAAAAACATGAAGAGCCTGAAAAGATGTGAAAAACATGAAGAGCTTCAAAAGGTGTCAAAAATATGAGGAGCATGATATGGTCTGAAAAATAGGAGGAGCATGAAGTGGTGTTCAAAACATGAAGAGCCTGAAAAGGTGTCAAAAATATGAAGAGCTTCAAAAGTTGTCAAAAATATGAGGAGCATGAAACGTTCTGAAAAATATGATGAGCATGAAAAGGTTTTGCAAATCATGAAGAGCCTGAAAAAGTGTGAAAAATATGAAGAGCTTCAAAAGGTGTGAAAAATATGAAGAGCTTCAAAAGGTGTCAAAAATATGAGGAGCATTAAACAGTCCGAAAAATACGATGAGAATGAATCGGTTTTGAAAAAGATGAAGAGCATGAAAAGGTGTGAAAAATATGAAGAGCTTCAAAAGGTGTCAAAAATATGAAGAGCTTCAAAAGGAGTCAAAAATATGAGAAGCATGAAACGACAGAAAAATAGGAGGAGCTTGAAGTGGTGTTGAAAAACATGAAGAGCATGGAAAGGTGTGAAATATATGAAGAGCTTCAAAAGTTGTCAAAAATATGAGGAGCAAGAAACGGTCTGAAAAATAGGAGGAGCATGAAGCAGTCGTCAAAAACATGAAGATCATGAAAAGATGTGAAAAATATGAACAGCTTCAAAAGGTCTCAAGGATATGAGGAGCATGAAACAGTCGGAAAAATAGGAGGAGCATGAAACGGTGTTCAAAAAGCTGAAGAGCCTGAAAAGGTGTGAAAAATATGAAGAGCTTCAAAAGGTGTCAAAAATATGAGAAGCATGTAACGACTGAAAAATAGGAGGAGCATGAAGAGGTGTTGAAAAACATGAAGAGCCTGAAAAGGTGTGAAATATATTAAGAGCTTTAAAAACGTGTCCAAAATATGAGGAGTATGAAACGGTCTGAAAAATAGGAGGAGCATGAAGCGGTGTTTAAAAACATGAAGAGCATGAAAAGGTGTGAAAAATATGAAGAATTTCAAAGGGTGTCAAAAATATGAGAAGCATGAAACGGTCTCAAAAATAGGAGGAGCATGAACCGGTTTTTAAAAACATGAAGAGCCTGAAAAAGTGTGAAATAAATGAAGAGCTTCAAAAGATGTCAAAAATATGAGGAGCATGAAACGGTCTGAAAATTAGGAGGAGCATGAAGCGGTGTTAAAAAACATGAAGAGCCTGAAAAGGTGTGAAAAATATGAAAAGCTTCTAAAGATCTCAAATATATGTGGAGCATGAAACGGTCTGAAAAATAGGAGGAGCACGATGCGGTGGTCAAAAACATGAAGAGCCTGAAATGGTGTGAAAAATATGAGGAGCTTCAAAAGGTGTCAAAAATATGAGGAGCATGAAACAGCCTGAAAAATAGGATGACCATGCAACGATTTTGAAAAAAATGAAAAGCAGGAAAATGTGTGAAAAATATGAAGAGCTTCAAAAGGTGTCAAAAATATGAGGAGCAGGAAACGGTCTGAAAAATAGGAGAAGCATGAAGCGGTGGTCAAAAACATGAAGAGCCTGAAAAGGTGTGAAAAATATGAGGAGCTTCAAAAGGTGTCAAAAATATGAGGAGTATGAAACAGGCTGAAACAGAGGAGGAGCATGAAGCCGTGTTGAAAAACATGAAGAGCATGAAAAGTTTTGAAATATATGAAGAGCTTCAAACGTGTCAAAAATATGAGGAACATGAAACGGTCTGAAAAATAGGAGGAGCATGAAGCGGTTCTCAAAGACATGAAGAGCCTGAAAAGGTGTGAAAAATATGAAGAGCTTCAAAATCTGTCAAAAATATGAGGAGCATGAAACGGTCTGAAAAATACGAGGAGCATGAAGCGGTGGTTAAAAACATGAAGAGCCTGAAAAGGGGTGAAAAACATGAAGAGCTTCTAAATGAGTTAAAAATATGAGAAGCATGAAACGACTGAAAAATAGGAGGAGCATGAAGCGGTGTTGAAAAACATGAAGAGCCTGAAAAGGTTTGAAATATATGAAGAGCTTCAAAGGTGTCAAAACTAGGAGGAGCATGAAACAGTCTGAAAAATAGGAGAAGCAAGAAGCGGTGTTGAAAAACATGAATAGCCTAAAAAGAAGTGAAAAATATGAAGAGCTTCAAAAGGTGTCAAAAATATGAGAAGCATGAAACGATTGAAAAATAGGAGGAGCATGAAACGGTGTTCAAAAGCCTGAAGAGCCTGAAAAGGTGTGAAAAATATGAAGAGCTTCAAAAGGTGTCAAAAATATGAGAAGCATGAAACGAATGAAAAATAGGAGGAGCATGAAGAGGTGCTGAAAAACATTAAGAGCCTGAAAAGGTGTGAAATATATGAAGAGTTTCAAAAGGTGTCATAAATATCAGGAGCATGAAACGGTCTGAAAAATAGGAGGAGCATGAAGCGGTGTTTAAAAACATGAAGTGCCTGAAAAGGTGTGAAAAATATGAAGAGCTTCAAAAGATCTCAAATATATGAGGAGCATGAAACGGTCTGAAAAATAGGAGGAGAATGAACCGGTCCTCAAAAACATGAAGAGCCTGAAAAGTTGTGAAAAATATGAAGAGCTTAAAAAGGTGTCAAAAATATGAGGAGAATGAAACAGCCTGAAAAATAGGAGGAGCATGAAGCGGTGTTGAAAAACTTGAAGAGCCTGAAAAGGTTTGAAATATATGAAGAGCTTCTAGAGTTTTTAAAAATATGAGAAGCATGAAACGACTGAAAAATAGGAGGAGCATGAAGTGGTGATGAACAACTTGAAGAGCCTGAAAAGGTTTGAAATATATGAAGAGCTTAAAAAGGTGTCAAAAATATGAGGAGCATGAAACAGCCTGAAAAACAGGATGAGCATGAAACGGTTTTTAAAAAGATGAAGAGGATGAAAATGTGTGAAAAATATGAAGAGCTTCAAAACGTGTCAAAATTATGAGGAGCATGGAACAGTCTGAAAAATAGGAGGAGCATGAAGCGGTTTTCAAAAACACGAAGAGCCTGAAAAGGTGTGAAAAATATGAAGAGCTTCAAAAGGTGTCAAAAATATGAGGAGCAGGAAACGGTCTGAAAAATAGGAGGAGTATGAATCGGTTTAGAAAAAGATGAAGAGCCTGAAAATGTGTAAAAAATATGAAGAGCTTAAAAATGTGTCAAAAATATGAGGAGCATGGAACAGTCTGAAAAATAGGAGGAGCATGAATCGGTTTAGAAAAAGATGAAGAGCATGAAAAGGTATGAGAAATATGAAGAGCTTCAAAAGGTGTCAAAATATGAGGAGCATGAAACGACTGAAATATACGAGGAGCATGAAGAGGAGTTGAAAAACATGAAGAGCCTGAAAAGCTGTGAAATATATGAAGAGCTTCAAAAGGTGTCAAAATTATGAGGAGCGTGAAACGGTATGAAAAATAGGAAGAGCATGAAGCGGTGTTGAAAAACATGAAGAGCCTCAAAAGGTGTGAAAAATATGAAGAGCTTCATAAGGTGTCAAAAATATGAGGAGCATGAAACGGTCTGAAAAATAGGAGGAGCATGAAATGGTGTTCAAAAACAGGAAGAGCCTAAAAAGATGTGAAAAATATGAATAGATTCAAAAGCTGTGAAAAACATGAGGAGCATGAAACGGTCTGAAAAATAGGAGGAGCATGAAGTGGTGTTCAAAAACATCAAGAGCCTGAAAAGGTGTGAAAAATATGCAGAATTTCAAAATGTGTGAAATATATAAGGAGCATGAAACGCTTTGAAAAATAGGAGGAGCATGAAGCGGTGTTGAAAAACATGAAGAGCCTGAAAAGGTGTCAAATATATGAAGAGCTTCCAAAGGTGTCAAAAATCTGAGGAGCATGAAACGGTCTGAAAAATAGGAAGAGCATGAAGCGGTGTTCAAAAATATGAAGAGCCTGAAAAGGTGAGAAAAATATGAAGAGCATCAAACGGTGTCAAAAATATGAGGAGCATGAAACGGTCTGGAAAATAGTAGGGGCATGAAATTGTGTTGAAAAACATAAAGAGCCTGAAAAGGTGTGAAAA
Organism: Dama dama; assembly: GCF_033118175.1. Classification (NCBI taxonomy): domain Eukaryota; kingdom Metazoa; phylum Chordata; class Mammalia; order Artiodactyla; family Cervidae; genus Dama; species Dama dama. Next base: position 1,615,780 of record NW_026870882.1, read on the forward strand.
ATATGAACAGCTTCAAAAGGTGTCAAAAATCTGAGGAGCATGAAACGGTCTGAAAAATAGGAGGAGCATGAAGTGGTGTTGAAAAACATGAAGAGCCTGAAAACTTGTGAAAAATATGAAGAGCTTCAAAAGGTGTGAAAAATATGAAGACCTTCAAAACGTGTCAAAAATGAGAGGAGCATGAAACGGTCTGAAAAATAGGAGGAGCATGAAGTGGTGTTGAAAAACATGAAGAGCCTGAAATGGTGTGAAATATATGAAGAACTTCAAAAGGAGTCAAAAATATGAGGAGCATGAAACGGTATGTAAAATAGGAGGAGAATGAAGCGGTGTTGAAAAACATCAAGAGCCTCAAAAGGTGTGAAAAATATGAAGAGCTTCAAAAGGTGTTAAAAATATGAGGAGCATGAAATGGGCTGAAAAATAGGAGGAGCATGAAGTAGTGTTGAAAAACATGAAGAGCCTGAAAAGGTGGGGAAAATATGAAGAGCTTCAAAAGGTTTTCAAAAATATGAGGAGCGTGAAACCGTCTGGAAAATAGGAGGAGCATGAAACGCTGTTGAAAAACTTGAAGAGCCTGAAAAGGTGTGAAAAATATGAATAGCTTCAAAACTAGTAAAAAACATGAGGAGCATGAAACTCTCTGCAAAATAGGAGGAGGATGAAGTGGTGTTTAAAAACATGAAGAGCTTGAAAAGGTGTAAAAAATATGAAGAGCTTAAAATGTGTGAAAAATATGAGGAGCATGAAACTGTCTGAAAAATAGGAGGAGCATGAAGCGGTGTTCAAAAAAATGAACCTGAAAAGATGTGAAAAATATGAAGAGCTTCAAAAGGTGTCAAAAATATGAGGAGCATTAAACCTTCTGAAAAATAGGAGGAGCATGAACTGTGTTCAAAAACATGAAGAGCATGAAAAGGTTTGAAAAATATGAAAGGCTACAAAGCGTGTCAAAAAAATTAGGAGGATGAAACGGTGTGATAAATTGGAGGAGCATGAAGCGGTGTTGAAAAACATGAAGAGCCTGAAAAGGTGTGAAAAATATGAATAGCTTCAAAACGAGTAAAAAAATTAGGAGCATGAAACAGTCTGAAAAATAGGAGGAGCATGAAGCGGTATTGAAAAACCTGAAGAGCCTGAAAAGGTGTAAAAAATATGAAGAGCTTAAAAAGGTGTGAAAAATATGAGGAGCATGAAACTGTCTGAAAAATAGGAGGAGCATGAAGCGGTGTTCAAAACATGAAGAGCCTGAAAAGGTGTAAAAATATGAAGAGCTTAAAAAGGTGTAAAAAATATGAGGAGCTTAAAAAGGTGTGAAAAATATTAGGAGCATGAAACTGACTGAAAAATAGGAGGAGCATGAAGTGGTGTTGAAAAATATGAAGAGCCTGAAAAGGTGTGAAATATATGAAGAGCTAAAAAAGGTTTCAAAAATATGAGGAGCATGAAATGGTCAGAAAAATATGAGGAGCACGAAACTGTCTGAAATAGGAGGAGCATTAAACGTTGTTGAAAAAGATGAAGAGCATGAAAATGTGAGAAAAATATGTAGAGCTTCAAAAGGTGTCAAAAATATGAGGAAGACGAAATGGTCTGAAAAATAGGACGAGCATGAAGCGCTGTTGAAAACCATGAAGAGCCTGACATGGTGTGAAAAATATGAAGAGCTTCAAAAGGTTTCAAAATTATGAGGAGCATGAAACCGTCTAAAAATATGACGAGCATGAAATGGTGTTGAAAAACATGAAGAGCCTCAAAAGGTGTGAAAAATATGAAGAGCTTCAAAAGGTGTCAAAAAAATGAGGAGCATGAAACGGTCTGAAAAATAGGAGGAGCATGAAACGATGTTGAAAAACATGAAGACATGATAAGGTGTGAAAAATATGAAGAGCTTCCAAAGGTGTCAAAAATATGAGGAGCATGAAACGGTCTGAAAAATAGGAGGAGCATGATACGATGCTGAAATACATGAAGACATGAAAAGGTGTGAAATATATGAAGAGCTTCAAAAGGTGTCAAAATAATGAGGAGCATGAAACGGTCTGAAAAATAGGAGGAGCATGAAACGGTGTTGAAAAACATGATGAGATTCAAAATGTGTCAGAAATATGAGGAGCTTGAAACGGTCTGAAAAATTGGAGGAGCATGAAACGGTGTTGAAAAATATGAAGAGCATGAAGAGGTGTGAAAAATATGAAGAGCTTCAAAAGTTGGCCAAAATTTGAGGAGCATGAAACGGTCTGATACATATGAGGAGCATGAAACGGTCTGCCATATAGGAGGAGCATGAAACGGTGTTGAAAAACATGAAGAGCCTGAAAATTGTGAAAAATATGAAGAGCATCAAAAGCTGCCAAAAATAGGAGGAGCATGAAACGGTCTGAAAAATATGAAAGAGCATGAAACGGTTTGACAAATAGGAGGAGCATGAAACGTGGTGAAAAACATGAAGAGCTTCAAAAGGTGTCAAAAATAGGAGGAGCATGAAACAGTCTGAAAAACAGGAAGAGCATGAAGCGGTGTTGAAAAACATGAAGAGCCTGAAAAGGTGTGAAAAAATATGAAGACCTTCAAAAGGTGTCAAAATATGAGGATCATGAAACGATCTTAAAAATAGGAGGAGCATGAAGCGGTGTTCAAAAACATGAAGAGCCTGAAAAGGTGTGAAATATATGAAGAGCTTCAAAAGGTGTGAAATATATGAGGAGCATGAAACGGTGTGTAAAATAGGAGGAGCATGAAATGGTGTTCAGAAACATGAAGAGCCTGAAAAGGTGTGAAAAATATGAAGAGCTTCACAAGGTGTGAAAAATATGAGGAGCATGAAACGGTCTGAAAAATAGGAGGAGCATGAAACGGTGTTGAAAACATGAAGAACATGAAAAGGTGTGAAAAATATGAAGAGCTTCAAAAGGTGTCAAAAATATGAGGAGCATGAAACGATCTGAAATATAGGAGTAGCATGAAGTGGTGTTGAAAACCATGAAGAGACTGAAAAGGTTTGAAAAATATGAAGAGCTTCAAAAGGTGTGAAAAATATGAAGAGCTTCAAAAGGTGTGAAAAATATGAGGAGCATGAAACGGTCTGAAAATAGGAGGAGCATGAAACGGTGTTGAAAAACATGAAGAGCCTGAAAACGTGTGAAAAATATCAAGAGCTTCAAAAATGTGTCAAAAATAGGAGGAGCATGAAACAGTCTGAAAAATAGGAGGAGCATGAAACGGTGGTGAAAAACATGAAGAGCCTGAAAATGTGTGAAAAATATCAAGAGCTTCAAAAGGTGTCAAAAATATGAGGAGCATGAACCGGGCTGAAAAATAGGAGGAGCATGAAACGGTGTTGAAAAACATGAAGCGCATGAAAAGGATTGAAAAATATGAAGAGCTTCAAAAGGTGTGAAAAATAGGAGTAGCCTGAAGCGGTGTTCAAAAACTTGAAGAGCCTGAAAATGTGTTAAAAATATGAAGAGCTTAAAGGGTTTCAAAAATATGAGGAACATGAAATGGTCTGAAAAATAGGTTGAGCATGGAAGGGTGTTCAAAAACATGAAGAGCCTGAAAGGTGTGAATAATATGAAGCCTTCAAAACGTAGCAAAAATATGAGGAGCATGAAACCGTCTGAAAAATAGGAGGAGCACGAAGCGCTGTTCAAAATCATGAAGAGCCTGAAAAGGGGTGAAATATATGAAGAGATTCAAAAGGTGTCAAAAATATGAGGAGCATGAAGCGGTCTGAAAAATAGGAGGAGCATGAAGTGGTGTTCAAAACATGAAGAGCCTGAAAAGGTGTGAAAAATATGAAGAGCTTCAAAAGGTGTCAAAAATATGAGGAGCATGAAACGGTCTGAAAAATAGGAGGAGCTTGAAGTGGTGTTGAAAAACACGACGAGCCTGAAAAGGTGTGAAATATATGAAGAGCTTCAAAAGGTGTGAAATATATGCGGAGCATGAAACGGCCTGAAAAATAGGAGGGGCATGAAAGGGTCTGAAAAATAGGAGGAGCATAAATCGGTTTTGAAAACATGAAGAGCATGAAAAGGTGTGAAAAATATGAAGAGCTACAAAAGGTATCAAAAATATGAGGAGCATGAAACGTTCTGAAAAATAGGAGAAGCATGAAGCGGTTTTGAAAAACATGAAGAGCCTGAAAAGGTGTGAAATATATGAAGAGCTTCAAAAGGTGTGAAATATATGAGGAGCATGAAACGGTGTGTAAAATAGGAGGAGCATGAAATGGTGTTCAGAAACATGAAGAGCCTGAAAAGGTGTGAAAAATATGAAGAGCTTCACAAGGTGTGAAAAATATGAGGAGCATGAAACGGTCTGAAAAATAGGAGGAGCATGAAACGGTGTTGAAAACATGAAGAACATGAAAAGGTGTGAAAAATATGAAGAGCTTCAAAAGGTGTCAAAAATATGAGGAGCATGAAACGATCTGAAATATAGGAGTAGCATGAAGTGGTGTTGAAAACCATGAAGAGACTGAAAAGGTTTGAAAAATATGAAGAGCTTCAAAAGGTGTGAAAAATATGAGGAGCATGAAACGGTCTGAAAATAGGAGGAGCATGAAACGGTGTTGAAAAACATGAAGAGCCTGAAAACGTGTGAAAAATATCAAGAGCTTCAAAAATGTGTCAAAAATAGGAGGAGCATGAAACAGTCTGAAAAATAGGAGGAGCATGAAACGGTGGTGAAAAACATGAAGAGCCTGAAAATGTGTGAAAAATATCAAGAGCTTCAAAAGGTGTCAAAAATATGAGGAGCATGAACCGGGCTGAAAAATAGGAGGAGCATGAAACGGTGTTGAAAAACATGAAGAGCATGAAAAGGATTGAAAAATATGAAGAGCTTCAAAAGGTGTGAAAAATAGGAGTAGCCTGAAGCGGTGTTCAAAAACTTGAAGAGCCTGAAAATGTGTTAAAAATATGAAGAGCTTAAAGGGTTTCAAAAATATGAGGAACATGAAATGGTCTGAAAAATAGGTTGAGCATGGAAGGGTGTTCAAAAACATGAAGAGCCTGAAAGGTGTGAATAATATGAAGCCTTCAAAACGTAGCAAAAATATGAGGAGCATGAAACCGTCTGAAAAATAGGAGGAGCACGAAGCGCTGTTCAAAATCATGAAGAGCCTGAAAAGGGGTGAAATATATGAAGAGCTTCAAAAGGTGTCAAAAATATGAGGAGCATGAAGCGGTCTGAAAAATAGGAGGAGCATGAAGTGGTGTTCAAAACATGAAGAGCCTGAAAAGGTGTGAAAAATATGAAGAGCTTCAAAAGGTGTCAAAAATATGAGGAGCATGAAACGGTCTTGAAAAACATGAAGAGCATGAAACGGTCTGAAACATAGGAGGAGCATGAAATGGTGTTCAAAAACATGAAGATCCTGAAAACATGTGAAAAATATGAAGAGCTTCAAAAGGTGTGAAAAATATGAGAAGCATAAAGCGGTTATCAAAAACTTGAAGATAATGAACAGGGGTGAAAATTATGAAGAGCTTCAAAAAGTGGCAAAAATATGAGGAGCATGAAACGGTATGAAAAATAGGAGGAGCATGAAACGGTGTTCAAAAACATGAAGAGCCTGAAAAGTTGTGAAAAATATGAAGAGCTTCAGAAGGTGTGAAAAATATGAGGAGCATGAAGCGGTGTTCAAAAACTTGAAGATACTGAAAAGGTGTGAAAAATATGAAGAGCTTCAAAAGGTGTCAAAAATATGAGGAGCATGAAACGGTCTGAAAAATAGGAGGAAAATGAAACGGTGTTCAAAATCATTAAGAGCCTGAAAAGGTGTGAAAAATATGAAGAGCTTCAAAAGGTGTCAAAAATATGAGGAGCATGAAACGGTCTGAAAAATATTAGGAGCATGAAACGGTGTTGAAAAACATGAAGAGCCTAAAAAGGAGTGAAAAATATGAAGAGCTTCAAAAGGTGTCAAATATATAAGGAGCATGAAACGGTCTGAAAAATAGGAGCAGCCTGAAACGGTGTGGAAAAACATGAAGAGACTGAAAATGTGTGAAAAATATGAAGAGCTTCAAAAGGTTTCAAAATTATGATGCGCATGAAACTGTCTTAAAAATAGGAAGACCATGAAGCGGTGTTGAAAAACATGAAGAGCCTGAAAAGGTGTGAAATATATGAAGAGCTACAAAATGTGTCAAAAATATGAGGAGCATGAAACGGTCTGAAAAATAGGAGGACCATGAAGCGGTGTTGAAAAATATGAAGAGCCTGAAAAGGTGTGAAAAATATGAAGAGTTTCAAAACATGTAAAAATATGAGGAGCATGAAACGGTGTTCAGAAACATGAAGAGCCTGAAATGGTGTGAAAAATATGAAGAGCTTCAAAAGGTGTCAAAAATATGAGGAGCATGAAGCATTCTGAAAAATAGGAGGAGCATGAAACCGTTTTGAATAAGACGAAGAGCCTAAAAAGGAGTGAAAAATATGAAGAGCTTCAAATGGTGTCAAATATATAAGGAGCATGAAACGGTCTGAAAAATAGGAGCAGCCTGAAACGGTGTGGAAAAACATGAAGAGACTGAAAATGTGTGAAAAATATGAAGAGCTTCATAAGGTTTCAAAATTATGATGCGCATGAAACTGTCTTAAAAATAGGAAGAGCATGAAGCGGTGTTGAAAAACATGAAGAGCCTGAAAAGGTGTGAAATATATGAAGAGCTACAAAATGTGTCAAAAATATGAGGAGCATGAAGCGTTCTGAAAAATAGGAGGAGCATGAAACGGTGTTGAAAAACACGAAGAGCCTAAAAAGGAGTGAAATAGATGAAGAGCTTCAAAAGAAGTCAAAAATATAAGGAGCATGAAACGGTCTGAAAAATAGGAGGAGCATGAAGCGGTGTTGAAAAACATGAAGAGCCTGAAAAGGTGTGAAATATATGAAGACGTTCAAAAGGTGTCAAAAATAGGAGGAGCATGAAACAGTTTGAAAAATAGGAAGAGCATGAAGTGGTGTTGAAAAACATGAAGAGCCTGAAAAGATGTGAATAATATGAAGAGCTTCAAAAGGAGTCAAATATATGAGGAGCATGAAACGGTCTGAAAAATAGGAGGAGCATGAAACGGTGTTGCAAAACATGAAGAGCCTGAAAAGGTGTGAAATATATGAAGAGCTTCAAAAGTTTTCAAAAGTATGAGGAGCATGATACGGTCTGAAAAATAGGAGGAGCATGAAGCGGTGTTGAAAAGTGAAGAGCCTGAAAAGGTGTGAAAAACATGAAGCGCTTCAAAAGTTGTCAAAAATATGAGGAACATGAAACGGTCTGAAATTAGGAGAAGCAAGAATCGGTGTTGAAAAAAAGAAGAGCCTGAAAAGTTGTGAAATATATGAAGAACTTCAAAACGTGTCAAATATATGAGGAGCATGAAACGGTCTGAAAAAGAGGAGCCGCATGAAGCGGTGTTAAAAAACATAAACAGCCTGAAAAGGTGTGAAATATATGAAGAGCTTCAAAAGGTGTCAAAAATATGAGGAGCATAAAACGCTCTGAATATTAGGGGGAGCATGAAACGGTCTTCAAAAACATGAAGAGCCTGAAAATGTGTTAAATATATGAAGAGCTTCAAAACTTGTCAATAATATAACGAGAATGAAACGGTCTGAAAAATAGGAGGAGCATGAAGCGGTGTTGAAAAACATGAAAAGCCTGAAAAGGTGTGAAAAATAAGAAGAGCTTCAAAAGGTGTCAAAAATATGAGGAGCATGAAACGGTCTGAAAAACAGGAGGAGCATGACGCGGTGTTGAAAAACATGAGGAGCCTGAAAAGGTGTGAAATATATGAAGAGCTTCAAAAGGTGTCAAATATAGAAGGAGCATGAAGCGGAGTTGAAAAACATGAAGAGCTTCAAAATGTGTCAAAAATATGAGGAGCATGATACGGTCTCAAAAATAGGAGGAGCATGAAGTGGTGTTGAAAAACATGAAGAGCCTGGAAAGGTGTGAAATATATGAAGAGATTCAAAAGTGTCACAAATAGGAGGAACATGAAACGGTCTGAAAAACAGGAGGAGCATGAAGTGGAGTTGAAAAAAATGAATAGCCTGAAAAGGTGTGAAAAATATTAGGAGCATGAAACAGTCTGAAAATAGGAGGAGCATCAAATGGTGCTGAAAAACATGGAGAGCCTGAAAAGGTTTGAAAAATATGAAGAGCTTCAAAAGGTGTCAAAAATATGAGGAGCATGAAATGGTCTGAAAAATAGGAGGAGCATGTAATGGTGTTGAAAACCACGAAGAGCCTGAAGAGGAGTGAAATATATGAAGAGCTTCAAAAGGTGTCAAAATTTGAGAAGCATGAAATGGTGTTCAAAAACATGAAGAGCCTGAAAATGTGTGAAAAATATGAGGAGCATGAAACGGTCTTAAAAATATGTGGAGCAGGAAGCGGTGTTCAGAAACATGAAGAGCCTGACAAGGTGTGAAAAATATGAAGAGCTTCAAAAGGTGTCAAAAATATGAGGAGCATGAAAGGGTCTGAAAAATAGGAGAAGCATGATGTGTTGTTGAAAAATATGAAGATCCTGAAAAGGTGTGAAATATATGAAGAGCTTCAAAAGATGTGATAAATAGGAGGAGCATGAAGCGGTGTTCAAACACATGAAGAGCTTGAAAAGGTGTGAAATATATGAAGAGCTTCAATAGGTGTGAAAAATAGGAGGAGCATGAAGCTTTGTTCAAAAACAAGAAGAACCTGAAAACGTGTGAAAAATATGAAGAGCTTCAAAAGGTGTCAAAAATAGGAGGAGCATGAAACGGTCTGAAAAATAGTAGGAGCATGAAACGGTGTTGTAAGACGTGAAGAGCCTGAAAAGGTGTGAAAAATATCAAGAGCTACAAAATTGTGTCAAAAATAGGAGGAGCATGAAACAGTCTGAAAAATATGAGGAGCATGAAACGGTGTTGAAAAACATGAAGAGCCTGAAAAGGTGTGAAAAATATCAAGAGTTTCAAAAATGTGTCAAAAATATGAGGAGCATGAACTGGTCTGAAAAATAGGAGGAGCATGAAACGGTGTTGAAAAACTTGAAGAGCATGAAAATGATTGAAAAATATGAAGAGCTTCAGAAGGTGTGAAAAATAGGAGTAGCATGAAGCGGTGTTCAAAAACTTGAAGAGCCTGAAAATGTGTTAAAAATATGAAGAGCTTCAAAAGGTGTCAAAAATATGAGGAGCATGAAACGGTCTGTAAAATAGGAGGATCATGAAGCGGTGTTGAAAAACATGAAAAGCCTGAAAACTTGTGCAAAATATGAAGAGCTTCAAAAAGTGTGAAAAATATGAAGAGCTTCAAATCGTGTCAAAAATGAGAGGAGCATGAAACGGACTTAAAAATAGGAGGAGCATGAAGTGGTGTTGAAAAACATGAAGAGTCTGAAAAGGTGTGAAATATATGAAGAGCTTCAAAAGGAGTCAATAAAATGAAGAGCATGAAACGGTCTGAAAAATAGGAGGAGCATGAAGCGTTGTTGAAAAACATGAAAAGCCTGAAAAGGTGTGAAAAATATGAGGAGCTTCAAAAGGTGTGAAAATTAAGAGTAGCTTGAAACCTTGTGAAAATAGGAGGAGCATGAAGCAGTGTTGAAAAACATGAAGATCCCGAAAACGTGTGAAAAATAGGAAGAGCTCAAAAGGTGTAAAAATATGAAGAGCTTCAAACGGTGTCAGAAATATGAGGAGTATGAAACGGTCTGAAAAATAGGAGGAACATGAAGCGGTGTTGAAAAACATGAAAAGCCTGAAAAGGTGTGAAAAATATGAGGAGCTTCAAAAGGTGTGAAACTTAAGAGTAGCTTGAAACCTTGTGAAAATAGGAGGAGCATGAAGCAGTGTTGAAAAACATGAAGAGCCCGAAAACGTGTGAAAAATAGGAAGAGCTCAAAAGGTGTAAAAATATGAAGAGCTTCAAACGGTGTCAGAAATATGAGGAGTATGAAATGGTCTGAACAATAGGAGGAACATGAAACGGTTTTGAAAAACATGAAGAGCCTGAAAAGGTGTGAAAAATATGAAGAGGTTCAAAACGTGTCAAAAATATGAGGAGCATTAAACGGCATGAAAAATACCAGGAGCATGATGCAGTGTTCAGAATCATGAAGAGCCTGAAAATGTGTGAAATATATGAAGAGCTTGAAACGGTGTCCAAAATATGAGGAGCATGAAACGGTCTGAAAAATACAAGGAGCATGATGCGGTGATCAGAATCATGAAGAGCCTGAAAATGTGTTAAAAATATGAAGAGCTTCAAAAGGTGTCAAAATTATGAGGAGCATGAAACGGTCTGAAAAATAGGAGGAGCATGAAGCGGTGTTGAAAAATATGAAGAGCCTGAAAAGGTGTGAAAAATATGAAGAGCTTCAAAAGGTGTCAAAAATATGAGGAGCATGAAACGGTCAGAAAAATATGAGGAGCATGACACGGTGTTCAAAAACATGAAGAGCCTGAAAAGGTGTGAAATTTATGAAGAGTTTCAAAAGGTGTCAAAATTATGAAGAGCATGAAACGGTCTGAAAAATAGGAGGAGCATGAAGCGGTGTTGAAAAATATGAAGAGCCTGAAAAGGTGTGAAAAATATGAAGAGCTTCAAAAGGTGTCAAAAATATGAGGAGCATAAAACGCTCTGAATATTAGGGGGAGCATGAAACGGTCTTCAAAAACATGAAGAGCCTGAAAAGGTGTTAAAAATATGAAGAGCTTCAAAACTTGTCAATAATATAACGAGAATGAAACGGTCTGAAAAATAGGAGGAGCATGAAGCGGTGTTGAAAAACATGAAAAGTCTGAAAAGGTGTGAAAAATAAGAAGAGCTTCAAAAGGTGTCAAAAATATGAGGAGCATGAAACGGTCTGAAAAACAGGAGGAGCATGACGCGGTGTTGAAAAACATGAGGAGCCTGAAAAGGTGTGAAATATATGAAGAGCTTCAAAATGTGTCAAAAATATGAGGAGCATGAAAACGTCTGAAGAATAGGAGGAGTAAGAAGCGGTGTTGAAAAACATGAAGAGCCTGAAAAGGTGTGAAATACATGAAGAGCTTCAAAATAGTCAAAAATATGAGGAGCATGAAACGGTCTTAAAAATAGGAGGAGCATGAAACGGTGTTGAAAAACATGAAGAGCCTGAAAATGTGTGAAAAATATGAAGAGCTTCAAAAGGTGTCAAATATAGAAGGAGCATGAAGCGGAGTTGAAAAACTGAAGAGCTTCAAAATGTGTCAAAAATATGAGGAGCATGATACGGTCTCAAAAATAGGAGGAGCATGAAGTGGTGTTGAAAAACATGAAGAGCCTGGAAAGGTGTGAAATATATGAAGAGATTCAAAAGTGTCACAAATAGGAGGAACATGAAACGGTCTGAAAAATAGGAGGAGCATGAAGTGGAGTTGAAAAAAATGAATAGCCTGAAAAGGTGTGAAAAATATTAGGAGCATGAAACAGTCTGAAAATAGGAGGAGCATCAAATGGTGCTGAAAAACATGGAGAGCCTGAAAAGGTTTGAAAAATATGAAGAGCTTCAAAAGGTGTCAAAAATATGAGGAGCATGAAATGGTCTGAAAAATAGGAGGAGCATGTAATGGTGTTGAAAACCACGAAGAGCCTGAAGAGGAGTGAAATATATGAAGAGCTTCAAAAGGTGTCAAAATTTGAGAAGCATGAAATGGTGTTCAAAAACATGAAGAGCCTGAAAATGTGTGAAAAATATGAGGAGCATGAAACGGTCTTAAAAATATGTGGAGCAGGAAGCGGTGTTCAGAAACATGAAGAGCCTGACAAGGTGTGAAAAATATGAAGAGCTTCAAAAGGTGTCAAAAATATGAGGAGCATGAAAGGGTCTGAAAAATAGGAGGAGCATGATGTGTTGTTGAAAAATATGAAGATCCTGAAAAGGTGTGAAATATATGAAGAGCTTCAAAAGATGTGATAAATAGGAGGAGCATGAAGCGGTGTTCAAACACATGAAGAGCTTGAAAAGGTGTGAAATATATGAAGAGCTTCAATAGGTGTGAAAAATAGGAGGAGCATGAAGCTTTGTTCAAAAACAAGAAGAACCTGAAAACGTGTGAAAAATATGAAGAGCTTCAAAAGGTGTCAAAAATAGGAGGAGCATGAAACGGTCTGAAAAATAGTAGGAGCATGAAACGGTGTTGTAAGACGTGAAGAGCCTGAAAAGGTGTGAAAAATATCAAGAGCTACAAAATTGTGTCAAAAATAGGAGGAGCATGAAACAGTCTGAAAAATATGAGGAGCATGAAACGGTGTTGAAAAACATGAAGAGCCTGAAAAGGTGTGAAAAATATCAAGAGTTTCAAAAATGTGTCAAAAATATGAGGAGCATGAACTGGTCTGAAAAATAGGAGGAGCATGAAACGGTGTTGAAAAACTTGAAGAGCATGAAAATGATTGAAAAATATGAAGAGCTTCAGAAGGTGTGAAAAATAGGAGTAGCATGAAGCGGTGTTCAAAAACTTGAAGAGCCTGAAAATGTGTTAAAAATATGAAGAGCTTCAAAAGGTGTCAAAAATATGAGGAGCATGAAACGGTCTGTAAAATAGGAGGATCATGAAGCGGTGTTGAAAAACATGAAAAGCCTGAAAACTTGTGCAAAATATGAAGAGCTTCAAAAAGTGTGAAAAATATGAAGAGCTTCAAATCGTGTCAAAAATGAGAGGAGCATGAAACGGTCTTAAAAATAGGAGGAGCATGAAGTGGTGTTGAAAAACATGAAGAGTCTGAAAAGGTGTGAAATATATGAAGAGCTTCAAAAGGAGTCAATAAAATGAAGAGCATGAAACGGTCTGAAAAATAGGAGGAGCATGAAGCGTTGTTGAAAAACATGAAAAGCCTGAAAAGGTGTGAAAAATATGAGGAGCTTCAAAAGGTGTGAAAATTAAGAGTAGCTTGAAACGTTGTGAAAATAGGAGGAGCATGAAGCAGTGTTGAAAAACATGAAGATCCCGAAAACGTGTGAAAAATAGGAAGAGCTCAAAAGGTGTAAAAATATGAAGAGCTTCAAACGGTGTCAGAAATATGAGGAGTATGAAATGGTCTGAACAATAGGAGGAACATGAAACGGTTTTGAAAAACATGAAGAGCCTGAAAAGGTGTGAAAAATATGAAGAGGTTCAAACCGTGTCAAAAATATGAGGAGCATTAAACGGCATGAAAATTACAAGGAGCATGATGCGGTGTTCAGAATCATGAAGAGCCTGAAAATGTGTGAAATATATGAAGAGCTTGAAACGGTGTCCAAAATATGAGGAGCATGAAACGGTCTGAAAAATACAAGGAGCATGATGCGGTGATCAGAATCATGAAGAGCCTGAAAATGTGTTAAAAATATGAAGAGCTTCAAAAGGTGTCAAAATTATGAGGAGCATGAAACGGTCTGAAAAATAGGAGGAGCATGAAGCGGTGTTGAAAAATATGAAGAGCCTGAAAAGGTGTGAAACATATGAAGAGCTTCAAAAGGTGTGAAAAACATGAAGAGCTTCAAAAGGTGTGAAATATATGAGGAGCTTCAAAAGGTGTGAAAAACATGAGGAGCATGGAACGGTCTGAAAAATTGGAGGAGCATGAAGCGGTGTTAAAAAACATGAAGAGCCTGAAAAGTTGTGAAAAACATGAAGAGCTTCAAAACGTGTCAAAAATATGAGGAGCATGAAACGGTCTGAAAAAAAGGAGAAGCATTAAACGTTGTTGAAAAACATGAAGAGCATGAAAATTGTGAATAACCTAAAGAGCTTCAAAAGGTGTCAAAAATATGAGGAACATGAAACGGTCTGAAAAATAGGACGAGCATGAAACGGTGTTGAAAAACATGAAGAGCCTGAAAAGATGTGAATAATATGAAGAGCTTCAAAGGTGTCAAAAATATGAGGAGCATGAAATGGTCTGAAAAATAGGAGGAGCATTAAGCGGTGTACAAACCATGAAGAGCCTGAAAAGATGTGAAAAATATGAAGAGTTTCAAAAGGTGTGAAAAATATGAAGAGCTTCAAAAGGTGTCAAAAACAGAAGGAGCATGAAGCGGAGTTGAAAAACATGAAGAGCTTCAAAATGTGTCAAAAATATGAGGAGCATGATACGGTCTCAAAAATAGGAGGAGCCTGAAGCAGTGTTGAAAAACATGAAGAGCCTGGAAAGGTGTGAAATATATGAAGAGATTCAAAAGTGTCACAAATAGGAGGAACATGAAACGGTCTGAAAAATAGGAGGAGCATGAAGTGAAGTTGAAAAAAATGAATAGCCTGAAAAGGTGTGAAAAATATTAGGAGCATGAAACAGTCTGAAAATAGGAGGAGCATCAAATGGTGCTGAAAAACATGGAGAGCCTGAAAAGGTTTGAAAAATATGAAGAGCTTCAAAAGGTGTCAAAAATATGAGGAGCATGAAATGGTCTGAAAAATAGGAGGAGCATGTAATGGTGTTGAAAACCACGAAGAGCCTGAAGAGGAGTGAAATACATGAAGAGCTTCAAAAGGTGTCATAAATATGAGAAGCATGAAATGGTGTTCAAAAACATGAAGAGCCTGAAAATGTGTGAAAAATATGAGGAGCATGAAACGGTCTTAAAAATATGTGGAGCATGAAGCGGTGTTCAAAAACATGAAGAGCCTGACAAGGTGTGAAAATTATGAAGAGGTTCAAAAAGTGTCAAAAATATGAGGAGCATGAAACTGTTCTGAAAAATAGGTGCAGCATAAAGCGGTGTTGAAAAACATGAAGGGTCTGAAAATGTGTGAAACATATGAAGAGCTTCAAAAGGTGAAAAAATATGAGGAGCATGAAACGGTCTGAAACATAGGAGGAGCATGAAGGAGTGTTCAAAACATGCAGAGCCTGAAAAGGTGTGAAAAATATGAAGAGCTCCAAAAGTTGTCAAAAATATGAGGAGCAGGAAACGGTCTGAAAAATAGGAGGAGCATGAAACGGTGTTCAAAAACTTGAAGATACTGAAAAGATGTGAAAAATATGAAGAGCTTCAAAAGGTGTCAAAATATGAGGAGCATGAAACGGTCTGAAAAATAGGAGGAGCATGAAGTGGTGTTGAAAAACATGAAGAGCCTGAAAATGTGTGAAAAATATGAAGAGCTTCAGAAGGTGTGAATAATATGAGGAACATGAAGCGGCGTTCAAAACTTGAAGATACTGAAAAGGTGTGAAAAATATGAAGAGCTTCAAAAGGTGTCAAAAATATGAAGAGCATGAAATGGTATGAAAAATAGGAGGAGCATGAAACGGTGTTCTAAAACATGAAGAGCCTGAAAGGTGTGAAAAATATGAAGAGCTTCAAAAGGTGTCAAAAATATGAAGAGCATGAAACGGGCTGAAAAATAGGAGGAGCATGAAGTGGTGTTGAAAAACATGAAGAGCCTGAAAAGGTGTGAAAAAATATGAAGACCTTCAAAAGGTGTCAAAATATGAGGATCATGAAACGATCTTAAAAATAGGAGGAGCATGAAGCGGTGTTCAAAAACATGAAGAGCCTGAAAAGGTGTGAAATATATGAAGAGCTTCAAAAGGTGTGAAATATATGAGGAGCATGAAACGGTGTGTAAAATAGGAGGAGCATGAAATGGTGTTCAGAAACATGAAGAGCCTGAAAAGGTGTGAAAAATATGAAGAGCTTCACAAGGTGTGAAAAATATGAGGAGCATGAAACGGTCTGAAAAATAGGAGGAGCATGAAACGGTGTTGAAAACATGAAGAACATGAAAAGGTGTGAAAAATATGAAGAGCTTCAAAAGGTGTCAAAAATATGAGGAGCATGAAACGATCTGAAATATAGGAGTAGCATGAAGTGGTGTTGAAAACCATGAAGAGACTGAAAAGGTTTGAAAAATATGAAGAGCTTCAAAAGCTGTGAAAAATATGAAGAGCTTCAAAAGGTGTGAAAAATATGAGGAGCATGAAACGGTCTGAAAATAGGAGGAGCATGAAACGGTGTTGAAAAACATGAAGAGCCTGAAAACGTGTGAAAAATATCAAGAGCTTCAAAAATGTGTCAAAAATAGGAGGAGCATGAAACAGTCTGAAAAATAGGAGGAGCATGAAACGGTGGTGAAAAACATGAAGAGCCTGAAAATGTGTGAAAAATATCAAGAGCTTCAAAAGGTGTCAAAAATATGAGGAGCATGAACCGGGCTTAAAAATAGGAGGAGCATGAAACGGTGTTGAAAAACATGAAGAGCATGAAAAGGATTGAAAAATATGAAGAGCTTCAAAAGGTGTGAAAAATAGGAGTAGCCTGAAGCGGTGTTCAAAAACTTGAAGAGCCTGAAAATGCGTTAAAAATATGAAGAGCTTAAAGGGTTTCAAAAATATGAGGAACATGAAATGGTCTGAAAAGTAGGTTGAGCATGGAAGGGTGTTCAAAAACATGAAGAGCCTGAAAGGTGTGAATAATATGAAGCCTTCAAAACGTAGCAAAAATATGAGGAGCATGAAACCGTCTGAAAAATAGGAGGAGCACGAAGCGCTGTTCAAAATCATGAAGAGCCTGAAAAGGGGTGAAATATATGAAGAGCTTCAAAAGGTGTCAAAAATATGAGGAGCATGAAGCGGTCTGAAAAATAGGAGGAGCATGAAGTGGTGTTCAAAACATGAAGAGCCTGAAAAGGTGTGAAAAATATGAAGAGCTTCAAAAGGTGTCAAAAATATGAGGAGCATGAAACGGTCTTGAAAAACATGAAGAGCATGAAACGGTCTGAAACATAGGAGGAGCATGAAATGGTGTTCAAAAACATGAAGATCCTGAAAACATGTGAAAAATATGAAGCGCTTCAAAAGGTGTGAAAAATATGAGAAGCATAAAGCGGTTATCAAAAACTTGAAGATAATGAACAGGGGTGAAAATTATGAAGAGCTTCAAAAAGTGGCAAAAATATGAGGAGCATGAAACGGTATGAAAAATAGGAGGAGCATGAAACGGTGTTCAAAAACATGAAGAGCCTGAAAAGTTGTGAAAAATATGAAGAGCTTCAGAAGGTGTGAAAAATATGAGGAGCATGAAGCGGTGTTCAAAAACTTGAAGATACTGAAAAGGTGTGAAAAATATGAAGAGCTTCAAAATGTGTCAAAAATATGAGGAGCATGAAACGGTCTGAAAAATAGGAGGAAAATGAAACGGTGTTCAAAATCATTAAGAGCCTGAAAAGGTGTGAAAAATATGAAGAGCTTCAAAAGGTGTCAAAAATATGAGGAGCATGAAACGGTCTGAAAAATATTAGGAGCATGAAACGGTGTTGAAAATCATGAAGAGCCTAAAAAGGAGTGAAAAATATGAAGAGCTTCAAAAGGTGTCAAATATATAAGGAGCATGAAACGGTCTGAAAAATAGGAGCAGCCTGAAACGGTGTGGAAAAACATGAAGAGACTGAAAATGTGTGAAAAATATGAAGAGCTTCAAAAGGTTTCAAAATTATGATGCGCATGAAACTGTCTTAAAAATAGGAAGACCATGAAGCGGTGTTGAAAAACATGAAGAGCCTGAAAAGGTGTGAAATATATGAAGAGCTACAAAATGTGTCAAAAATATGAGGAGCATGAAACGGTCTGAAAAATAGGAGGACCATGAATCGGTGTTGAAAAATATGAAGAGCCTGAAAAGGTGTGAAAAATATGAAGAGTTTCAAAACATGTAAAAATATGAGGAGCATGAAACGGTGTTCAGAAACATGAAGAGCCTGAAATGGTGTGAAAAATATGAAGAGCTTCAAAAGGTGTCAAAAATATGAGGAGCATGAAGCATTCTGAAAAATAGGAGGAGCATGAAACCGTTTTGAATAAGACGAAGAGCCTAAAAAGGAGTGAAAAATATGAAGAGCTTCAAATGGTGTCAAATATATAAGGAGCATGAAGCGTTCTGAAAAATAGGAGCAGCCTGAAACGGTGTGGAAAAACATGAAGAGACTGAAAATGTGTGAAAAATATGAAGAGCTTCATAAGGTTTCAAAATTATGATGCGCATGAAACTGTCTTAAAAATAGGAAGAGCATGAAGCGGTGTTGAAAAACATGAAGAGCCTGAAAAGGTGTGAAATATATGAAGAGCTACAAAATGTGTCAAAAATATGAGGAGCATGAAGCGTTCTGAAAAATAGGAGGAGCATGAAACGGTGTTGAAAAACACGAAGAGCCTAAAAAGGAGTGAAATAGATGAAGAGCTTCAAAAGAAGTCAAAAATATAAGGAGCATGAAACGGTCTGAAAAATAGGAGGAGCATGAAGCGGTGTTGAAAAACATGAAGAGCCTGAAAAGGTGTGAAATATATGAAGACGTTCAAAAGGTGTCAAAAATAGGAGGAGCATGAAACAGTTTGAAAAATAGGAAGAGCATGAAGTGGTGTTGAAAAACATGAAGAGCCTGAAAAGGTGTGAATAATATGAAGAGCTTCAAAAGGAGTCAAATATATGAGGAGCATGAAACGGTCTGAAAAATAGGAGGAGCATGAAACGGTGTTGCAAAACATGAAGAGCCTGAAAAGGTGTGAAATATATGAAGAGCTTCAAAAGTTTTCAAAAGTATGAGGAGCATGATACGGTCTGAAAAATAGGAGGAGCATGAAGCGGTGTTGAAAAGTGAAGAGCCTGAAAAGGTGTGAAAAACATGAAGCGCTTCAAAAGTTGTCAAAAATATGAGGAACATGAAACGGTCTGAAATTAGGAGAAGCAAGAATCGGTGTTGAAAAAAAGAAGAGCCTGAAAAGTTGTGAAATATATGAAGAACTTCAAAACGTGTCAAATATATGAGGAGCATGAAACGGTCTGAAAAAGAGGAGCCGCATGAAGCGGTGTTAAAAAACATAAACAGCCTGAAAAGGTGTGAAATATATGAAGAGCTTCAAAAGGTGTCAAAAATATGAGGAGCATAAATCGCTCTGAATATTAGGGGGAGCATGAAACGGTCTTCAAAAACATGAAGAGCCTGAAAAGGTGTTAAAAATATGAAGAGCTTCAAAATTTGTCAATAATATAACGAGAATGAAATGGTCTGAAAAATAGGAGGAGCATGAAGCGGTGTTGAAAAACATGAAAAGCCTGAAAAGGTGTGAAAAATAAGAAGAGCTTCAAAAGGTGTCAAAAATATGAGGAGCATGAAACGGTCTGAAAAACAGGAGGAGCATGACGCGGTGTTGAAAAACATGAGGAGCCTGAAAAGGTGTGAAATATATGAAGAGCTTCAAAAGGTGTCAAAAATATGAGGAGCATGAAAACGTCTGAAGAATAGGAGGAGTAAGAAGCGGTGTTGAAAAACATGAAGAGCCTGAAAATGTGTGAAATATATGAAGAGCTTCAAAATAGTCAAAAATATGAGGAGCATGAAACGGTCTTAAAAATAGGAGGAGCATGAAACGGTGTTGAAAAACATGAAGAGCCTGAAAATGTGTGAAAAATATGAAGAGCTTCAAAAGTTGTCAAATATAGAAGGAGCATGAAGCGGAGTTGAAAAACATGAAGAGCTTCAAAATGTGTCAAAAATATGAGGAGCATGATACGGTCTCAAAAATAGGAGGAGCATGAAGTGGTGTTGAAAAACATGAAGAGCCTGGAAAGGTGTGAAATATATGAAGAGATTCAAAAGTGTCACAAATAGGAGGAACATGAAACGGTCTGAAAAATAGGAGGAGCATGAAGTGGAGTTGAAAAAAATGAATAGCCTGAAAAGGTGTGAAAAATATTAGGAGCATGAAACAGTCTGAAAATAGGAGGAGCATCAAATGGTGCTGAAAAACATGGAGAGCCTGAAAAGGTTTGAAAAATATGAAGAGCTTCAAAAGGTGTCAAAAATATGAGGAGCATGAAATGGTCTGAAAAATAGGAGGAGCATGTAATGGTGTTGAAAACCACGAAGAGCCTGAAGAGGAGTGAAATATATGAAGAGCTTCAAAAGGTGTCAAAATTTGAGAAGCATGAAATGGTGTTCAAAAACATGAAGAGCCTGAAAATGTGTGAAAAATATGAGGAGCATGAAACGGTCTTAAAAATATGTGGAGCAGGAAGCGGTGTTCAGAAACATGAAGAGCCTGACAAGGTGTGAAAAATATGAAGAGCTTCAAAAGGTGTCAAAAATATGAGGAGCATGAAAGGGTCTGAAAAATAGGAGGAGCATGATGTGTTGTTGAAAAATATGAAGATCCTGAAAAGGTGTGAAATATATGAAGAGCTTCAAAAGATGTGATAAATAGGAGGAGCATGAAGCGGTGTTCAAACACATGAAGAGCTTGAAAAGGTGTGAAATATATGAAGAGCTTCAATAGGTGTGAAAAATAGGAGGAGCATGAAGCTTTGTTCAAAAACAAGAAGAACCTGAAAACGTGTGAAAAATATGAAGAGCTTCAAAAGGTGTCAAAAATAGGAGGAGCATGAAACGGTCTGAAAAATAGTAGGAGCATGAAACGGTGTTGTAAGACGTGAAGAGCCTGAAAAGGTGTGAAAAATATCAAGAGCTACAAAATTGTGTCAAAAATAGGAGGAGCATGAAACAGTCTGAAAAATATGAGGAGCATGAAACGGTGTTGAAAAACATGAAGAGCCTGAAAAGGTGTGAAAAATATCAAGAGTTTCAAAAATGTGTCAAAAATATGAGGAGCATGAACTGGTCTGAAAAATAGGAGGAGCATGAAACGGTGTTGAAAAACTTGAAGAGCATGAAAAGGATTGAAAAATATGAAGAGCTTCAAAAGGTGTGAAAAATAGGAGTAGCATGAAGCGGTGTTCAAAAACTTGAAGAGCCTGAAAATGTGTTAAAAATATGAAGAGCTTCAAAAGGTGTCAAAAATATGAGGAGCATGAAACGGTCTGTAAAATAGGAGGATCATGAAGCGGTGTTGAAAAACATGAAAAGCCTGAAAACTTGTGCAAAATATGAAGAGCTTCAAAAAGTGTGAAAAATATGAAGAGCTTCAAATCGTGTCAAAAATGAGAGGAGCATGAAACGGTCTTAAAAATAGGAGGAGCATGAAGTGGTGTTGAAAAACATGAAGAGTCTGAAAAGGTGTGAAATATATGAAGAGCTTCAAAAGGAGTCAATAAAATGAAGAGCATGAAACGGTCTGAAAAATAGGAGGAGCATGAAGCGTTGTTGAAAAACATGAAAAGCCTGAAAAGGTGTGAAAAATATGAGGAGCTTCAAAAGGTGTGAAAATTAAGAGGAGCTTGAAACGTTGTGAAAATAGGAGGAGCATGAAGCAGTGTTGAAAAACATGAAGATCCCGAAAACGTGTGAAAAATAGGAAGAGCTCAAAAGGTGTAAAAATATGAAGAGCTTCAAACGGTGTCAGAAATATGAGGAGTATGAAACGGTCTGAAAAATAGGAGGAACATGAAGCGGTGTTGAAAAACATGAAAAGCCTGAAAAGGTGTGAAAAATATGAGGAGCTTCAAAAGGTGTGAAAATTAAGAGTAGCTTGAAACCTTGTGAAAATAGGAGGAGCATGAAGCAGTGTTGAAAAACATGAAGAGCCCGAAAACGTGTGAAAAATAGGAAGAGCTCAAAAGGTGTAAAAATATGAAGAGCTTCAAACGGTGTCAGAAATATGAGGAGTATGAAATGGTCTGAACAATAGGAGGAACATGAAACGGTTTTGAAAAACATGAAGAGCCTGAAAAGGTGTGAAAAATATGAAGAGGTTCAAAACGTGTCAAAAATATGAGGAGCATTAAACGATATGAAATATACCAGGAGCATGATGCGGTGTTCAGAATCATGAAGAGCCTGAAAATGTGTGAAATATATGAAGAGCTTGAAACGGTGTCCAAAATATGAGGAGCATGAAACGGTCTGAAAAATACAAGGAGCATGATGCGGTGATCAGAATCATGAAGAGCCTGAAAATGTGTTAAAAATATGAAGAGCTTCAAAAGGTGTCAAAATTATGAGGAGCATGAAACGGTCTGAAAAATAGGAGGAGCATGAAGCGGTGTTGAAAAATATGAAGAGCCTGAAAAGGTGTGAAAAATATGAAGAGCTTCAAAAGGTGTCAAAAATATGAGGAGCATGAAACGGTCAGAAAAATATGAGGAGCATGACACGGTGTTCAAAAACATGAAGAGCCTGAAAAGGTGTGAAATTTATGAAGAGTTTCAAAAGGTGTCAAAATTATGAAGAGCATGAAACGGTCTGAAAAATAGGAGGAGCATGCAGCGGTATCGAAAAACATGAGAAGCCTGAAAAGGTGTTCAAAAACATGAAGTGCCTGGAAAGATGTGAAAAATATGAAGAGCTTCAAAACGTGTCAAAAATATGAGGAGCATGAAACGGTCTGAAGAATAGGAGGAACATGAAGCGGTGTTGAAAAACATGAAAAGCCTGAAAAGGTTGAAAAATATGAGGAGCTTCTAAAGGTGTGAAAATAAAGAGTAGCATGAAACGGTGTGAAAACAGGAGGAGCATGAAGCAGTGTTGAAAAACATGAAGAGCCCGAAAAGGTTTGAAAAATAGGAAGAGCTCAAAAGGTGTAAAAATATGAAGAGCTTCAAACTGTGTCAGAAATATGAGGAGTATGAAACGGTCTGAACAATAGGAGGAGCATGAAACGGTGTTGAAAAACATGAAGAGCCTGAAAAGGTGTGAAAAATATGAAGAGGTTCAAAAGGTGTCAAAAATATGAGGAGCATGAAACGGTATGAAAAATACAAGGAGCATGATGCGGTGTTCAGAATGATGAAGAGCCTGAAAATGTGTGAAATATATGAAGAGGTTCAAACGGTGTCCAAAATATGAGGAGCATGAAACGGTTTGAAAAACAGGAGGAGCATAGAGCCATGTTGAAAAACATGAAGAGCCAAAAATGTGTTAAAATTATGAAGAGCTTCAAAAGGTGTCAAAAATATGAGGAGCATGAAACGGTCTGTAAAATAGGAGGATCATGAAGCGGTGTTGAAAAACATGAAAAGCCTGAAAACATGTGCAAAATATGAAGAGCTTCAAAAAGTGTGAAAAATATGAAGAGCTTCAAATCGTGTCAAAAATGAGAGGAGCATGAAACGGTCTTAAAAATAGGAGGAGCATGAAGTGGTGTTGAAAAACATGAAGAGTCTGAAAAGGTGTGAAATATATGAAGAGCTTCAAAAGGAGTCAATAAAATGAAGAGCATGAAACGGTCTGAAAAATAGGAGGAGCATGAAGCGTTGTTGAAAAACATGAAGAGCATGAAAAGGTGTGAAAAATATGAAGAGTTTCAAAATATGTCAATAATATGAGGAACATGAAACGGTCTGAAAATAGGAGGACCACGAAGCGGTGTGGAAAAAGATGAAGAGTCTGAAAAGGTGTGAAAAATATGAAGAGCTTCAAAAGGTGTGAAAAATATGAAGAGCTTCAAAAGGTGTCAAAAATGAGAGGAGAAAGAAACGGTCAGAAAAATAGGACGAGTATGAAGTGGTGTTGAAAAACATGAAGAGCCTGAAAAGGTGTGAAACATATGAAGAGCTTCAAAAGGTGTGAAAAACATGAAGAGCTTCAAAAGGTGTGAAATATATGAGGAGCTTCAAAAGGTGTGAAAAACATGAGGAGCATGGAACGGTCTGAAAAATTGGAGGAGCATGAAGCGGTGTTAAAAAACATGAAGAGCCTGAAAAGTTGTGAAAAACATGAAGAGCTTCAAAACGTGTCAAAAATATGAGGAGCATGAAACGGTCTGAAAAAAAGGAGAAGCATGAAACGTTGTTGAAAAACATGAAGAGCATGAAAATTGTGAATAACCTAAAGAGCTTCAAAAGGTGTCAAAAATATGAGGAACATGAAACGGTCTGAAAAATAGGACGAGCATGAAACGGTGTTGAAAAACATGAAGAGCCTGAAAAGATGTGAATAATATGAAGAGCTTCAAAGGTGTCAAAAATATGAGGAGCATGAAATGGTCTGAAAAATAGGAGGAGCATTAAGCGGTGTACAAACCATGAAGAGCCTGAAAAGATGTGAAAAATATGAAGAGTTTCAAAAGGTGTGAAAAATATGAAGAGCTTCAAAAGGTGTCAAAAATGAGAGGAGAAAGAAACGGTCAGAAAAATAGGACGAGTATGAAGTGGTGTTGAAAAACATGAAGAGCCTGAAAAGGTGTGAAACATATGAAGAGCTTCAAATGGTGTGAAAAACATGAAGAGCTTCAAAAGGTGTGAAATATATGAGGAGCTTCAAAAGGTGTGAAAAACATGAGGAGCATGGGACGGTCTGAAAAATTGGAGGAGCATGAAGCGGTGTTGAAAAACATGAAGAGCCTGAAAAGTTGTGAAAAACATGAAGAGCTTCAAAAGGTGTCAGAAATATGAAGAGTATCAAACAATCTGAAAAATAGGAGGAGCATGAAACGATGTTGAAAAACATGAAGAGCTTCAAAAGGTGTCAAAAATATGAGGAGCATGAAACTCTCGAAAAATAGGATTAGCCTGAAACGGTCTTCAAAATCCTGAAGAGACCGAAAACGTGTGAAAAATAAGAAGAGCTTCAAAACGTGTCAAAAATATGAGGAGCATGAAACGGTCTGAAAAAAAGGAGAAGCATGAAACGGTGTTGAAAAACATGAAGAGCATTAAAAGTGTGAGAAATATAAAGAGCTTCAAAAGGTGTCAAAAATATGAGGAGGAAGAAACGGTACGAAAAATAGGAGGAGCATGAAACGTTGTTGAAAAACATGAAGAGCATGAAAATTGTGAATAACATAAAGAGCTTCAAAAGGTGTCAAAAATATGAGGAACTTGAAAAGGTCTGAAAAATAGGACGAGCATGAAACAGTGTTGAAAAACATGAAGAGCATTAAAAGTGTGAAAAATAAAAAGAGCTTCAAAAGCTGTGAAAAATATGAGGAGCAAGAAACGGTCTGAAAAATAAGAGGAGGATGAAGCGGTGTTCAAAAACATGAAGAGCCTAAAAAGGTGTGAAAATATGAAGAGATTCAAAAGGTGTCAAAATTATGAGGAGCATGAAACAGACTGAATAATAGGAGGAGCATGAAGCGGTTTTGAACATCATGAAGGGCCTGAAAAGGTGCGAAAAATATGAAGAGCTTCAAAAGGTGTCAAAAATATGAGGAGCATGAAACAGTCTGAAAAATAGGAGGAGCATGAACCGGTGTTGAAAAAGATGAAGAGTCTGAAAAGGTGTGATATATATGGAGAGCTTCAAAAGGTGTCAAAAATATGAGGAGCATGAAACGGTCTGAAAAATAGGAGGAGCATGACATGGTGTTGAAAAACTTGAAGAGCATGAAGAGGTGTGAAAAATATGAAGAGCTTCAAAAGATGTCAAGAATATGAGGAGCATGAAACAGTCTGAAAAATAGGAGGAGCATGAAGTGGTATTGAAAAACATGAAGATCCTGAAAAGGTGTGAAATATATAAAGAGCTTCAAAAGGTGTCAAAAATATGAGGAGCATGAAATGGTCTGAAAAATAAGAGGAGCATGAAGTGGTGCTGAAAAATATGAAGAGCCTGAAAAGGTGGTAAAAATATGAAGAGCTTCAAAAGGTGTCAAAAATATGAGGAGCATTAAACGGTCTGAAAAATAGGAGCAGCAGGAAGCGTTGTAGAAAAACATAAACAGCCTGACAAGGTGTGAAATATATGAAGAGCTTCAAAAAGTGTAAAAAATATGAGGAGCATGAAAAGGTCTGAAATATAGGAGGTGCGTGAAGCGGTGTTGAAACACATGAAGAGCCTGAAAAGTTGTGAGAAATATGAAGAGCTTCAAAAGGTGTGAAAAATATTAGGATCATGAAACAGTAGGAAAAGTAGGAGGAGCATGAAGCGGTATTGAAAAACATGAAGAGCCTGAAATTGTGTGAAATATACGAAGAGCGCCAAAACGTGTCAAAAATATGAGGAGCATTAAACGGTCTGAAAAATAGGAGAAGCATGAAGTGTTCTTCAAAACCATGAAGAGCCTGAAAAGGTGTGAAAATTATGAAGAGCTTCAAAAGGTGTCAAATATATGAGGAGCATGAAACGGTCTGAAAAATAGAAGGAGCATGAAGCGGTGTTCAAAATCATGAAGAGCCTGAAAAGGTGTAAGAAATATGAAGAGCTTCAAAAGGTGTCAAAAATATGAGGAGTATGAAATGGTATGAAAAATAGGAGCAGCATGAAACGGTGTTCAAAAACATGAAGAGCCTGAAAAGGTGTGAAAAATATGAAGAGCTTCAAATGCTGTCAAAAATATGAGGAGGTTGAAATGGTCTGAAAAATAGGAGGAGCATAAATAGGTGTTGAAAAATATAAAGAGCCTGTAAAGGTGTGAAAAATATGAAGAGCTTCAAAAGGTGTCAAAAATATGAGGAGCATGAAACGGTCTGAAAAACAGGAGGAGCATGAAGTGGTGTTGAAAAACATGAAGAGCCTAAAAAGGTGTGAAAAATATGAAGAGCTTCAAATGTGAGAAAAATATGAGGAGAATGAAACGGTCTGAAATTTAGGAGGAGCATGAAGCGATGTTGAAAAACATGAAGAGCCTGACAACGTGTGAAAAATATGAAGAGCTTCAAAAGGTGTGAAAAATATGAAGAGCTTCCAAAGGTGTCGAAAATAAGATGAGATGAAACAGTGTGAAAAATAGGAGGAGCATGAGGTGGTGTTGGAAAACATGAAGTGTTTGAAAAGTTGTGAAATATATGAACAGCTTCAAAAGGTGTGAAAAATATGAGCAGCTTCAAAAAGTGTCAATAATATGAGGAGATTGAAACGGTCTGAAAAACATGAGGAGCATGAAACAATGTTGAAAAACATGAAGAGCCTTAAAAGGTGTGAAAAATATGAAGAGCTTCAAATGCTGTCAAAAATATGAGGAGGTTGAAACGGTCTGAAAAACAGGAGGAGCATGAAGTGGTGTTGAAAAACATGAAGAGCCTGAAAAGGTGTGAAAAATATGAAGAGCTTCAAAAGGTGTCAAAAATATGAGGAGCATGAAACGGTCTGAAAAACAGGAGGAGCATGAAGTGGTGTTGAAAAACATGAAGACCCTAAAAAGGTGTGAAAAATATGAAGAGCTTCAAAAGGTGTGAAATACACGAGGAGCATGAAACGGTCTGAAAATAGTAGGTGCATGAAGTGGTGTTCAAAAACATGAAGAGCCTGAAAAGGTGTGAATAATAAGAAGATCTTCAAAAGGTGTCAAAAATATGAGGAGCATAAAACGGTCTGAAAAATACGAGGAGCATGAAGCGATGTTCAAAAACATGAAGAACCTGAAAAGATGTGAAAAACATGAAGAACTTCAAAAGGTGTCAAAAATATGAGGAGCATGAAATGGTATGAAAAATAGGAGGAGCATGAAGCGGTGTTCAAAACATGAAGAGCCTGAAAAGGTGTGAAAAATATGAAGAGCTTCAAAAGGTGTCAAAAATATGAGGAGCATGAAATGGTCTGAAAAATATGAGGAGCATGAAAAGGTTTTGCAAATCATGAAGAGCCTGAAAAAGTGTGAAAAATATGAAGAGCTTCAAAAGGTGTGAAAAATATGAAGAGCTTCAAAAGGTGTCATAAATGAGATGAGCATGAAACGGTCTGAAAAATAGGAGGAGCATGAAGCGGTGTTCAAAACATGAAGAGCCTGAAAAGGTGTGAAATATATGAAGAGCTTCAAAAGGTGTCAAAAAAATGAGGAGCATGAAATGGTCTGCTAAATAGGAGGAGCATGAAGCGGTGTGCAAAAACATGAAGAGACTGAAAATTTGTGAAAAATATGAAAATCCTCAAAAGGTGTCAAAAATATGAGGAGCATGAAACGGTCTGAAAAATAGGAGGAGCATGAAACGATATTCAAAAACATGAAGAGTCTGAAAATTTGTGAAAAATATGAAAAGCCTCAAAACGTGTCAAAAATATGAGGAGCATTAAACGGTCTGAAAAATAGGAGAAGCATGAAGTGTTCTTCAAAACCATGAAGAGCCTGAAAAGGTGTGAAAAATATGAAGAGCTTCAAAAGGTGTCAAATATATGAGGAGCATGAAACGGTCTGAAAAATAGAAGGAGCATGAAGCGGTGTTCAAAATCATGAAGAGCCTGAAAAGGTGTAAGAAATATGAAGAGCTTCAAAAGGTGTCAAAAATATGAGGAGTATGAAATGGTATGAAAAATAGGAGCAGCATGAAACGGTGTTCAAAAACATGAAGAGCCTGAAAAAATGTGAAAAATATGAAGAGCTTCAAATGCTGTCAAAAATATGAGGAGGTTGAAACGGTCTGAAAAATAGGAGGAGCATAAAGAGGTGTTGAAAAACATAAAGAGCCTGTAAAGGTGTGAAAAATATGAAGAGCTTCAAAAGGTGTCAAAAATATGAGGAGCATGAAACGGTCTGAAAAACAGGAGGAGCATGAAGTGGTGTTGAAAAACATGAAGAGCCTAAAAAGGTGTGAAAAATATGAAGAGCTTCAAAAGGTGTCAAAAATATGAGGAGAATGAAACGGTCTGAAATTTAGGAGGAGCATGAAGCGGTGTTGAAAAACATGAAGAGCCTGAAAACGTGTGAAAAATATGAAGAGCTTCAAAAGGTGTGAAAAATATGAAGAGCTTCCAAAGGTGTCGAAAATAAGATGAGATGAAACGGTGTGAAAAATAGGAGGAGCATGAGGTGGTGTTGAAAAACATGAAGTGTTTGAAAAGGTGTGAAATATATGAACAGCTTCAAAAGGTGTGAAAAATATGAGCAGGTTCAAAAAGTGTCAATAATATGAGGAGATTGAAACGGTCTGAAAAACAGGAGGAGCATGAAACAATGTTGAAAAACATGAAGAGCCTTAAAAGGTGTGAAAAATATGAAGAGCTTCAAATGCTGTCAAAAATATGAGGAGGTTGAAACGGTCTGAAAAACAGGAGGAGCATGAAGTGGTGTTGAAAAACTTGAAGAGCCTGAAAAGGTGTGAAAAATATGAAGAGCTTCAAAAGGTGTCAAAAATATGAGGAGCATGAAACGGTCTGAAAAACAGGAGGAGCCTGAAGTGTTGTTGAAAAACATGAAGAGCCTAAAAAGGTGTGAAAAATATGAAGAGCTTCAAATGTGAGAAAAATATGAGGAGAATGAAACGGTCTGAAATTTAGGAGGAGCATGAAGCGGTGTTGAAAAACATGAAGAGCCTGAAAACGTGTGAAAAATATGAAGAGCTTCAAAAGGTGTGAAAAATATGAAGAGCTTCCAAAGGTTTCGAAATTAAGATGAGATGAAACGGTCTGAAAAATAGGAGGAGCATGAGGTGGTGTTGAAAAACATGAAGTGTTTGAAAAGGTGTGAAATATATGAACAGCTTCTAAAGGTGTGAAAAATATGAGCAGCTTCAAAAAGTGTCAATAATATGAGGAGATTGAAACGGTCTGAAAAACAGGAGGAGCATGAAACAATGTTGAAAAACATGAAGAGCCTTAAAAGGTGTGAAAAATATGAAGAGCTTCAAATGGTGTGAAATACATGAGGAGGATGAAACGGTCTGAAAAATACGAGGAGCATGAAGCGATGTTCAAAAACATGAAGAGCCTGAAAAGATGTGAAAAACATGAAGAGCTTCAAAAGGTGTCAAAAATATGAGGAGCATGATATGGTCTGAAAAATAGGAGGAGCATGAAGTGGTGTTCAAAACATGAAGAGCCTGAAAAGGTGTGAAAAATATGAAGAGCTTCAAAAGGTGTCAAAAATATGAGGAGCATGAAACGTTCTGAAAAATATGATGAGCATGAAAAGGTTTTGCAAATCATGAAGAGCCTGAAAAAGTGTGAAAAATATGAAGAGCTTCAAAAGGTGTGAAAAATATGAAGAGCTTCAAAAGGTGTCAAAAATATGAGGAGCATTAAACAGTCCGAAAAATACGATGAGAATGAATCGGTTTTGAAAAAGATGAAGAGCATGAAAAGGTGTGAAAAATATGAAGAGCTTCAAAAGGTGTCAAAAATATGAAGAGCTTCAAAAGGAGTCAAAAATATGAGAAGCATGAAACGACAGAAAAATAGGAGGAGCTTGAAGTGGTGTTGAAAAACATGAAGAGCATGGAAAGGTGTGAAATATATGAAGAGCTTCAAAAGTTGTCAAAAATATGAGGAGCAAGAAACGGTCTGAAAAATAGGAGGAGCATGAAGCAGTCGTCAAAAACATGAAGATCATGAAAAGATGTGAAAAATATGAACAGCTTCAAAAGGTCTCAAGGATATGAGGAGCATGAAACAGTCGGAAAAATAGGAGGAGCATGAAACGGTGTTCAAAAACATGAAGAGCCTGAAAAGGTGTGAAAAATATGAAGAGCTTCAAAAGGTGTCAAAAATATGAGAAGCATGTAACGACTGAAAAATAGGAGGAGCATGAAGAGGTGTTGAAAAACATGAAGAGCCTGAAAAGTTGTGAAATATATTAAGAGCTTTAAAAACGTGTCCAAAATATGAGGAGCATGAAACGGTCTGAAAAATAGGAGGAGCATGAAGCGGTGTTTAAAAACATGAAGAGCATGAAAAGGTGTGAAAAATATGAAGAATTTCAAAGGGTGTCAAAAATATGAGAAGCATGAAACGGTCTCAAAAATAGGAGGAGCATGAACCGGTTTTTAAAAACATGAAGAGCCTGAAAAAGTGTGAAATAAATGAAGAGCTTCAAAAGATGTCAAAAATATGAGGAGCATGAAACGGTCTGAAAAATAGGAGGAGCATGAAGCGGTGTTAAAAAACATGAAGAGCCTGAAAAGGTGTGAAAAATATGAAAAGCTTCTAAAGATCTCAAAAATATGTGGAGCATGAAACGGTCTGAAAAATAGGAGGAGCACGAAGCGGTGGTCAAAAACATGAAGAGCCTGAAATGGTGTGAAAAATATGAGGAGCTTCAAAAGGTGTCAAAAATATGAGGAGCATGAAACAGCCTGAAAAATAGGATGACCATGCAACGATTTTGAAAAAAATGAAAAGCAGGAAAATGTGTGAAAAATATGAAGAGCTTCAAAAGGTGTCAAAAATATGAGGAGCAGGAAACGGTCTGAAAAATAGGAGAAGCATGAAGCGGTGGTCAAAAACATGAAGAGCCTGAAAAGGTGTGAAAAATATGAGGAGCTTCAAAATGTGTCAAAAATATGAGGAGTATGGAACAGGCTGAAACAGAGGAGGAGCATGAAGCCGTGTTGAAAAACATGAAGAGCATGAAAAGTTTTGAAATATATGAAGAGCTTCAAACGTGTCAAAAATATGAGGAACATGAAACGGTCTGAAAAATAGGAGGAGCATGAAGCGGTTCTCAAAGACATGAAGAGCCTGAAAAGGTGTGAAAAATATGAAGAGCTTCAAAATGTGTCAAAAATATGAGGAGCATGAAACGGTCTGAAAAATACGAGGAGCATGAAGCGGTGGTTAAAAACATGAAGAGCCTGAAAAGGGGTGAAAAACATGAAGAGCTTCTAAATGAGTTAAAAATATGAGAAGCATGAAACGACTGAAAAATAGGAGGAGCATGAAGCGGTGTTGAAAAACATGAAGAGCCTGAAAAGGTTTGAAATATATGAAGAGCTTCAAAGGTGTCAAAACTAGGAGGAGCATGAAACAGTCTGAAAAATAGGAGAAGCATGAAGCGGTGTTGAAAAACATGAATAGCCTAAAAAGAAGTGAAAAATATGAAGAGCTTCAAAAGGTGTCAAAAATATGAGAAGCATGAAACGAATGAAAAATAGGAGGAGCATGAAACGGTGTTCAAAAGCCTGAAGAGCCTGAAAAGGTGTGAAAAATATGAAGAGCTTCAAAAGGTGTCAAAAATATGAGAAGCATGAAACGAATGAAAAATAGGAGGAGCATGAAGAGGTGCTGAAAAACATTAAGAGCCTGAAAAGGTGTGAAATATATGAAGAGTTTCAAAAGGTGTCATAAATATCAGGAGCATGAAACGGTCTGAAAAATAGGAGGAGCATGAAGCGGTGTTTAAAAACATGAAGTGCCTGAAAAGGTGTGAAAAATATGAAGAGCTTCAAAAGATCTCAAATATATGAGGAGCATGAAACGGTCTGAAAAATAGGAGGAGAATGAACCGGTCCTCAAAAACATGAAGAGCCTGAAAAGTTGTGAAAAATATGAAGAGCTTAAAAAGGTGTCAAAAATATGAGGAGCATGAAACTGTCTGAAAAATAGGAGGAGCATGTAGCGGTGTTGAAAAACTTGAAGAGCCTGAAAAGGTTTGAAATATATGAAGAGCTTCTAGAGTTTTTAAAAATATGAGAAGCATGAAACGACTGAAAAATAGGAGGAGCATGAAGTAGTGATGAACAACTTGAAGAGCCTGAAAAGGTTTGAAATATATGAAGAGCTTAAAAAGGTGTCAAAAATATGAGGAGCATGAAACAGCCTGAAAAACAGGATGAGCATGAAACGGTTTTTAAAAAGATGAAGAGGATGAAAATGTGTGAAAAATATGAAGAGCTTCAAAACGTGTCAAAATTATTAGGAGCATGGAACAGTCTGAAAAATAGGAGGAGCATGAAGCGGTTTTCAAAAACACGAAGAGCCTGAAAACGTGTGAAAAATATGAAGAGCTTCAAAAGGTGTCAAAAATATGAGGAGCAGGAAACGGTCTGAAAAATAGGAGGAGTATGAATTGGTTTAGAAAAAGATGAAGAGCCTGAAAATGTGTAAAAAATATGAAGAGCTTAAAAATGTATCAAAAATATGAGGAGCATGGAACAGTCTGAAAAATAGGAGGAGCATGAATCGGTTTAGAAAAAGATGAAGAGCATGAAAAGGTATGAGAAATATGAAGAGCTTCAAAAGGTGTCAAAATATGAGGAGCATGAAACGACTGAAATATACGAGGAGCATGAAGAGGAGTTGAAAAACATGAAGAGCCTGAAAAGCTGTGAAATATATGAAGAGCTTCAAAAGGTGTCAAAATTATGAGGAGCGTGAAACGGTCTGAAAAATAGGAGGAGCATGAAGTGGTGTTCAAAAACATCAAGAGCCTGAAAAGGTGTGAAAAATATGCAGAATTTCAAAATGTGTGAAATATATAAGGAGCATGAAACGCTTTGAAAAATAGGAGGAGCATGAAGCGGTGTTGAAAAACATGAAGAGCCTGAAAAGGTGTCAAATATATGAAGAGCTTCCAAAGGTGTCAAAAATCTGAGGAGCATGAAACGGTCTGAAAAATAGGAAGAGCATGAAGCGGTGTTCAAAAATATGAAGAGCCTGAAAAGGTGAGAAAAATATGAAGAGCATCAAATGGTGTCAAAAATATGAGGAGCATGAAACGGTCTGGAAAATAGTAGGGGCATGAAATTGTGTTGAAAAACATAAAGAGCCTGAAAAGGTGTGAAAAATATGAAGAGCTTCAAAAGGTGTCAAAAATCTGAGGAGCATGAAACGGTCTGAAAAATAGGAGGAGCATGAAGTTGTGTTGAAAAACATGAAGAGCCTGAAAACTTGTGAAAAATATGAAGAGCTTCAAAAGGTGTGAAAAATATGAAGACCTTCAAAACGTGTCAAAAATGAGAGGAGCATGAAACGGTCTGAAAAATAGGAGGAGCATGAAGTGGTGTTGAAAAACATGAAGAGCCTGAAATGGTGTGAAATATATGAAGAACTTCAAAAGGAGTCAAAAATATGAGGAGCATGAAACGGTATGTAAAATAGGAGGAGAATGAAGCGGTGTTGAAAAACATCAAGAGCCTCAAAAGGTGTGAAAAATATGAAGAGCTTCAAAAGGTGTTAAAAATATGAGGAGCATGAAATGGGCTGAAAAATAGGAGGAGCATGAAGTAGTGTTGAAAAACATGAAGAGCCTGAAAAGGTGGGGAAAATATGAAGAGCTTCAAAAGGTTTTCAAAAATATGAGGAGCGTGAAACCGTCTGGAAAATAGGAGGAGCATGAAACGCTGTTGAAAAACTTGAAGAGCCTGAAAAGGTGTGAAAAATATGAATAGCTTCAAAACTAGTAAAAAACATGAGGAGCATGAAACTCTCTGCAAAATAGGAGGAGGATGAAGTGGTGTTTAAAAACATGAAGAGCTTGA
Organism: Dama dama; assembly: GCF_033118175.1. Classification (NCBI taxonomy): domain Eukaryota; kingdom Metazoa; phylum Chordata; class Mammalia; order Artiodactyla; family Cervidae; genus Dama; species Dama dama. The sequence continues at coordinate 1,649,740 of NW_026870882.1, forward strand.
AAAGGTGTAAAAAATATGAAGAGCTTAAAATGTGTGAAAAATATGAGGAGCATGAAACTGTCTGAAAAATAGGAGGAGCATGAAGCGGTGTTCAAAAAAATGAACCTGAAAAGATGTGAAAAATATGAAGAGCTTCAAAAGGTGTCAAAAATATGAGGAGCATTAAACCTTCTGAAAAATAGGAGGAGCATGAACTGTGTTCAAAAACATGAAGAGCATGAAAAGGTTTGAAAAATATGAAAGGCTACAAAGCGTGTCAAAAAAATTAGGAGGATGAAACGGTGTGATAAATTGGAGGAGCATGAAGCGGTGTTGAAAAACATGAAGAGCCTGAAAAGGTGTGAAAAATATGAATAGCTTCAAAACGAGTAAAAAAATTAGGAGCATGAAACAGTCTGAAAAATAGGAGGAGCATGAAGCGGTATTGAAAAACCTGAAGAGCCTGAAAAGGTGTAAAAAATATGAAGAGCTTAAAAAGGTGTGAAAAATATGAGGAGCATGAAACTGTCTGAAAAATAGGAGGAGCATGAAGCGGTGTTCAAAACATGAAGAGCCTGAAAAGGTGTAAAAATATGAAGAGCTTAAAAAGGTGTAAAAAATATGAGGAGCTTAAAAAGGTGTGAAAAATATTAGGAGCATGAAACTGACTGAAAAATAGGAGGAGCATGAAGTGGTGTTGAAAAATATGAAGAGCCTGAAAAGGTGTGAAATATATGAAGAGCTAAAAAAGGTTTCAAAAATATGAGGAGCATGAAATGGTCAGAAAAATATGAGGAGCACGAAACTGTCTGAAATAGGAGGAGCATTAAACGTTGTTGAAAAAGATGAAGAGCATGAAAATGTGAGAAAAATATGTAGAGCTTCAAAAGGTGTCAAAAATATGAGGAAGACGAAATGGTCTGAAAAATAGGACGAGCATGAAGCGCTGTTGAAAACCATGAAGAGCCTGACATGGTGTGAAAAATATGAAGAGCTTCAAAAGGTTTCAAAATTATGAGGAGCATGAAACCGTCTAAAAATATGACGAGCATGAAATGGTGTTGAAAAACATGAAGAGCCTCAAAAGGTGTGAAAAATATGAAGAGCTTCAAAAGGTGTCAAAAAAATGAGGAGCATGAAACGGTCTGAAAAATAGGAGGAGCATGAAACGATGTTGAAAAACATGAAGACATGATAAGGTGTGAAAAATATGAAGAGCTTCCAAAGGTGTCAAAAATATGAGGAGCATGAAACGGTCTGAAAAATAGGAGGAGCATGATACGATGCTGAAATACATGAAGACATGAAAAGGTGTGAAATATATGAAGAGCTTCAAAAGGTGTCAAAATAATGAGGAGCATGAAACGGTCTGAAAAATAGGAGGAGCATGAAACGGTGTTGAAAAACATGAAGAGATTCAAAATGTGTCAGAAATATGAGGAGCTTGAAACGGTCTGAAAAATTGGAGGAGCATGAAACGGTGTTGAAAAACATGAAGAGCATGAAGAGGTGTGAAAAATATGAAGAGCTTCAAAAGTTGGCCAAAATTTGAGGAGCATGAAACGGTCTGATACATATGAGGAGCATGAAACGGTCTGCCATATAGGAGGAGCATGAAACGGTGTTGAAAAACATGAAGAGCCTGAAAATTGTGAAAAATATGAAAAGCATCAAAAGCTGCCAAAAATAGGAGGAGCATGAAACGGTCTGAAAAATATGAAAGAGCATGAAACGGTTTGACAAATAGGAGGAGCATGAAACGTGGTGAAAAACATGAAGAGCTTCAAAAGGTGTCAAAAATAGGAGGAGCACGATACTGTCTGAAAAATAAGAGGAGCATGAAACAGTCTGAAAAATAGGAGGAGCATGATACTGTCTGAAAAATAAGAGGAGCAGGAAACTGTCTGAAAAATAGGAGGAGCATGAAACGGTCTGAAAAATAGGAGGAGCATGAAACAGTGGAGAAATATATGAAGAGCTTCAAAAGGTGTCAAAAATATGAGGAGCATGAAACGGTCTGAAAAATAGGAGGAGCATGAAGCTGTAATGAAAAACATGAAGAGCCTGAAAAGGTGTGAAAATATGAAGAGCTTCAAAAGGTGTCAAAAATATGAGGAGCATGAAACGGTCTGAAAAATAGGAGAAACATGAAGCGGTGTGAAAAATACGAGGAGCATGAAAAGGTGTGAAAAATACGATGAGAAAGAAAATGTGCTAAAAATACGAGGAGCATGAAAAGGTGGGAAAAATAGTAGGAGCATGAAAAGGTCTGAAAAATACGAGGAACATGAAACTGTGTGAAATATAAAGAGCATGAAACGGTGTGAAAAATATGAAGACCTTTAAAAGGTGTCAAAAATATGAGGAGTATGAAAAGATGTGAAAAACATGAGGATCATGAAATGGTATGAAAAATATGAGGAGCATGAAATATGTACAAAATATGAAGAGCATGAAAAGTTGTGAAAAATATGAAGAGGATGAAAAGATGTGAAAAATATGAAGCGCATGAAGAGATGTGAAAAATATTTAGAGCATGAAAATATGTGAAAAATATGAAGAGCAAGAAACGGTTTGAAAAGTACGAAGAGCTTGAAAAGGTGTGAAAAATACGAAGAGCATGACTGGTGTGAAATCTACGAAGACCATGAAAAGGTCTGAAAAATTATGAAATGCATGAAAAGTTGTGAAAAATACAAAGAGAATGAAAAGGTTTGAAAAATACGAAGTGCATGAAAAGGTGTGAAAAATACGAGGAGCATGCAATGGTGTGAAAAATGCGAAAGCATGAAATGCTGTGAAAAATACGAAGAGCATGAAAAGGTCTGAAAAACACAAGGAGCATGAAAGGGTGTGAAAAATACGAGGAGCATGAAAAGGTGTGAAAAATACGAGGAGCATGAAACGGTGTGAAAATATGAAGAGCATGAAACGGTGTTAAAAATATGAGGAGCATGAAACGGTGTGAAAAACACGAGCAGCATGAAAAAATGTGGAAAACACGAAGTGAATGAAAATGTGTGAAAAATTCGAAGAGCATTAAAAGGTTTGAAAAACACGAAGAGCATGTAAAGGTGTGAAAAATACGAGGAGCATTAAAGGTGTGAAAAATACGAGGAGCATGAAAAGGTGTGAAAAATACGATGAGAAAGGAAATGTGAGAAAAATACGAGGAGCATGAAAAGGTAGGAAAAATAGTAGGAGCATGAAAAGGTCTGAAAAATACGAGCAACATGAAACGGTGTGAAAATATAAAGAGCATGAAATGGTGTGAAAAATATGAAGACCTTTAAAAGGTGTCAAAAATATGAGGAGCATGAAATGATATGAAAAATATGAGGAGCAAAAAAGGTCTGAAAATAGGAGGGGAATGAAAAGGTCTGAAAAATACGAGGAGCATGAAAAGGTCTGAAAAATACCAGGAGCATGAAAAGTTCTGAAAAATATGAGGAGCATGAATAGGTGTCAAAAATACGAGGAGCATGAAAAGTTCTGAAAAATACGAGGAGCATGAAAAGGTCTGCAAAACACGAGGAGCATGAAAAGGTCTGAAAAATATGAGGAGCATGAAAAGGTCTGAAAAATACGAGGAGAATGAAAAGGTCTGAAAAATACGAGAAGCATGAAAAGTTCTGAAAAACGCGAGGAGCATGAGAAGGTCTAAAAAATACGTGGAGCATGAAAAGGTGTGAACAATATGAAGAGCATGAAAAAGTGTGAAAAATACAAAGAGCTTGAAAAGGTGTGAAAGCACGAAGAACATGAAAAGGTCTCAAAAATATGAGGAGCCTGAAAAGGTGTGAAAAATATAGGGAGCATGAAAAGGTGTTAAAAACATAAGGAGCATGAATAGGTGTGAAAAACACGAAGAGCATGAAAATGTGTGAAAAATACAAGGAGCATGAAAAGGTCTGAAAAATACGAGGAGAATGAAAAGCTGTGAAAAATACGAGGAGCATGAAAAGGTCTGAAAAATACGAGAAGCATAAAAGTTCTGAAAAACACGAGGAGCATGAAAAGGTCTAAAAAATACTTGGAGCATGAAAAGATGTGAACAATATGAAGAGCACGAAAAAGTGTGAAAAATACAAAGAGCTTGAAAAGGTGTGAAAACACGAACAGCATGAAAAGGTCTCAAAAATATGAGGAGCCTGAAAAGGTGTGAATAATCCGAGAAGAACGAAAAGGTCTGAAATATACGAGGACCATGTAAAGGTCTGAAAAATACGAGAGGCATGAAAAGATCTGAAAAAAACGAGGAGCATGAAAAGGTCTGAAAAATACGAGGAGCATGAAAAGGTCTGGAAAACAGGAGGAGTATAAAAAGGTGTGAAAAATACAAAGAGCATGAAAAGTTCTCAAAAATATGAGGAGCCTGAAAAGGTGTGAAAAATACGAGGATCCTGAAAAGGTGTGAAAAATACGAGGAGTATGAAAAGGTGTGAAAAATATAAGGAGCATGAAAAGGTGTGAAAAATAGGAGGAGCATGAAAAGGTGTGAAAAATATAAGGAGCATAAAAAGGTCTGGAAAACACGAGGAGCATGAAAAGTTGTGAAAAATACAAAGAGCATGAAAAGGTTTGAAAAATACAAAGTGCATGAAAAGGTGTGAAAAATATGAGGAGCATGAAACGGTGTGAAAAATGCGAAAGCATGAAATGCTGTGAAAAATACAAAGAGCATGAAAAGGTCTGAAAAATACGAGGAGCATGAAAAGGTGTCAAAAATACGAGGAGCAGGAAAAGGTCTGAAAAATACGAGGAGCATGAAAAGGTCTGGAAAACAGGAGGAGCATAAAAAGATGTGAAAAATACGAAGAGCATGAAAAGGTCTCAAAAATATAAGGAGCCTGAAAAGGTGTGAAAAATATAAGGAGCATGAAAAGGTGTGAAAAATATAAGGAGCATGAAAAGGTGTGAAAAATACGAGGAGCATGAAAAGATGTGAAAAAAAAGAGGAGCATGAAAAGCTGTGAAAAACACGAGGAGCATGAATAGGTGTGAAAAACATGAAGAGCAGGAAACAGTGTGAAAAATACAGGAGCATGAAAAGGTACGAAAAATACGAGGAGCATGGAAAGGTGTGAAAAATTTGAGGAGCATGAAACGGTCTGAAAAATATGAAGAGCATGAAATGGTGTGAAAAACATGAGCAGCATGAAAAGTTGTGGAAAACACGAAGTGCATGTAAATGTGTGAAAAATTCGAAGAGCATGAAAAGGTTTGCAAAATACGAAGAGCATGTAAAGGTGTGAAATATACGAGGAGCATTAAAGGTGTGAAAAATACGAGGAGCATGAAAAGGTGTGAAAAATAGTAGGAGCATGAAAAGGTCTGAAAAATATGAGGACCATGAAAAGTTGTGAAAAATACGTAGAGCATTAAAAGGTGTGAGAAAAACAAGGAGCATGAAAAGCTCTGTAAAATACGAGGAGCATGAAAAGGTGTGAAAAATACGAGGAGCATATAAAGGTCTGAAAAATATGAGGAGCATGAAACGGTCTAAAAAATGTGAGGAGCGTGAAACGGTGTGAAAATATAAAGAGCATGAAACGGTGTGAAAAACATGAAGACCTTAAAAACGTGTCAGAAATATGAGGACCATGAAAAGATGTGAAAAATATAAGGAGCATGAAACGGTATGAAAAATAGGAGGAGCATGAAAAGGTGTGAAAAATACGAGGAGCATGAAAAGGTGTGAAATATATGAGGAGCATGAAAAATTGTAAAAAACACGAAGAGCATGAAAATGTGTGAAAAACACGAAGAGCATGAAAATGTATAAAAATTCGAAGAGCATGAAAAGGTTTGAAAAACACGAAGAGCATGAAAAGGTGGGAACAATACAAGGAGCATGAAAAGGTCTGTAAAATACGAGGAGCATGAAAAGATGTGAAAAATCCGAGGAGCATGTAAAGGTCTGAAATATACGAGGACCATGAAAAGTTCTAAAAAATACGACTGGCATGACAAGGTGGGAAAAATACGAAGAGCATGAAAAGGTGTGAAAAGTACGAAGAGCATGAAAAGGTGTGAAAAATACAAGGAGCATGAAAAGGTGTGAAAAATACGATGAGAAAGAAAATGTGCGAAAAATACGAGAAGCATGAAAAGGTGTGAACAATATTAGGAGCATGAAAAGGTCTGAAAAATACGAGGAGCATGAAAAGGTGTGAAAAATGCGAGGAGCATTAAAAGGTGTGAAAAAAACAGGAGCATGAAAAGGTCTAAAAAATTTGAAGAGCATGAAACGGTGTGAAAATATGAAGATCATGAAACAGTGTGAAAAATATGAAGACCTTTTAAACGTGTCAAAAATATGAGGAGCATGAAAAGATGGGAAAAATATGAGGAGCATTAAAATATGTCAATAATATGAAGAGCATGAAAAGTTGTGAAATATATGAGGAGCATGAAATGGTGTGAAAAACACGAGGAGTACGAAAATGTCTGCAAATATGAGGAGTATGAAAAGGTCTGAAAATATGAGGAGAATGAAAAGGTGTGAAAACAACGAAGTGCATGAAAAAATGTGAAAAATATGAAGAGCATGAAAAGGTTTGAAAAATACGAAGAGCATTTAAAGGTGTGAAAAATACGAGGAGAATTAAAGGTGTGAAAAATACGAGGAGCATGAAAATGTGTGAAAAATACGATGAGAAAGAAAATGTGCTAAAAATACGAGGCGCATGAAAAGGTGGGAAAAATAGTAGGAGCATGAAAAGGTCTGAAAAATACGAGGAACATGAAACGGTGTGAAAATATAAAGAGCATGAAACGGTGTGAAAATATGAAGACCTTTAAAAGGTGTCAAAAATATGAGGAGCATGAAAAGATATGAAAAATATGAGGAGCATGAAATGGTATGAAAAATATGAGGAGCATGAAATATGTAAAAAATATGAAGAGCATGAAAAGTTGTGAAAAATATGAAGAGGATGAAAAGATGTGAAAAATATGAAGCGCATGAAGAGATGTGAAAAATATTTAGAGCATGAAAATATGTGAAAAATATGAAGAGCAAGAAACGGTTTGAAAAGTACGAAGAGCTTGAAAAGGTGTGAAAAATACGAAGAGCATGACTGGTGTGAAATCTACGAAGACCATGAAAAGGTCTGAAAAATTATGAAATGCATGAAAAGTTGTGAAAAATACAAAGAGAATGAAAAGGTTTGAAAAATACGAAGTGCATGAAAAGGTGAGAAAAATACGAGGAGCATGCAATGGTGTGAAAAATGCGAAAGCATGAAATGCTGTGAAAAATACGAAGAGCATGAAAAGGTCTGAAAAACACAAGGAGCATGAAAGGGTGTGAAAAATACGAGGAGCATGAAAAGGTGTGAAAAATACGAGGAGCATGAAACGGTGTGAAAATATGAAGAGCATGAAACGGTGTTAAAAATATGAGGAGCATGAAACGGTGTGAAAAACACGAGCAGCATGAAAAAATGTGGAAAACACGAAGTGAATGAAAATGTGTGAAAAATTCGAAGAGCATTAAAAGGTTTGAAAAACACGAAGAGCATGTAAAGGTGTGAAAAATACGAGGAGCATTAAAGGTGTGAAAAATACGAGGAGCATGAAAAGGTGTGAAAAATACGATGAGAAAGGAAATGTGAGAAAAATACGAGGAGCATGAAAAGGTAGGAAAAATAGTAGGAGCATGAAAAGGTCTGAAAAATACGAGCAACATGAAACGGTGTGAAAATATAAAGAGCATGAAACGGTGTGAAAAATATGAAGACCTTTAAAAGGTGTCAAAAATATGAGGAGCATGAAAAGATGTGAAAAATATGAGTAGCATGAAATGGTATGAAAAATATGAGGAGCAAAAAAGGTCTGAAAATAGGAGGGGAATGAAAAGGTCTGAAAAATACGAGGAGCATGAAAAGGTCTGAAAAATACCAGGAGCATGAAAAGTTCTGAAAAATATGAGGAGCATGAATAGGTGTCAAAAATACGAGGAGCATGAAAAGTTCTGAAAAATACGAGGAGCATGAAAAGGTCTGCAAAACACGAGGAGCATGAAAAGGTCTGAAAAATATGAGGAGCATGAAAAGGTCTGAAAAATACGAGGAGAATGAAAAGGTCTGAAAAATACGAGAAGCATGAAAAGTTCTGAAAAACGCGAGGAGCATGAGAAGGTCTAAAAAATACGTGGAGCATGAAAAGGTGTGAACAATATGAAGAGCATGAAAAAGTGTGAAAAATACAAAGAGCTTGAAAAGGTGTGAAAGCACGAAGAACATGAAAAGGTCTCAAAAATATGAGGAGCCTGAAAAGGTGTGAAAAATATAGGGAGCATGAAAAGGTGTTAAAAACATAAGGAGCATGAATAGGTGTGAAAAACACGAAGAGCATGAAAATGTGTGAAAAATACGAGGAGCATGAAAAGGTCTGAAAAATACGAGGAGAATGAAAAGCTGTGAAAAATACGAGGAGCATGAAAAGGTCTGAAAAATACGAGAAGCATAAAAGTTCTGAAAAACACGAGGAGCATGAAAAGGTCTAAAAAATACTTGGAGCATGAAAAGATGTGAACAATATGAAGAGCACGAAAAAGTGTGAAAAATACAAAGAGCTTGAAAAGGTGTGAAAACACGAACAGCATGAAAAGGTCTCAAAAATATGAGGAGCCTGAAAAGGTGTGAATAATCCGAGAAGAACGAAAAGGTCTGAAATATACGAGGACCATGTAAAGGTCTGAAAAATACGAGAGGCATGAAAAGATCTGAAAAAAACGAGGAGCATGAAAAGGTCTGAAAAATACGAGGAGCATGAAAAGGTCTGGAAAACAGGAGGAGTATAAAAAGGTGTGAAAAATACAAAGAGCATGAAAAGTTCTCAAAAATATGAGGAGCCTGAAAAGGTGTGAAAAATACGAGGATCCTGAAAAGGTGTGAAAAATACGAGGAGTATGAAAAGGTGTGAAAAATATAAGGAGCATGAAAAGGTGTGAAAAATAGGAGGAGCATGAAAAGGTGTGAAAAATATAAGGAGCATAAAAAGGTCTGGAAAACACGAGGAGCATGAAAAGTTGTGAAAAATACAAAGAGCATGAAAAGGTTTGAAAAATACAAAGTGCATGAAAAGGTGTGAAAAATATGAGGAGCATGAAACGGTGTGAAAAATGCGAAAGCATGAAATGCTGTGAAAAATACAAAGAGCATGAAAAGGTCTGAAAAATACGAGGAGCATGAAAAGGTCTGGAAAACAGGAGGAGCATAAAAAGATGTGAAAAATACGAAGAGCATGAAAAGGTCTCAAAAATATAAGGAGCCTGAAAAGGTGTGAAAAATATAAGGAGCATGAAAAGGTGTGAAAAATATAAGGAGCATGAAAAGGTGTGAAAAATACGAGGAGCATGAAAAGATGTGAAAAAAAAGAGGAGCATGAAAAGCTGTGAAAAACACGAGGAGCATGAATAGGTGTGAAAAACATGAAGAGCAGGAAACAGTGTGAAAAATACAGGAGCATGAAAAAGTTTGAAAAATACGAGAAGCATGGAAAGGTGTGAAAAATTTGAGGAGCATGAAACGGTCTGAAAAATATGAAGAGCATGAAATGGTGTGAAAAACACGAGCAGCATGAAAAGTTGTGGAAAACACGAAGTGCATGTAAATGTGTGAAAAATTTGAAGAGCATGAAAAGGTTTGCAAAATACGAAGAGCATGTACAGGTGTGAAATATACGAGGAGCATTAAAGGTGTGAAAAATACGAGGAGCATGAAAAGGTGTGAAAAATAGTAGGAGCATGAAAAGGTCTGAAAAATACGAGGACCATGAAAAGTTGTGAAAAATACGTAGAGCATTAAAAGGTGTGAGAAAAACAAGGAGCATGAAAAGCTCTGTAAAATACGAGGAGCATGAAAAGGTGTGAAAAATACGATGAGAAAGAAAATGTGCGAAAAATACGAGGAGCATGAAAAGGTGTGAAAAATAATAGGAGCATGAAAAGGTGTGAAAAATACGAGGAGCATATAAAGGTCTGAAAAATATGAGGAGCATGAAACGGTCTAAATAATGTGAGGAGCATGAAACGGTGTGAAAATATAAAGAGCATGAAATGGTGTGAAAAACATGAAGACCTTTAAAACATGTCAGAAATATGAGGACCATGAAAAGATATGAAAAATATGAGGAGCATGAAACGGTATGAAAAATAGGAGGAGCATGAAAATGTGTCAAAAATATGAAGAGCATGAAAAGTTGTGAAATATATGAGGAGCATGAAAAGGTGTGAAAAATACATGGAGCATGAAAAGGTGTGAAAAATACGAGGAGCACGAAAAGGTTTGAAAGTACGAGGACCATGAAAAGGTCTGAAAAATGCGTGGAGCATGAAAAGGTCTATAAAATATGAGGAGCATGTAAAGGTCAGAAAAATACGAGGAGCATGAAAAGGTGTGAAAAATACGAGGAGCATGAAAAGGTGTGAAATATATGAGGAGCATGAAAAAGTGTAAAAAACACGAATAGCATGAAAATGTGTGAAAAACACGAAGAGCATGAAAATGTATAAAAATTCGAAGAGCATGAAAAGGTTTGAAAAACACAAAGAGCATGAAAAGGTGGGAACAATACGAGGAGCATGAAAAGGTCTGTAAAATACGAGGAGCATGAAAAGATGTGAAAAATCCGAGGAGCACGAAAAGGTCTGAAATATACGAGGACCATGAAAAGTTCTAAAAAATACGACTGGCATGAAAAGGTGTGAAAAATACGATGAGAAAGAAAATGTGCAAAAAATACGAGGAGCACGAACAGGTGTGAACAATAGTAGGAGCATGAAAAGGTCTGAAAAATACGAGGAGCATGAAAAGATGTGAAAAATCCGAGGAGCACGAAAAGGTCTGAAATATACGAGGACCATGAAAAGTTCTAAAAAATACGAGTAGCATGACAAGGTGTGAAAAATACGAGAAGCATGAAAACGTCGGAAAAATATGAAGAGCATGAAAAGGTGTGAAAAATACGAAGAGCATGAAGAGGTGTGAAAAATACAAGGAGCATGAAAAGGTGTGAAAAATACGATGAGAAAGAAAATGTGCAAAAAATACGAAGAGCATGAAAAGGTGGGAACAATAGTAGGAGCATGAAAAGGTCTGAAAAATACGAGGAGCATGAAAAGTTGTGAAAATACGAGGAGCATGAAAAGGTGTGAAAAAAACAGGAGCATGAAAAGGTCTGTAAAATACAACGAGCATGAAAAGGTGTGAAAAATACGATGAGAAAGAAAATGTGCGAAAAATACGAGGAGCATGAAAAGGTGTGAAAAATACGAGGAGCATATAAAGGTCTGAAAAATATGAGGAGCATGAAAAGGTCTAAAAAATTTGAGGAGCATGAAACGGTGTGAAAATATGAAGATCATGAAACGGTGTGAAAAATATGAAGACCTTTTAAACGTGTCAAAAATATGAGGAGCATGAAAAGATGTGAAAAATATGAGAATATGAAAAGGTGTGAAAAATATGAGGAGCATGAAAAGGTGTGAAAATATGAAGAGCATGAAACGGTGTTAAAAATATGAAGAGCAAGAAACGGTGTGAAAAACACGAGCAGCATGAAAAAATGTGGAAAACATGAAGTGCATGAAAATGTGTGAAAAATTCGAAGAGCATGAAAAGGTTTGAAAAATACGAAGAGCATGTAAAGGTGTGAAAAATACGAGGAGCATTAAAGGTGTGAAAAATACGAGGAGCATGAAAAGGTGTGAAAAATACGATGAGAAAGAAAATCTGCTAAAAACACAAGGAGCATGAAAAGGTGGGAAAACTAGTACGAGCATGAAAAGGTCTGAAAAATACGAGGAACATGAAACTGTGTGAAAATATAAAGAGCATGAAAGGGTGTGAAAAATATGAAGACCTTTAAAAGGTGTCAAAAATATGAGGAGCATGAAAAGATGTGAAAAATAAGAGGAGCATGAAATGGTATGAAAAATATGAGGAGAATGAAATATGTAAAAAATATGAAGAGCATGAAAAGTTGTGAAAAATATGAAGAGCATGAAATGGTTTTAAAAGTATGAAGAGCTTGAAAAGGTGTGAAAAATACAAAGAGCATGACTGGTGTGAAATATACGAAGACAATGAAAAGGTGTGAAAAATTATGAAAAGCATGAAAAGTTGTGAAAAATACAAAGAGCATGAAAAGGTTTGAAAAATACAAAGTGCATGAAAACATGTGAAAAATACGAGGAGCATGAAACGGTGTGAAATATGTGAAAGCATGAAATGCTGTGAAAAATACGAAGAGCATGAAAAGGTCTGAAAAATACAAGGAGCATTAATAGGTGTGAAAAATACGAGGAGCATGAAAAGGTGTGAAAAATATGAGGAGTATGAAACGGTGTGATAAATACGAGGAGCATGAAAAGGTGTGAAAAATACGAGGAGCACGAAAAGGTGTGAACAATAGTAGGAGCATGAAAAGGTCTGAAAAATACGAGTAGCATGAAAAGATGTGAAAAATCCGAGAAGCACGAAAAGGTCTGAAATATACGACGACCATGAAAAGTTCTAAAAAATACGAGTAGCGTGACAAGGTGTGAAAAATACGAGAAGCATGAAAAGGTCTGAAAAATACGATGAGAAAGAAAATGTGCGAAAAATACGAAGAGCATGAAAAGGTGTGAACAATAGCAGGAGCACGAAAAGGGCTGAAAAATATGAGGAGCATGAAAAGGTGTGAAAAATACGAGGAGCATGAAAATGTGTGAAAAAAACAGGAGCATGAAAAGGTCTGAAAAAAATACGAGGAGCATGAAAAGGTGTGAAAAATACGAGGAGCATGAAAATGTGTGAAAAAAACAGGAGCATGAAAAGGTCTGAAAAAAATACGAGGAGCATGAAAAGGTGTGAAAAACACGAGGAGCATGAAAAGGTGTGAAAAATACGAAGAGCATGAAAAGGTGTGAAAAATACAAGGAGCATGAAAAGGTGTGAAAAATACGATGAGAAAGAAAATGTGCGAAAAATACGAAGAGCATGAAAAGGTGTGAACAATAGTAGGAGCACGAAAAGGGCTGAAAAATATGAGGAGCATGAAAAGGTGTGAAAAATACGAGGAGCATGAAAATGTGTGAAAAAAACAGGAGCATGAAAAGGTCTGAAAAAAATACGAGGAGCATGAAAAGGTGTGAAAAACACGAGGAGCATGAAAAGGTGTGAAAAATACGAGGAGCATATAAAGGTCTGAAAAATATGAGGAGCATGAAAAAGTCTAAAAAATTTGAGGAGCATGAAATGGTGTGAAAATATGAAGATCATGAAACGGTGTGAAAAATATGAAGACCTTTTAAACGTGTCAAAAATATGAGGAGCATGAAAAGATGTGAAAAATATGAGGAGCATTAAAATATGTCAATAATATGAAGAGCATGAAAAGTTGTGAAATATATGATGAGCATGAAAAGGTGTGAAAAATATGAGGAGTACGAAAAGGTCTGCAAATATGAGGAGCACGAAAAGGTCTGAAAAATATGAGGAGCATGAAAAGGTGTGAAAACTACGAGGTGCATGAAAACGTGTGAAAAATACTAGGAGCATGAAAATGTCTGAAAAATACGAGAAGCATGAAAAGATCTTAAAAATATGAGAAGCATGAAAAGGTGTGAAAAATATGAGGAGCATGAAACGGTGTGAAAATATGAAGAGCATGAAACGGTGTTAAAAATATGAAGAGCATGAAACGGTGTGAAAAACACGAGCAGCAAGAAAAAATGTGGAAAACACGAAGTGCATGAAAATGTGTGAAAAATTCGAAGAGCATGAAAAGGTTTGAAAAATACGAACAGCATGTAAAGGTGTGAAAAATACGAGGAGCATTAAAGGTGTGAAAAATACGAGGAGCATGAAAAGGTGTGAAAAATACGATGAGAAAGAAAATGTGCTAAAAAATACAAGGAGCATGAACAGGTGGGAAAAATAGTAGGAGCATGAAAAGGTCTGAAAAATACGAGGAACATGAAACGGTGTGAAAATATAAAGAGCATGAAACGGTGTGAAAAATATGAAGACTTCAAAAGGTGTCAAAAATATGAGGAGCATGAAAAGATGTGAAAAATATGAGGAGCATGAAATGGTATGAAAAATATGAGAAGCATGAAATATGTAAAAAATATGAAGAGCATGAAAAGTTGTGAAAAATATGAAGAGCATGAAATGGTTTTAAAAGTATGAAGAGCTTGAAAAGGTGTGAAAAATACAAAGAGCATGACTGGTGTGAAATATACGAAGACAATGAAAAGGTGTGAAAAATTATGAAAAGCATGAAAAGTTGTGAAAAATACAAAGAGCATGAAAAGGTTTGAAAAATACAAAGTGCATGACAAGGTGTGAAAAATACGAGGAGCTTGAAACGGTGTTAAAAATGCGAAAGCATGAAATGCTGTGAAAAATATGAAGAGCACGAAAAGGTCTGAAAAATACAAGGAGCATGAATAGGTGTGAAAAATACGAGGAATATGAAAAGGTGTGAAAAAAACGAGGAGCATGAAAAGGTGTGAACAATACTAGGAGCATGAACATGTCTGAAAAATATGAGGAGCATGAAAAGGTTTGAAAAATACGAGGAACATGAAAAGATGTGAAAAATATGAGGAGTATGAAACGGTGTGATTAATATGAGGAACATGAAAAGGTTTCAAAAATATGAGGAGCATGAAAAGGTGTGAAAAATACGAAGAGCATGAAAAGGTCTGAAAAATACAAGGAGCATGAATGGGTGTGAAAAATACGAGGAGCATGAAAAGGTGTGAAAAATATGAGGAGCATGAAACGGTGTGAAAATATGAAGAGCATGAAACGGTGTTAAAAATATGAAGAGCATGAAATGGTGTGAAAAACACGAGCAGCATGAAAAAATGTGGAAAACACGAAGTGCATGAAAATGTGTGAAAAATTCGAAGAGCATGAAAAGGATTGAAAATACGAAGAGCATATAAAGGTGTGAAAAATACGAGGAGCATTAAAGGTGTCACAAATACGAGGAGCATGAAAAGGTGTGAAAAATACGATGAGAAAGAAAATGTGCGAAAAATATGAGGAGCATGAAAAGGTGGGAAAACTAGTAGGAGCATTAAAAGGTCTGAAAAATACGAGGAGCATGAAACCGTGTGAAAATATCAAGAGCATGAAACGGTAGAAAAATATGATGACCTTTAAAAGGTGTCAAAAATATGAGGAGCATGAAAAGATGTGAAAAATATGAGTAGAATGAAATGGTATGAAAAATATGAGGAGCATGAAATATGTAAAAAATATGAAGAGCATAAAAAGTTGTGAAATATATGAGGAGCATGAAAAGGTGTGAAACATACGAGGAGCATGAAAAGGCCTGAAAATAGGAGGAGCCCGAAAAGGTCTGAAAAATACAAGGAGCGTGAAAAGGTCTGAAAAATACCAGGAGCATGAAAAGTTCTGAAAAATATGAGGAGCATGAAAAGGTGTCAAAAATACGAGGAACATGAAAAGGTCTGAAAAATACGAGGAGCATGAAAAGCTCTGCAAAACACGAGGAGCATGAAAAGATGTTAAAAACACAAGGAGCATGAATAGGTGTGAAAAACACGAAGAGCATGAAAATGTGTGAAAAATACGAGGAGCATGTAAAGGTCTGAAAAATACGAGGAGCATGAAAAGGTCTGAAAAATACGAGGAGCATGAAAAGGTCTGAAAAATACGAGGAGCATGAAAAGTTCTGAAAAACACGAGGAGCATGAAAAGGTCTAAAAATTACTTGGAGCATGAAAAGGTGTGAACAATATGAAGAGCATGAAAAGGTGTGAAAAATACAAAGGGCTTTAAATGGTGTGAAAACACGAAGAACGTGAAACGGTGGGCAAAATACGAGGAGCATGAAAAGGTCTGAAAAATACGAGGAGCATGAAAAGGTCTGAAAAATACGAGGAGCATGAAAAGTTCTGAAAAACACGAGGAGCATGAAAAGGTCTAAAAATTACTTGGAGCATGAAAAGGTGTGAACAATATGAAGAGCACGAAAAGGTGTGAAAAATACAAAGGGCTTGAAATGGTGTGAAAACACGAAGAACGTGAAACGGTGGGCAAAATACGAGGAGCATGAGAAGGTCTGAAAAATATGAAGAGCATGAAACGGTGTGAAAATATGAAGAGCATGAAACGGTGTGAAAATTATGAAGAGCATGGAAAGGTGTGATAAATAGGAGGAGCATGAAACGGTCTGAAAAATAGGAAGAGCATGAAATGGTGTGAAAAACACGAGCAGCATGAAAAGTTGTGGATAAAACGAAGTGCATGAATGTGTGAAAAATTCGAAGAGCATGAAAAGGTGTGAAAAATGCGAGGAGCACAAAAAGGTCTGAAATATACGAGGACCATGAAAAGGTGTGAAAAATACTAAGAGCACGAAAAGGTTTGAAAAATATGAGGACCATGAAAGAGTGTAAAAAACACGAAGAGCATGAAACTGTGTGAAAAACACGAAGAGCATGAAAATGTGTGAAAAACACGAAGAGCATGAAATTGTATGAAAAATTCAAAGAGCATGAAAAGGGTTGAAAAATACGAAGAGCATGAAAAGGAGTGAAAAATACGAGGAGCATGAAAAGGTGTGAAAAATACGAGGAGCATGTAAAGGTCTGAAAAATACGAGGAGCATGAAAAGGTCTGAAAAATACGAGGAGCATGAAAAGGTCTGAAAAATACGAGGAGCATGAAAAGTTCTGAAAAACACGAGGAGCATGAAAAGGTCTAAAAATTACTTGGAGCATGAAAAGGTGTGAACAATATGAAGAGCACGAAAAGGTGTGAAAAATACAAAGGGCTTTAAATGGTGTGAAAACACGAAGAACGTGAAATGGTGGGCAAAATACGAGGAGCATGAAAAGGTCTGAAAAATACGAGGAGCATGAAAAGGTCTGAAAAATACGAGGAGCATGAAAAGTTCTGAAAAACACGAGGAGCATGAAAAGGTCTAAAAATTACTTGGAGCATGAAAAGGTGTGAACAATATGAAGAGCACGAAAAGGTGTGAAAAATACAAAGGGCTTGAAATGGTGTGAAAACACGAAGAACGTGAAACGGTGGGCAAAATACGAGGAGCATGAGAAGGTCTGAAAAATATGAAGAGCATGAAACGGTGTGAAAATATGAAGAGCATGAAACGGTGTGAAAATTATGAAGAGCATGGAAAGGTGTGATAAATAGGAGGAGCATGAAACGGTCTGAAAAATAGGAAGAGCATGAAATGGTGTGAAAAACACGAGCAGCATGAAAAGTTGTGGATAAAACGAAGTGCATGAATGTGTGAAAAATTCGAAGAGCATGAAAAGGTGTGAAAAATGCGAGGAGCACAAAAAGGTCTGAAATATACGAGGACCATGAAAAGGTGTGAAAAATACTAAGAGCACGAAAAGGTTTGAAAAATATGAGGACCATGAAAGAGTGTAAAAAACACGAAGAGCATGAAACTGTGTGAAAAACACGAAGAGCATGAAAATGTGTGAAAAACACGAAGAGCATGAAATTGTATGAAAAATTCAAAGAGCATGAAAAGGGTTGAAAAATACGAAGAGCATGAAAAGGAGTGAAAAATACGAGGAGCATGAAAAGGTGTGAAAAATACGAGGAGCATGTAAAGGTCTGAAAAATACGAGGAGCATGAAAAGGTCTGAAAAATACGAGGAGCATGAAAAGGTCTGAAAAATACGAGGAGCATGAAAAGTTCTGAAAAACACGAGGAGCATGAAAAGGTCTAAAAATTACTTGGAGCATGAAAAGGTGTGAACAATATGAAGAGCACGAAAAGGTGTGAAAAATACAAAGGGCTTTAAATGGTGTGAAAACACGAAGAACGTGAAATGGTGGGCAAAATACGAGGAGCATGAAAAGGTCTGAAAAATACGAGGAGCATGAAAAGGTCTGAAAAATACGAGGAGCATGAAAAGTTCTGAAAAACACGAGGAGCATGAAAAGGTCTAAAAATTACTTGGAGCATGAAAAGGTGTGAACAATATGAAGAGCACGAAAAGGTGTGAAAAATACAAAGGGCTTGAAATGGTGTGAAAACACGAAGAACGTGAAACGGTGGGCAAAATACGAGGAGCATGAGAAGGTCTGAAAAATATGAAGAGCATGAAACCGTGTGAAAATATGAAGAGCATGAAACGGTGTGAAAATTATGAAGAGCATGGAAAGGTGTGATAAATAGGAGGAGCATGAAACGGTCTGAAAAATAGGAAGAGCATGAAATGGTGTGAAAAACACGAGCAGCATGAAAAGTTGTGGATAAAACGAAGTGCATGAATGTGTGAAAAATTCGAAGAGCATGAAAAGGTGTGAAAAATGCGAGGAGCACAAAAAGGTCTGAAATATACGAGGACCATGAAAAGGTGTGAAAAATACTAAGAGCACGAAAAGGTTTGAAAAATATGAGGACCATGAAAGAGTGTAAAAAACACGAAGAGCATGAAACTGTGTGAAAAACACGAAGAGCATGAAAATGTGTGAAAAACACGAAGAGCATGAAATTGTATGAAAAATTCAAAGAGCATGAAAAGGGTTGAAAAATACGAAGAGCATGAAAAGGTGTGAAAAATACGAGGAGCATGAAAAGGTGTGAAAAACACGAGGAGCATGAATAGGTGTGAAAAACACGAAGAGCATGAACATGTGTGAAAAAAACGAGGAGCATGAAAAGGTGTGAAAAATCCGAGGAGCATGAAAAGGTCTGGAAAACATGAGGAGCATGGAAAGGTTTGAAAAATATGAGGAGCATGAAAAGGTGTGAAAAACACGAGGAGCATGAATAGGTGTGAAAAACACGAAGAGCATGAAAATGTGTGGAAAAATACGAGGAGCATGAAAAGGTGTGAAAAATCCGAGGAGTACGAAGAGTCTGAAATATACGAGGACCATGAAAAGGTCTGAAAAATACTAGGAGCATGAAAAGATCTGAAAAATTCTAGGAGAATGAACAGGTGTGAAAAATATGAGGAGCATGAAAAGGTCTGAAAAATATGAGGACCATGAAAAGGTGTCAAAAATACGAGGAGCATGAAAAGGTCTGAAAAATACGAGGAGCATGAAAAGGTCTGGAAAACAGGAGGAGCATTAAAAAGTGTGAAAAATACGAAGAGCATGAAAAGGTCTCAAAAATATGAGGAGCCTGAAAAGGTGTGAATAAATGAAGAGCATGAAACGGTGTGAAAATTATGAAGAGCATAGAAAGGTGTGATAAATATGAGGAGCAAGAAACGGTCTGAAAAATATGAAGAGCATGAAATGGTGTGAAAAACACTAGCAGCACGAAAAGTTGTGGATAAAACGAAGTGCATGAAAATGTGTGAAAAATTCGAAGAGGATGAAAAGGTGTGAAAAATCCGAGGAGCACGAAAAGGTCTGAAATATACGAGGACCATGAAAAGCTGTGAAAACTATGATGAGCATGAAAAGGTTTGAAAAATATGAGGACCATGAAAAAGTGTAAAAAATACGAAGAGCATGAAAATGTGTGAAAAACACGAAGACCATGAAAATGTATGAAAAATTCAAAAAGCATGAAAAGGTTTGAAAAATATGAAGAGCATGAAAAGGTGGGAAAAATACGAAGAGCATGAAAAGGTGTGAAAAATATGAAAAGCATGAAACTGTGTGAAAAATATGAAAAGCATGAAAACGTGTGAAAAATATGAAGAGCATGAAAAGGTGTGAAAAATATGAAGAGCATGAAACTGTGTGAAAAATATGAAGAGCATGAAACGGTGGGAAAAATATGAAAAGCATGAAAACGTGTGAAAAATATGAAGAGCATGAAAAGGTGTGAAAAATCTGAAGAGCATGAAACGGTGTGAAAAATACGAAGAGCAAGAAAAGGTGTGAAATATATGAAGAGCATGAAAAGGTGTGAAAAATTACGAAAAGCATGAAAAGGTGTGAAAAATTACCAAGAGCATGAAAATGTCTGAAAAATACAAAGAGCATGAAAATGTGTGAAAAATACAAAGAGCATGAAAATGTGTGAAAATATGAGGAGCATGAAAAGGTCTGAAAATATGAGGAGCATAGAACGGAGTGAAAAATATGAAGAGCAAGAAAAGGTGTGAAAATTATGAAGAGCATGAAACTGTATGAAAAATATGAAAAGCATGAAAAAGTGTGAAAAATATGAAGAGCATGAAAAGGTGTGAAAATATGAAGAGCATGAAACTGTGAAAAATATGAAGAACATGAAACGGTGTGAAAAAAACGAAGAGCATGAAAAGGTGTGAAATATACAAAGATCATGAAAAGGTGTGAAAAATACGAAGAGCATGAAATGGTTTGAAAAATATGAAGAGCATGAAACGGGGTGAAAATATGAGGATCATAAAATGGTCTGAAAATATGAGGAGCATAGAACGGAGTGAAAAATATGAAGAGCATGAAAAGGTGTGAAAATTATGAAGAGCATGAAACTGTGTGAAAAATATGAAAAGCATGAAACTGTGTGAAAAATATGAAAAGCATGAAAACGTGTGAAAAATATGAAGAGCATGAAAAGGTGTGAAAAATAGGAGGAGCATGAAACGGTGTAAAAATATGAAGAGCATGAAACGTGTGAAAAATATGAGGAGCATGAAATGGTGTAAAAATGAAGACCATGAAAAGGTGTGAAAATATGAAGAGCATGAAACTGTGTGAAAAATATGAAGAACATGAAACAGTGTGAAAAAAACGTAGAGCATGAAAAGGTGTGAAATATACAAAGATCATGAAAAGGTGTGAAAAATACAAAGAGCATGAAAAGGTATGAAAAATATGAGGAGCATTAAAAGATGTGAAAAATATGAAGAGCAAGAAAAGGTGTGAACAATATGAGGAGCATGAAAAGGTGTGAAAAATACGAGGAGCATGAAAAGGTGTGAAAAGTACGAGGGGCCTTAATGTCTGAAAAATACAAGGAGCGTGAAAAGGTGTGAAAAATAGGAGGAATATGAAAATGTGTGAAAAATACGAGGAGCATGAAAAGGTCTGAAAAACACGAGGAGCATGTAAATGTCTGAAAAATACGAGGAGCATGAAAAGGTCTGGAAAATACGGGAAGCATGAAAAGGTGTGAAAAATAACAGGAGCATGAAATGTTATCAAAAATATGAGGAGCATGAAACGGTGTGAAAATATCATGAGCATGAAACCGTGTGAAAAACATGAAGAGCATGAAAGGTGTGAGAAATATGAGGAGCATGGAAAGGTCTGAAAAGTACAAGGAGCAGGAAAAGATCGGAAAAATACTAGGAGAATGAAAAGGTCTGAAAAATACGAGGAGCATGAAATGGTCTGAAAATTACGAGGAGCATGAAAAGATGTCAAAAATACGAGAAAAATGAAAAGGTCTGAAAAATACGGGGAGCATGAATAGGTCTGGAAAATACGAGGAGCATGAAAAGGTCTGGAAAATACGAGGAGCATGAAAATGTGTGAAAAACATGAGGAGCATGAAAACGTCTCAAAAATATGAGGAGGATCAAACGGTGTGAAAATATGAAGAGCATGAAACGCTGTGAAAAATATGAAGAGCATGAAAGGTGTGGAAAACATGAGGAGCATGAAAAGGTGTGAAAAATACGAGGAGCAAGAAAAGGTGTGAAAAATTCGAGGAGCATGAAAAGGTCTGAAAATACGAGGAGCACGAAAAGTTCTGAAAAATACGAGGAGCATGAAAAGCTCTGTAAAATACGAGGAGCATGAAAAGGTCTGAAAAATACGAGGAGCATGAAATGGTCTGAAAAATACAAGGAGCATGAAAAGGTGTAAAAATACGAGGAGCAAAAAAAGGTCTGAAAAATACGAGGAGCATGAAAAGGTCTGAAAAATACTCGGAGCATGAAAAGGTCTATATAATACGAGGAGCATGAAAATGTGTGAAAAACATGAGGAGCATGAAAACGTCTCAAAAATATGAGGAGGATGAAACGGTGTGAAAATATGAAGAGCATGAAACGCTGTGAAAAATATGAAGAGCATGAAAGGTGTGGAAAACATGAGGAGCATGAAAAGGTGTGAAAAATACGAGGAGCAAGAAAAGGTGTGAAAAATTCGAGGAGCATGAAAAGGTCTGAAAATACGAGGAGCACGAAAAGTTCTGAAAAATACGAGGAGCATGAAAAGCTCTGTAAAATACGAGGAGCATGAAAAGGTCTGAAAAATACGAGGAGCATGAAATGGTCTTAAAAATACAAGGAGCATGAAAATGTCTGAAAAATACGAGGGCCTTAATGTCTGAAAACTACGAGGAGCGTGAAAAGGTGTGAAAAATAGGAGGAATATGAAAATGTGTGAAAAATGCGAGGAGCATGAAAAGTTCTGAAAAACACGAGGAGCATGAAAATGTCGGAAAAATACGAGGTGCCTAAATGTCTGAAAAATACGAGGAGCGTGAAAAGGTCTGAAAAACACGAGGAGCATGAAAAGGTCTGAAAAATACGAAGACCATGAAAGGTATGAAAAATACAGGGAGCATGAAAAGGTCTGAAAAATACGAGGAGCATGAAAGGTATGAAAAATACAGGGAGCATGAAATGGTCTGAAAAATACGAGGACCATGAAAATGTCTGAAAAATATGAGGGGCCTGAATGTCTGAAAAATATGAGGAGCGTGAAAAAGTCTGAAAAACACGAGGAGCATGAAAAGGTCTGAAAAATATGAGGAGCATGAAAAGGTGTCAAAAATATGACTAGCATTAAATGCTGTGAAAATATGAAGAGCATGAAATGGTGTGAAGAAATATGAGGAGCATGAAAAGGTGTGGAAAACACGAAGAGCAAGAAAAGGTGTGAAAAACACGGAGAGCATGAAAAGGTGAGAAAAATATCAAGAGCGTGAAAAGGCCTGAAAGACATGAAGAGCATTAAAAGGAGTGAAAAACACGAAGAGCATGAAAAGGTGTGAAAAACAGGAAGAGCATGAAAAGGTGTGAATAATACGAGAAGCATGAAACGGTCTGAAAAATATGAGGACCATGAAAGGTATGAAAGATACAGGGAGCATGAAAAGGTCTGAAAAATATGAGGAGCATGAAAAGGTGTGAAAAATAAGAGGAGCATGAAAAGTTATCAAAAATATGAGGAGCATGAAACGGTGTGAAAATATCATGAGCATGAAACTGTGTGAAAAATATGAAGAGCATGAAAGGTGTGGAAAACATGAGGAGTATGAAAAGGTGTGAAAAATTTGAGGAACACGAAAAGGTCTGAAAATACGAGAGGCACGAAAAGTTCTGAAAAATACGAGGAGCATGAAAAGCTCTGTAAAATACGAGGAGCATGAAAAGGTCTGAAAAATACGAGGAGCATGAAAAGGTGTAAAAATACGAGGAGCAAAAAAAGGTCTGAAAAATACGAGGAGCATGAAAATGTCTGAAAAATACTAGGAGCATGAAAAGGTCTATATAATACGAGGAGCATGAAAAGGTCTGAAAATTACAAGGAGCATGAAAAGGTCTGAAAAATACGAGGAGCATGAAAAGGAGTGAAAAACACAAGAGAATGAAAATGTGTGAAAAATAAGAGGAGCATGAAAAGGTTTGAAAAATATGAGGAGCATGAAAAGTTGTGAAAAATACGAGGAGCATGAAAAGGTGTGAAAAATACGAGGATCATGAAAAGGTGTCAAAAATATGAGGAGCATGAAAATGTGTGAAATATATGAGGAACATGAAACGGTCTGAAAAATATGAGGAGCATGAAACGTTGTGAAAATATGAAGAGCATGAAATGGTATGAAAAATATGAAGAGCTTTAAATCGTATCAAATATATGACGAACATAAAAAGATGTGAAAAATATGAGGAGCATGAAACGGTATGAAAAATATGAGGAACATGAAACGATGTGAAAAATATGAAGAGCATGAAAAGTTGTGAACAATATGAGGAGCATGAAAAGGTGTGAAAAATACGAGGAGCATGAAAAGGTCTGAAAAATACGAGGGGCCTTAATGTCTGAAAAATACGAGGAGCGTGAAAAGGTGTGAAAAATAGGAGGAATATGAAAATGTGTGAAAAATACGAGGAGCATGAAAAGTTCTGAAAAACACGAGGAGCATGA
The DNA here is from genome assembly GCF_033118175.1 of Dama dama. Lineage (NCBI taxonomy): Eukaryota > Metazoa > Chordata > Mammalia > Artiodactyla > Cervidae > Dama > Dama dama. The sequence continues at coordinate 1,673,790 of NW_026870882.1, forward strand.
AAATGTCTGAAAAATACGAGGGGCCTGAATGTCTGAAAAATACGAGGAGCGTGAAAAGGTCTGAAAAACCCGAGGAGCATGAAAATGTCTGAAAAATATGAGGAGCATGAAAAGGTGTCAAAAATATGACTAGCATGAAATGCTGTGAAAATATGAAGAGCATGAAATGGTGTGAAGAATATGAGGAGCAGGACAAGGTGTGGAAACACGAAGAGCAAGAAAAGGAGTGAAAAACACGAAGAGCATGAAAAGGTGTGAAAAACAGGAAGAGCATGAAAAGGTGTGAAAAATTCGAGAAGCATGAAACGGTCTGAAAAATACGAGGACCATGAAAGGTATGAAAATACAGGGAGCATGAAAAGCTCTGAAAAATACGAGGAGCATGAAAAGGTATGAAAAATATGAAAAGCATGAAAAGATGTGAAAAATATGAAGAGCATGAAAAGTTGTGAACAATATGAGGAGCATGAAAAGGTGTGAAAAATAGGAGGAGCATGAAAAGGTCTGAAAAATACGAGGGGCCTTAATGTCTGAAAAATACGAGGAGCGTGAAAAGGTGTGAAAAATCGGAGGAATATGAAAATGTGTTAAAAATACGAGGAGCATGAAAAGGTCTGAAAAACACGAGGAGCATGAAAATGTCTGAAAAATATGAGGGGCCTGAATGTCTGAAAAATACGAGGAGCGTGAAAAGGTCTGAAAAATACGAGGAGCATGAAAAGGTCTGAAAAATATGAGGAGCATAAAAAGGTGTCAAAAATATGACTAGCATGAAATGCTGTGAAAATATGAAGAGCATGAAGTGCTGTGAAGAAATATCAGGAGCATGAAAAGGTGTGGAAAACACAAAGAGCAAGAAAAGGTGTGAAAAACATGGAGAGCATGAAAAGGTGTGTAAAATATCAAGAGCGTGAAAAGGCCTGAAAAATATGAAGAGCATTAAAAGGAGTGAAAAACACGAAGAGCATGAAAAGGTGTGAAAAACAGGAAGAGCATGAAAAGGTGTGAAAAATACGAGAAGCATGAAACGGTCTGAAAAATACGAGGACCATGAATGTTATGAAAAATAAAGGGAGCATGAAAAGGTCTGAAAAATACGAGGAGCATGAAAAGTTGTGAAAAATAAGAGGAGCATGAAAAGTTATCAAAAATATGAGGAGCATGAAACGGTGTGAAAATATCATGAGCATGAAACCGTGTGAAAAATATGAAGAGCATGAAAGGTGTGAGAAATATGAGGAGCATGAAAAGGTTTGAAAAGTACAAGGAGCATGAAAAGATCGGAAAAATACTAGGAGAATGAAAAGGTCTGAAAAATATGAGCAGCATGAAATGGTCTGAAAAATACGAGGAGCATGAAAAGGTCTGAAAAATACGAGGAGCATGAAAAGGTCTGAAAAATATGAGGAGCAAGAAAAGGTGTGAAAAATACGAGGAGCATGAAAATGTCTGGAAAATACGAGGAGCATGAAAATGTGTGAAAAACATGAGGAGCATGAAAACATCTCAAAAATATGAGGAGGATCAAACGGTGTGAAAATATGAAGAGCATGAAACGCTGTGAAAAATATGAAGAGCATGAAAGGTGTGGAAAACATGAGGAGCATGAAAAGGTGTGAAAAATACGAGGAGCAAGAAAAGGTGTGAAAAATTCGAGGAGCATGAAACGGTCTGAAAAATAAGAGGAGCATGAAACGGTCTGAAAAATACAAGGAGCATGAAAAGGTGTAAAAATACGAGGAGCATGAAAAGGTCTGAAAAATACGAGGAGCATGAAAAGGTCTGAAAAATACTCGGAGCATGAAAAGGTCTATATAATACGAGGAGCATGAAAAGGTCTGAAATATACGAGGAACAAGAAAAGGTGTGAAAAATACGAGAAGCATGAATCGTTCTGAAAAATACGAGGACCAAGAAAGGTATGAAAAATACGGGGAGCCTGAAAAGGTCTGAAAAATACGACTAGCATGAAAAGGTCTGAAAAATAAGAGGAGCATGAAAAGGTGTCAAAAATATGAGGAGCATGAAACAGTGTGAAAATATAAAGAGCATGAAACGGTGTGAAAAATATGAAGAACATGAAAGGTGTGAGAAATATGAGGAGCATGAAAAGGTCTGAAAACTACAAGGAGCATGAAAAGTTGTGAAAATTACGAGGAGCATGAAAAGGTCTGGAAAATACGAGGAGCTTGAAAATATCTGAAAAATATGAGGAGCATGAAACAGTGTGGAAACATGAAGAGCATGAAACGGTGTGAAAAATATGAAGAGCATGAAAAGGTGTGAAAAATATGAGGAGCATGAAACGGCCTGAAAAATATTAAGAGCATTAAAAGGTGTGAAAAATATGAGGATCATGAAAAGGTATGAAAAATACGATGAGCATGGAAAGGTCTGAAAAATACGAGGGGCCTTAATGTCTGAAAAATATGATGAGCGTGATAAGGTGTGAAAAATACGAGGAGTATGAAAATGTGTGAAAAATACGAGGAGCATGAAAAGGTCTGAAAAACACGAGGAGCATGAAAAGTTCTGAAAAATACGAGAAGCATGAAAATGTCTGTAAAACACAAGGAGCACGAAACGGTGTGATAAATATGAGGAGCATGAAACGGTTTGAAAAATATGAGGAGCATGAAACGGTCTGAAAATATGAGGAGCATGAAAAGGTCTGAAAAATAGGAGGGGCCAGAATGTCTGAAAAATACGAGGAGCGTGAATACGTCTGAAAAACACGAGGAGCATTAAAAGGTCTGAAAAATATTAGGAGCATGAAAAGGTGTCAAAAATATGACTAGCATGAAACGGTGTGAAAATATGAAGAGCATGAAATGGTGTGAAAAATATGAGGAGCATGAAAACGTGTGAAAAACACGTAGAGCAATAAAAGGTGTGAAAAACACAGAGAGCATGAAAAGGTGTGAAAAATATCAAGAGCGTGAAAAGGCCTGAAAAATATGAAGAGCATTAAAAGGAGTGAAAAACATGAGCATGAAAAGGTGTGAAAAATACGAAGAGCATGAAAAGGTGTGAAAAATATGAGGAGCATGATAAAGTGTGAAAAATACGAAGAGCATGAAAAGGTCTGAAAAATACGAAGAGCTTGAAAACATGGGACAAATACGAAGAGCATGAAAAGATGTAAAAAATATGAAGTGCATGACAAGGTGTGAAAAATAAGTAGAGCATGAAACGGTGTGAAAAATGAGAAGAGGATGAAAAGGTGTGAAAAATATGAAGAGCATAAAAAGGTGTGAAAAATTTCGAAGAACCTGAAAAGGTGTGAAAAATACGAAGAGCATGAAAATTTGTGATAAATACGAAGTGCATTAAAGGTGTGAAACATACGAATAGCCTGAACGGTGTGTAAAATATGAAGAGCATGAAAAGTTGTGAATAATATGAGGTTAATGAAATGGTGTGAAAAATATGAAGAGCATGAAAAGATGTGAAAAATACGCGGAGCATGAAAAGGTTTGAAAAATACGAGGAGCATGAAGAGGAGTGAAAAATACGAAGAGAATGAAAAGGTCTGAAAAATAGCAGGAGCATGAATAGGTCTGAAAATACGAAGAGCATGAAGAGAATGAAAAGTTCTGAAAAATATGAAGAGCATGAAAAGTTGTGTAAAATATGAAGAGCAAGAAAAGGTTTAAAAAATACGAAGAGCATGAAAAGGTGTGAAAAATTGAAAAGCATGACAAGGTGTGAAAAATATGAAGAGCATCTAACGGTGTGAAAAATAAGAAGAGCAAGAAAAGGTTTAAAAAATAAGAAGAGCATGAGAAGTTGTGTAAAATATGAAGAGCATGTAAACGTGTGAAAAATATGTGGAGCATGAAAAGGTCTGAAAAATATGAGGATCATGAAGAGGAGTGAAAAATACGAAGAGCATGAAAAGGTCTGAAAAATAGGAGGAGCATGAATAGGTCTGAAAATACGAAGAGAATGAAGAGAATGAAAAGTTCTGAAAAATATGAAGAGCATGAAAAGTTGTGTAAAATATGAGGAGCAAGAAAAGGTTTAAAAAATACGAAGAGCATGAAAAGGTGTGAAAAATTTGAAAAGCATGACAAGGTGTGAAAAATATGAAGAGCATGAAACGGTGTGAAAAATAAGAAGAGCAAGAAAAGGTTTAAAAAATAAGAAGAGCATGAGAAGTTGTGTAAAATATGAAGAGCATGTAAACGTGTGAAAAATATGTGGAGCATGAAAAGGTCTGAAAAATGTGAAGAGCATGAAAAGCTGTGTAAAATCTGAGGAGCATGAAACGGTGTGACAATATGAAGCTCATGAAAAGATGTGAAAAATATGAGGAGCATGAAATGGTGTGAAAAATAAGAAGAGCATGAAAAGCTCTAAAAAATATGAAGAGCATGAAAAGGTGTGAAAAATATGAAGAGCATGAAAAGGTGTGAAAAATACAAAGAGCATGAAAAGGTGGGAAAAATACGAAGAGCATGAAAAGTTCTGAAAAATAGGAGGAGCATGAAAAGGTCTGAAAAATATCAAGAGATTGAAAAGGTCTGAAAAATATGAAAGGCATGAAAAGTGAAAAATTGAAGAGCATGAAAAGGTCTGAAAAATATCAAGAACATGAAAACTTCTGAAAAATATCAAGAGCATGAAAAGGTATGAAAAATATGAAGAGCATGAAAAGTTCTGAAAATACGAAGAGCATGAAGAGCATGAAAATTTCTGAAAAATATGAAGAGCTGAAAAGGTGTGAAAAATATAATGAGCATGAAAAGTTGTGAATAATATGAGGAGTATGAAAGTTGTGAACAATATGAGGAGGATGAGAAGTTGTGAAAAATACGAGGAGCGTGAAAAGTTCAGAAAAATACGAGGAGCATGCAAAGGTCTGAAAAATACGAGGAGCATGAAAAGGTCTGGAAAATACAAAGAGCATGAAAAGGTCTGAAAAATACAAAAAGCATGAAACGGAAAAATGAGAAGAGGATGAAAAGGTGTGAAAAATATGAAAAGGTGTGAAAAATTTCGAAGAGCCTGAAGAGGTGTGAAAAATACGAAGAGCATGAAGAGTTGTGAAAAATACGAAGTGCTTGAAAAGGTGTGAAACATACGAAGAGCCTGAAATGGTGTGAAAAATGTGCAGAGCATGAAAGGTTGTGAAAACTACGAAGAGCTTGAAAAGGTCTGAAAAATATCAAGAGCTTGAAAAGTTCTGAAGTATATGAAGAGCATGAAAAGGTGTGAAAAATACCAGGAGCATGAAAAGCTGTGAAAAATACGAAGAGCAAGAAAAATTCTGAAAAATACGAAGAGCATGTAAAGGTCTGAAAACTATGAAGAGCATGAAAAGTTGTGAACAATATGAGGTTCATGAAATGGTGTGAAAAATATGAAGAGCATGAAACGGTGTGTAAAATATGAAGAGCATGAAAAGGTTTGAAAAATACCAGGAGCATGAAAAGCTGTGATTTACGAGGAGAATGAAAAGTTCTGAAAAATAGGAGGAGCATGAAAAGGTGTGAAAAATGCGAGGAGCATGAAAAGGTCTGAAAAATACCAGGAGCATAAAAAGTTGTGAATAATGTGAGGAGTATGAAAAGGTGTGAACAATATGAGGAGCATGGGAAGTTGTGAAAAACACAAGGAGCGTGAAAAGGTCTGAAAAATACGAGGAGCATGCAAAGGTCTGAAAAATACGAGGAGCTTGCAAAGGTCTGAAAAATACGAGTAGCATGAAAAGGTCTAAAATATACGAGGATCATGGAAAGGTGTGAATAATACGAGGAGCATGAAAAGGTCTAAAATATACAAGGAGCATGAAAAGGTGTGAATAATACAAAAAGCACGAAAAGTTGTGAAAAATACGAAGAGCATGAAAAGGTGTGAAAAATTACGAAGTGCAAGAAAAGTTGTGAAAAATTACGAGGAACATGAAAAGATGTGAAAAATACAAAGAGCATGAAAAGGTGAAAAATACAAAGAGCATGAAAAGGTGTGATAAATATGAAGAGCATTAAACGGTGTGAAAAATACGAAGTGCATGAAACGCAGTGAAAAATACGAAGAGCATGAAAATTTGTGAAAAATACGAAGTGCATGAAAAGGTGTGAAACATACAAAGAGCCTGAAACGGTGTGTAAAATATGAAGTGCATGAAAAGGTGTGAATAATATAAGGTAAATGAAATGGTGTGAAAAACATGAAGAGCATGAAACTGTGTGTAAAATATGAAGAGCAAGAAAAGGTGTGAAAAATACGCAGAATATGAAAAGGTCTGAAAAATAGGAGGAGCATGAATAGGTCTGAAAATACGAAGAGCATGAAGAGAATGAAAAGTTCTGAAAAATATGAAGAGCATGAAAATTTGTGAAAAATATGAAGAGCATGAAAATGTGTGAATATTATGACGAGCATGAAAAGGTGTGAACAATATGAGGAGCATGAGAAGTTGTGAAAAATACGAGGAGCATGAAAAGTTCTGAACAATATGAAGAGCATGAAAAGGTGTGAACTATATGAAGAGCATGAAAAGGTGTGAAAAATATGAGGAGCATGAAAAGGTCTGAAAAATAAGAGGAGCTTGAAAGGTCTGAAAAATCTGAGGAGCATGAAAAGATCTGAAAAATACGAGGAGGTTGAAAAATTCTGAAAAATATGAAGAGCATGAAAAGTTCTGAAAAATACAAAGAGCATGAAAAGGCGTGAAAATCACGAAGAGCATGCAAAGGTGTGAAAAATACGAGGAGCATGAAAATGTGTGAAAAATACGAGGAGCATGAAAAGGTCTGAAAAAAAACGAGGAACATGAAATGTTGTAAAAAATACGAGAACCATGAAAATGCGTGAGAATCACGAAGAGCATGAAAAGGTGTGAAAAATACGAGGAGCATGTAAAGGTCTGAAAAATAGAAGTAGCATAAAAAGGTCTGAAAAATACGGGGAGCATGAAAAGGTCTGAAAAATACGAGGAGCATGAAAAGGTGTGAAAAATACGAGGAGTATGAAAAGGTGTCAAAAATACGAAGAGCATGAACAGGTGTGAAATATTACAAAGAGCATGAAAAGGTGTGAAAAATATGAGGAGCATGAAATGGTCTGAAAAATATCAAGAATTTGAAAAGGTCTGAAATATACGAAGAGCATGAAAACGTGTGAACAGTATGAAGAGCATGAAGAGTTCTGAAAAATACGAGTAGCATGAAGAGTTCTGAAAAATACGAAGAGCATGAATAGGTCTGAAAAATAAGAGGAGCATGAAGATGTCTGAAAAATAGTAAGAGCATGGAAAGGTCTATAAAATACGAGGACCAGGCAAGGTCTGAAAAATACGAGGAGCATGAAAAGGTCTGAAAAATACGAGGAGCATGAAAAGGTGTGAAAAATATGAGGAGCATGAAAAAGTGTGAAAAATACGAGGAGCATGAAAAGGTGTGAAAAACACGAAGAGCATGAAAATGAATGAAAAATTCGAAGAGCATGAAAAGGTTTGAAAAATATGAGGAGCATGAAAAAGTGTGAAAAATACGAGGAGCATGAAAAGGTGTGAAAAATATGAAGAGCATGAAAAGTGTGAAAAATAGGAGCATGAAATGTGTGAAAAACACGAAGAGCAAGAAACGGTGTGAAAAACATGGAGAGCATGAAAAGGTGTGGAAAATATCAAGAGCATGAAAAGGCCTGAAAAATATGAAGAGCATTAAAAGGAGTGAAAAACATGAAGAGCATGAAAAGGTGTGAAAAACAGGAAGAGCATGAAAAGGTGTGAAAAATACAAAGAGCATATAAAGGTGTGAAAAATACGAGGAGAATGAAAAAGTGTGAAAAATACGAGGAGCATGAAAAGGTGTGAAAAATACGAGAAGCATGAAAAGGTCTGATAAATACGAGGAGGATGAAAAGGTCTGAAAAATACGAGGAGCATGAAAAGGTCTGAAAAACACAAGGAGCATGAAAAGGTCTGAAAAATACGGGGAGCCTGAAAAGTTGTGAACAATATGAACAGCATGAAACGGTGTGAAAAATATGAAGAGCATGAAAAGGTGTGAAATATACGAAGAGCATGAAAAAGTGTCAAAAATACGAAGAGCATGAAACAGTGTGAAAAATATGAAGAGCATGAAATGGTGTGAAAAATATGAAGAGCATGAAAAGGTGTGAAAAATATGAAGAGCATGAAACGGTGTGAAAAATATGAAGAGCATGAAAAGGTGTGAATCATACGAAGTGCATGAAAAGGTGTGAAATATACGAAGAGCATTAAAATGTGTGAAAAATACAAAGAGCATGAAAAAGTGTGAAAAGTACAAACGCATCAAACGGTGTGAAAAATATGAAGAGCATGAAACGTTGTGAAAAATCACGAAAAGCATGAAAAGTTGTGAAAAATTCAGAGAGCATTAAAAGATGTGAAAAATTACCAAGAACATGAAAAAGTCTGAAAAATACAAAGAGCTTTCTGAAAAATATGAAGAGCATGAAACGTGTGAAAAATATGAGGAGCATGAAACTATCTGAAAATATGAAGAGCATGAAACGGTGTGAAAAATACGAGGAGCATGGAAAGGTCTGAAAAATACAAGGGTCGTGAAAAGGTGTGAAAAATACGAGGAGCATGGAAATGTGTGAAAAATACGAGGAGCATGAAAAGGTCTGAAAAATACGAGGAGCCTGAAAAGGTTTCAAAACTATCAAGAGCATGAAAATGTCTGAAAAATACGAAGAGCATGCAAACGTCTAAAAAATACGAAGAGCATGAAAAGGTGTGCAAAATATGAGGAGCATGAAAAGATCTGAAAAATATGAGGAGCATGAAAATGTGTGAAAAATACAGGGAGCATGCAAAGGCCTGAAAAATACGAAGAGCGTGAAAAGGTGTGAAAAATATGAGGAGGATGAAAAGGTCTGGAAAATATGAGGAGCATGCCAAGGTCTGAAAATTATGAGGAGCATGAAAAGGTCTGAAAAATACGAGGACCATGAAAAGGTCTGAAAAATATGAGGAGCATGAAACAGTGTGAGAATATGAAGAACATGAAACGGTATGAAAAATATGAAGAGCAGGAAAAGGTGTGAAAAATATGAAGAGCATGAAACGGTGTGAAAAATATGAGGAGCAAGAAAAGGTGTCAAAAATATGAGGAGCATGTAAAGGTGTGAAAAATATGAAGAGCATGAAAAGTTCTGAAAAATACGAGGAGCAAGAAATGGTGTCAAAAATATGAGGAGCATGTAAAGGTGTGAAAAATTTGAAGAGCATGAAACTATGATAAATATGAGGAGCATGTAATGGTGTGAACATATGAAGAGCATGAAACAGTGTGAAATATATGAAGAGCATGAAAAGAAGTGAAAAATATGAAGATTATGAAACAGTGTGAAAAATATGAATAGCATGAAAAGGTGTGAAAAATATGAAGTGCATGAAACGGTGTGAAAAATGCGAAGAGCATGAAAAGTTCTGAAAAATATGGAGATCACGAAAAGTTCTGATAAATACGAAAAGCATGAAACGGTGTGAAAAATAAGAAGATCATGAAAACATCTGATAAATACGAAGAGCATGAAACGGTGTGAAAAATACAAAGAGCATGAAAAGATCTGAAAAATACGAAGAGAATGATAAAACCTGAAAAATACGAAGAGCATGAAAAGGTGTAAAAAATTTGAAAAGCATGACAAGGTGTGAAAAATATGAAGAGCATGAAACGGTGTGTAAAATATGAAGAGCAAGAAAAGGTTTAAAATATATGAAGAGCATGAAAAGTTGTGTAAAATATGAGGAGCAAGAAAAGGTTTAAAAAATACGAAGAGCATGAAAAGGTGTGAAAAATTTGAAAAGCATGACAAGGTGTGAAAAATATGAAGAGCATGAAACGGTGTGAAAAATAAGAAGAGCAAGAAAAGGTTTAAAAAATAAGAAGAGCATGAGAAGTTGTGTAAAATATGAAGAGCATGTAAACGTGTGAAAAATATGTGGAGCATGAAAAGGTCTGAAAAATGTGAAGAGCATGAAAAGCTGTGAAAAATCTGAGGAGCATGAAACGGTGTGACAATATGAAGCTCATGAAAAGATGTGAAAAATATGAGGAGCATGAAATGGTGTGAAAAATAAGAAGAGCATGAAAAGCTCTAAAAAATATGAAGAGCATGAAAAGGTGTGAAAAATATGAAGAGCATGAAAAGGTGTGAAAAATACAAAGAGCATGAAAAGGTGGGAAAAATACGAAGAGCATGAAAAGTTCTGAAAAATAGGAGGAGCATGAAAAGGTCTGAAAAATATCAAGAGATTGAAAAGGTCTGAAAAATATGAAAGGCATGAAAAGTTGTGAAAAATTGAAGAGCATGAAAAGGTCTGAAAAATATCAAGAACATGAAAACTTCTGAAAAATATCAAGAGCATGAAAAGGTATGAAAAATATGAAGAGCATGAAAAGTTCTGAAAATACGAAGAGCATGAAGAGCATGAAAATTTCTGAAAAATATGAAGAGCTGAAAAGGTGTGAAAAATATAATGAGCATGAAAAGTTGTGAATAATATGAGGAGTATGAAAGTTGTGAACAATATGAGGAGGATGAGAAGTTGTGAAAAATACGAGGAGCGTGAAAAGTTCAGAAAAATACGAGGAGCATGCAAAGGTCTGAAAAATACGAGGAGCATGAAAAGGTCTGAAAAATACAAAAAGCATGAAACGGAAAAATGAGAAGAGGATGAAAAGGTGTGAAAAATATGAAAAGGTGTGAAAAATTTCGAAGAGCCTGAAGAGGTGTGAAAAATACGAAGAGCATGAAGAGTTGTGAAAAATACGAAGTGCTTGAAAAGGTGTGAAACATACGAAGAGCCTGAAATGGTGTGAAAAATGTGCAGAGCATGAAAGGTTGTGAAAACTACGAAGAGCTTGAAAAGGTCTGAAAAATATCAAGAGCTTGAAAAGTTCTGAAGTATATGAAGAGCATGAAAAGGTGTGAAAAATACCAGGAGCATGAAAAGCTGTGAAAAATACGAAGAGCAAGAAAAATTCTGAAAAATACGAAGAGCATGTAAAGGTCTGAAAACTATGAAGAGCATGAAAAGTTGTGAACAATATGAGGTTCATGAAATGGTGTGAAAAATATGAAGAGCATGAAACGGTGTGTAAAATATGAAGAGCATGAAAAGGTTTGAAAAATACCAGGAGCATGAAAAGCTGTGATTTACGAGGAGAATGAAAAGTTCTGAAAAATAGGAGGAGCATGAAAAGGTCTGAAAAATACCAGGAGCATAAAAAGTTGTGAATAATATGAGGAGTATGAAAAGGTGTGAACAATATGAGGAGCATGGGAAGTTGTGAAAAACACAAGGAGCGTGAAAAGGTCTGAAAAATACGAGGAGCATGCAAAGGTCTGAAAAATACGAGGAGCTTGCAAAGGTCTGAAAAATACGAGTAGCATGAAAAGGTCTAAAATATACGAGGAGCATGAAAAGGTGTGAATAATACGAGGAGCATGAAAAGGTCTAAAATATACAAGGAGCATGAAAAGGTGTGAATAATACAAAAAGCACGAAAAGTTGTGAAAAATACGAAGAGCATGAAAAGGTGTGAAAAATTACGAAGTGCAAGAAAAGTTGTGAAAAATTACGAGGAACATGAAAAGATGTGAAAAATACAAAGAGCATGAAAAGGTGAAAAATACAAAGAGCATGAAAAGGTGTGATAAATATGAAGAGCATTAAACGGTGTGAAAAATACGAAGTGCATGAAACGCTGTGAAAAATAGGAAGAGCTTGAAAAGTTCTGAAAAATATGAAGAGCATGAAAAGGTGTGAAAAATCCCAGGAGCATGAAAAGCTGTGAACAATACGAAGAGCATGAAAAATTCTGAAACATACGAAGAGCATGTAAAGGTTTGAAAACTATGAAGAGCATGAAAAGTTGTGAACAATATGAGGTTCATGAAATGGTGTGAAAAATATGAAGAGCATGAAACGGTGTGTAAAATACCAGGAGCATGAAAAGCTGTGATTTACAAGGACAATGAAAAGTTCTGAAAAATAGGAGGAGCATGAAAAGGTCTGAAAAATACCAGAAGCATAAAAAGTTGTGAATAATATGAGGAGTATGAAAAGGTGTGAACAATATGAGGAGCATGAGAAGTTGTGAAAAACACGAGGAGCGTGAAAAGTTCTGAAAAATACGAGGAGCATGCAAAGGTCTGAAAAATACGAGGAGCTTGCAAACGTCTGAAAAATACGAGTAGCATGAAAAGGTCTAAAATATACGAGGAGCATGAAAAGGTGTGAATAATACGAGGAGCATGAAAAGGTCTAAAATATACAAGGAGCATGAAAAGGTGTGAATAATACGAAAAGCATGAAAAGGTGTGAAAAATACGAAGAGTATGAAAAGGTGTGAAAAATTACAAAGTGCATGAAAATTTGTGAAAAATTACGAAGACCATGAACAGATGTGAAAAATAAAAAGAGCATGAAAAGGTGTGAAAAATACGAAGAGCATGAAAAGGTGTGAAAAATATGAAGAGCATTAAACGGTGTGAAAAACACGAAGTGCATGAAACGCTGTGAAAAATACGAAGCATCAGAATGTCTGAAAAATACGAAGAGCATGAAATAGTGTGAAAAATACGAAGAGCATGAAAAGTTCTGAAAAATACGAAGAACATGAAAAGATGGGACAAATACGAAGAGGATGAAAAGATGTAAAAAATATGAAGAGCACGACAGGGTGTGAAAAATACGAAGAGCATGAAAAGGGGTGAAAAATTTCGAAGAGCCTGAAAAGGTGTGAAAAATACGAAGAGCATGAAAATTTGTGAAAAATACGAAGTGCATGAAAAGGTGTGAAACATACGAAGAGCCTGAAACGGTGTGTAAAATATGAAGTGCATGAAAAGGTGTGAATAATATAAGGTAAATGAAATGGTGTGAAAAACATGAAGAGCATGAAACTGTGTGTAAAATATGAAGAGCAAGAAAAGGTGTGAAAAATACGCAGAATATGAAAAGGTCTGAAAAATAGGAGGAGCATGAATAGGTCTGAAAATACAAAGAGCATGAAGAGAATGAAAAGTTCTGAAAAATATGAAGAGCATGAAAAGTTGTGAAAAATATGAAGAGCATGAAAATGTGTGAATATTATGACGAGCATGAAAAGGTGTGAACAATATGAGGAGCATGAGAAGTTGTGAAAAATACGAGGAGCATGAAAAGTTCTGAACAATATGAAGAGCATGAAAAGGTGTGAACTATATGAAGAGCATGAAAAGGTGTGAAAAATATGAGGAGCATGAAAAGGTCTGAAAAATTAGAGGAGCTTGAAAGGTCTGAAAAATCTGAGGAGCATGAAAAGATCTGAAAAATACGAGGAGGTTGAAAAATTCTGAAAAATATGAAGAGCATGAAAAGTTCTGAAAAATACAAAAGAGCATGAAAAGGCGTGAAAATCACGAAGAGCATGCAAAGGTGTGAAAAATACGAGGAGCATGAAAATGTGTGAAAAATACGAGGAGCATGAAAAGGTCTGAAAAAAAACGAGGAACATGAAATGTTGTAAAAAATACGAGAACCATGAAAATGCGTGAAAATCACGAAGAGCATGCAAAGGTGTGAAAAATACGAGGAGCTTTAAAATGTGTGAAAAATACGAGGAGCATGAAAAGGTCTGAAAAAAAACGAGGAACATGAAATGTTGTAAAAAATACGAGAACCATGAAAATGCGTGAAAATCACGAAGAGCATGAAAAGGTGTGAAAAATACGAGGAGCATGTAAAGGTCTGAAAAATAGAAGTAGCATAAAAAGGTCTGAAAAATACGGGGAGCATGAAAAGGTCTGAAAAATACGAGGAGCATGAAAAGGTGTGAAAAATACGAGGAGTATGAAAAGGTGTCAAAAATACGAAGAGCATGAACAGGTGTGAAATATTACAAAGAGCATGAAAAGGTGTGAAAAATATGAGGAGCATGAAATGGTCTGAAAAATATCAAGAATTTGAAAAGGTCTGAAATATACGAAGAGCATGAAAACGTGTGAACAGTATGAAGAGCATGAAGAGTTCTGAAAAATACGAGTAGCATGAAGAGTTCTGAAAAATACGAAGAGCATGAATAGGTCTGAAAAATAAGAGGAGCATGAAGATGTCTGAAAAATAGTAAGAGCATGGAAAGGTCTATAAAATACGAGGACCAGGCAAGGTCTGAAAAATACGAGGAGCATGAAAAGGTCTGAAAAATACGAGGAGCATGAAAAGGTGTGAAAAATATGAGGAGCATGAAAAAGTGTGAAAAATACGAGGAGCATGAAAAGGTGTGAAAAACACGAAGAGCATGAAAATGAATGAAAAATTCGAAGAGCATGAAAAGGTTTGAAAAATATGAGGAGCATGAAAAAGTGTGAAAAATACGAGGAGCATGAAAAGGTGTGAAAAAAACAGGAGCATGAAAAGGTCTGAAAAATATACGAGGAGCATGAAAAGGTGTGAAAAACACGAGGAGCATGAAAAGGTGTGAAAAATACGAGGAGCATATAAAGGTCTGAAAAATATGAGGAGCATGAAAAAGTCTAAAATATTTGAGGAGCATGAAATGGTGTGAAAATATGAAGATCATGAAACGGTGTGAAAAATATGAAGACCTTTTAAACGTGTCAAAAATATGAGGAGCATGAAAAGATGTGAAAAATATGAGGAGCATTAAAATATGTCAATAATATGAAGAGCATGAAAAGTTGTGAAATATATGATGAGCATGAAAAGGTGTGAAAAATATGAGGAGTACGAAAAGGTCTGCAAATATGAGGAGCACGAAAAGGTCTGAAAAATATGAGGAGCATGAAAAGGTGTGAAAACTACGAGGTGCATGAAAACGTGTGAAAAATACTAGGAGCATGAAAATGTCTGAAAAATACGAGAAGCATGAAAAGATCTTAAAAATATGAGAAGCATGAAAAGGTGTGAAAAATATGAGGAGCATGAAACGGTGTGAAAATATGAAGAGCATGAAACGGTGTTAAAAATATGAAGAGCATGAAACGGTGTGAAAAACACGAGCAGCAAGAAAAAATGTGGAAAACACGAAGTGCATGAAAATGTGTGAAAAATTCGAAGAGCATGAAAAGGTTTGAAAAATACGAACAGCATGTAAAGGTGTGAAAAATACGAGGAGCATTAAAGGTGTGAAAAATACGAGGAGCATGAAAAGGTGTGAAAAATACGATGAGAAAGAAAATGTGCTAAAAAATACAAGGAGCATGAACAGGTGGGAAAAATAGTAGGAGCATGAAAAGGTCTGAAAAATACGAGGAACATGAAACGGTGTGAAAATATAAAGAGCATGAAACGGTGTGAAAAATATGAAGACTTCAAAAGGTGTCAAAAATATGAGGAGCATGAAAAGATGTGAAAAATATGAGGAGCATGAAATGGTATGAAAAATATGAGAAGCATGAAATATGTAAAAAATATGAAGAGCATGAAAAGTTGTGAAAAATATGAAGAGCATGAAATGGTTTTAAAAGTATGAAGAGCTTGAAAAGGTGTGAAAAATACAAAGAGCATGACTGGTGTGAAATATACGAAGACAATGAAAAGGTGTGAAAAATTATGAAAAGCATGAAAAGTTGTGAAAAATACAAAGAGCATGAAAAGGTTTGAAAAATACAAAGTGCATGACAAGGTGTGAAAAATACGAGGAGCTTGAAACGGTGTTAAAAATGCGAAAGCATGAAATGCTGTGAAAAATATGAAGAGCACGAAAAGGTCTGAAAAATACAAGGAGCATGAATAGGTGTGAAAAATACGAGGAATATGAAAAGGTGTGAAAAAAACGAGGAGCATGAAAAGGTGTGAACAATACTAGGAGCATGAACATGTCTGAAAAATATGAGGAGCATGAAAAGGTTTGAAAAATACGAGGAACATGAAAAGGTGTGAAAAATATGAGGAGTATGAAACGGTGTGATTAATATGAGGAACATGAAAAGGTTTCAAAAATATGAGGAGCATGAAAAGGTGTGAAAAATACGAAGAACATGAAAAGGTCTGAAAAAAACAAGGAGCATGAATGGGTGTGAAAAATACGAGGAGCATGAAAAGGTGTGAAAAATATGAGGAGCATGAAACGGTGTGAAAATATGAAGAGCATGAAACGGTGTTAAAAATAAGAAGAGCATGAAATGGTGTGAAAAACACGAGCAGCATGAAAAAATGTGGAAAACACGAAGTGCATGAAAATGTGTGAAAAATTCGAAGAGCATGAAAAGGATTGAAAATACGAAGAGCATATAAAGGTGTGAAAAATACGAGGAGCATTAAAGGTGTCACAAATACGAGGAGCATGAAAAGGTGTGAAAAATACGATGAGAAAGAAAATGTGCGAAAAATATGAGGAGCATGAAAAGGTGGGAAAACTAGTAGGAGCATGAAAAGGTCTGAAAAATACGAGGAGCATGAAACCGTGTGAAAATATCAAGAGCATGAAACGGTAGAAAAATATGATGACCTTTAAAAGGTGTCAAAAATATGAGGAGCATGAAAAGATGTGAAAAATATGAGTAGAATGAAATGGTATGAAAAATATGAGGAGCATGAAATATGTAAAAAATATGAAGAGCATAAAAAGTTGTGAAATATATGAGGAGCATGAAAAGGTGTGAAACATACGAGGAGCATGAAAAGGCCTGAAAATAGGAGGAGCCCGAAAAGGTCTGAAAAATACAAGGAGCGTGAAAAGGTCTGAAAAATACCAGGAGCATGAAAAGTTCTGAAAAATATGAGGAGCATGAAAAGGTGTCAAAAATACGAGGAACATGAAAAGGTCTGAAAAATACGAGGAGCATGAAAAGCTCTGCAAAACACGAGGAGCATGAAAAGATGTTAAAAACACAAGGAGCATGAATAGGTGTGAAAAACACGAAGAGCATGAAAATGTGTGAAAAATACGAGGAGCATGTAAAGGTCTGAAAAATACGAGGAGCATGAAAAGGTCTGAAAAATACGAGGAGCATGAAAAGGTCTGAAAAATACGAGGAGCATGAAAAGTTCTGAAAAACACGAGGAGCATGAAAAGGTCTAAAAATTACTTGGAGCATGAAAAGGTGTGAACAATATGAAGAGCACGAAAAGGTGTGAAAAATACAAAGGGCTTTAAATGGTGTGAAAACACGAAGAACGTGAAACGGTGGGCAAAATACGAGGAGCATGAAAAGGTCTGAAAAATACGAGGAGCATGAAAAGGTCTGAAAAATACGAGGAGCATGAAAAGTTCTGAAAAACACGAGGAGCATGAAAAGGTCTAAAAATTACTTGGAGCATGAAAAGGTGTGAACAATATGAAGAGCACGAAAAGGTGTGAAAAATACAAAGGGCTTGAAATGGTGTGAAAACACGAAGAACGTGAAACGGTGGGCAAAATACGAGGAGCATGAGAAGGTCTGAAAAATATGAAGAGCATGAAACGGTGTGAAAATATGAAGAGCATGAAACGGTGTGAAAATTATGAAGAGCATGGAAAGGTGTGATAAATAGGAGGAGCATGAAACGGTCTGAAAAATAGGAAGAGCATGAAATGGTGTGAAAAACACGAGCAGCATGAAAAGTTGTGGATAAAACGAAGTGCATGAATGTGTGAAAAATTCGAAGAGCATGAAAAGGTGTGAAAAATGTGAGGAGCACAAAAAGGTCTGAAATATACGAGGACCATGAAAAGGTGTGAAAAATACTAAGAGCACGAAAAGGTTTGAAAAATATGAGGACCATGAAAGAGTGTAAAAAACACGAAGAGCATGAAACTGTGTGAAAAACACGAAGAGCATGAAAATGTGTGAAAAACACGAAGAGCATGAAATTGTATGAAAAATTCAAAGAGCATGAAAAGGGTTGAAAAATACGAAGAGCATGAAAAGGTGTGAAAAATACGAGGAGCATGAAAAGGTGTGAAAAATACGAGGAGCATGTAAAGGTCTGAAAAATACGAGGAGCATGAAAAGGTCTGAAAAATACGAGGAGCATGAAAAGGTCTGAAAAATACGAGGAGCATGAAAAGTTCTGAAAAACACGAGGAGCATGAAAAGGTCTAAAAATTACTTGGAGCATGAAAAGGTGTGAACAATATGAAGAGCACGAAAAGGTGTGAAAAATACAAAGGGCTTTAAATGGTGTGAAAACACGAAGAACGTGAAATGGTGGGCAAAATACGAGGAGCATGAAAAGGTCTGAAAAATACGAGGAGCATGAAAAGGTCTGAAAAATACGAGGAGCATGAAAAGTTCTGAAAAACACGAGGAGCATGAAAAGGTCTAAAATTTACTTGGAGCATGAAAAGGTGTGAACAATATGAAGAGCACGAAAAGGTGTGAAAAATACAAAGGGCTTGAAATGGTGTGAAAACACGAAGAACGTGAAACGGTGGGCAAAATACGAGGAGCATGAGAAGGTCTGAAAAATATGAAGAGCATGAAACGGTGTGAAAATATGAAGAGCATGAAACGGTGTGAAAATTATGAAGAGCATGGAAAGGTGTGATAAATAGGAGGAGCATGAAACGGTCTGAAAAATAGGAAGAGCATGAAATGGTGTGAAAAACACGAGCAGCATGAAAAGTTGTGGATAAAACGAAGTGCATGAATGTGTGAAAAATTCGAAGAGCATGAAAAGGTGTGAAAAATGCGAGGAGCACAAAAAGGTCTGAAATATACGAGGACCATGAAAAGGTGTGAAAAATACTAAGAGCACGAAAAGGTTTGAAAAATATGAGGACCATGAAAGAGTGTAAAAAACACGAAGAGCATGAAACTGTGTGAAAAACACGAAGAGCATGAAAATGTGTGAAAAACACGAAGAGCATGAACATGTGTGAAAAAAACGAGGAGCATGAAAAGGTGTGAAAAATCCGAGGAGCATGAAAAGGTCTGGAAAACATGAGGAGCATGGAAAGGTTTGAAAAATATGAGGAGCATGAAAAGGTGTGAAAAACACGAGGAGCATGAATAGGTGTGAAAAACACGAAGAGCATGAAAATGTGTGGAAAAATACGAGGAGCATGAAAAGGTGTGAAAAATCCGAGGAGTACGAAGAGTCTGAAATATACGAGGACCATGAAAAGGTCTGAAAAATACTAGGAGCATGAAAAGATCTGAAAAATTCTAGGAGAATGAACAGGTGTGAAAAATATGAGGAGCATGAAAAGGTCTGAAAAATACGAGGAGCATGAAAAGGTCTGGAAAACAGGAGGAGCATTAAAAAGTGTGAAAAATACGAAGAGCATGAAAAGGTCTCAAAAATATGAGGAGCCTGAAAAGGTGTGAATAAATGAAGAGCATGAAACGGTGTGAAAATTATGAAGAGCATAGAAAGGTGTGATAAATATGAGGAGCAAGAAACGGTCTGAAAAATATGAAGAGCATGAAATGGTGTGAAAAACACTAGCAGCATGAAAAGTTGTGGATAAAACGAAGTGCATGAAAATGTGTGAAAAATTCGAAGAGGATGAAAAGGTGTGAAAAATCCGAGGAGCACGAAAAGGTCTGAAATATACGAGGACCATGAAAAGCTGTGAAAACTATGATGAGCATGAAAAGGTTTGAAAAATATGAGGACCATGAAAAAGTGTAAAAAATACGAAGAGCATGAAAATGTGTGAAAAACACGAAGACCATGAAAATGTATGAAAAATTCAAAAAGCATGAAAAGGTTTGAAAAATATGAAGAGCATGAAAAGGTGGGAAAAATACGAAGAGCATGAAAAGGTGTGAAAAATATGAAAAGCATGAAACTGTGTGAAAAATATGAAAAGCATGAAAACGTGTGAAAAATATGAAGAGCATGAAAAGGTGTGAAAAATATGAAGAGCATGAAACTGTGTGAAAAATATGAAGAGCATGAAACGGTGGGAAAAATATGAAAAGCATGAAAACGTGTGAAAAATATGAAGAGCATGAAAAGGTGTGAAAAATCTGAAGAGCATGAAACGGTGTGAAAAATACGAAGAGCAAGAAAAGGTGTGAAATATATGAAGAGCATGAAAAGGTGTGAAAAATTACGAAAAGCATGAAAAGGTGTGAAAAATTACCAAGAGCATGAAAATGTCTGAAAAATACAAAGAGCATGAAAATGTGTGAAAAATACAAAGAGCATGAAAAGGTGTGAAAATATGAGGAGCATGAAAAGGTCTGAAAATATGAGGAGCATAGAACGGAGTGAAAAATATGAAGAGCAAGAAAAGGTGTGAAAATTATGAAGAGCATGAAACTGTATGAAAAATATGAAAAGCATGAAAAAGTGTGAAAAATATGAAGAGCATGAAAAGGTGTGAAAATATGAAGAGCATGAAACTGTGTGAAAAATATGAAGAACATGAAACGGTGTGAAAAAAACGAAGAGCATGAAAAGGTGTGAAATATACAAAGATCATGAAAAGGTGTGAAAAATACGAAGAGCATGAAATGGTTTGAAAAATATGAAGAGCATGAAACGGGGTGAAAATATGAGGATCATAAAATGGTCTGAAAATATGAGGAGCATAGAACGGAGTGAAAAATATGAAGAGCATGAAAAGGTGTGAAAATTATGAAGAGCATGAAACTGTGTGAAAAATATGAAAAGCATGAAACTGTGTGAAAAATATGAAAAGCATGAAAACGTGTGAAAAATATGAAGAGCATGAAAAGGTGTGAAAAATAGGAGGAGCATGAAACGGTGTAAAAATATGAAGAGCATGAAACGTGTGAAAAATATGAGGAGCATGAAATGGTGTAAAAATGAAGACCATGAAAAGGTGTGAAAATATGAAGAGCATGAAACTGTGTGAAAAATATGAAGAACATGAAACAGTGTGAAAAAAACGTAGAGCATGAAAAGGTGTGAAATATACAAAGATCATGAAAAGGTGTGAAAAATACGAAGAGCATGAAAAGGTATGAAAAATATGAGGAGCATTAAAAGATGTGAAAAATATGAAGAGCAAGAAAAGGTGTGAACAATATGAGGAGCATGAAAAGGTGTGAAAACTACGAGGAGCATGAAAAGGTGTGAAAAGTACGAGGGGCCTTAATGTCTGAAAAATACAAGGAGCGTGAAAAGGTGTGAAAAATAGGAGGAATATGAAAATGTGTGAAAAATACGAGGAGCATGAAAAGGTCTGAAAAACACGAGGAGCATGTAAATGTCTGAAAAATACGAGGAGCATGAAAAGGTCTGGAAAATACGGGAAGCATGAAAAGGTGTGAAAAATAAGAGGAGCATGAAATGTTATCAAAAATACGAGGAGCATGAAAAGGTCTGAAAAAAAACGAGGAACATGAAATGTTGTAAAAAATACGAGAACCATGAAAATGCGTGAAAATCACGAAGAGCATGAAAAGGTGTGAAAAATACGAGGAGCATGTAAAGGTCTGAAAAATAGAAGTAGCATAAAAAGGTCTGAAAAATACGGGGAGCATGAAAAGGTCTGAAAAATACGAGGAGCATGAAAAGGTGTGAAAAATACGAGGAGTATGAAAAGGTGTCAAAAATACGAAGAGCATGAACAGGTGTGAAATATTACAAAGAGCATGAAAAGGTGTGAAAAATATGAGGAGCATGAAATGGTCTGAAAAATATCAAGAATTTGAAAAGGTCTGAAATATACGAAGAGCATGAAAACGTGTGAACAGTATGAAGAGCATGAAGAGTTCTGAAAAATACGAGTAGCATGAAGAGTTCTGAAAAATACGAAGAGCATGAATAGGTCTGAAAAATAAGAGGAGCATGAAGATGTCTGAAAAATAGTAAGAGCATGGAAAGGTCTACAAAATACGAGGACCAGGCAAGGTCTGAAAAATACGAGGAGCATGAAAAGGTCTGAAAAATACGAGGAGCATGAAAAGGTGTGAAAAATATGAGGAGCATGAAAAAGTGTGAAAAATACGAGGAGCATGAAAAGGTGTGAAAAACACGAAGAGCATGAAAATGAATGAAAAATTCGAAGAGCATGAAAAGGTTTGAAAAATATGAGGAGCATGAAAAAGTGTGAAAAATACGAGGAGCATGAAAAGGTGTGAAAAATATGAAGAGCATGAAAAGTGTGAAAAATAGGAGCATGAAATGTGTGAAAAACACGAAGAGCAAGAAACGGTGTGAAAAACATGGAGAGCATGAAAAGGTGTGGAAAATATCAAGAGCATGAAAAGGCCTGAAAAATATGAAGAGCATTAAAAGGAGTGAAAAACACGAAGAGCATGAAAAGGTGTGAAAAACAGGAAGAGCATGAAAAGGTGTGAAAAATACAAAGAGCATATAAAGGTGTGAAAAATACGAGGAGAATGAAAAAGTGTGAAAAATACGAGGAGCATGAAAAGGTGTGAAAAATACGAGAAGCATGAAAAGGTCTGATAAATACGAGGAGGATGAAAAGGTCTGAAAAATACGAGGAGCATGAAAAGGTCTGAAAAACACAAGGAGCATGAAAAGGTCTGAAAAATACGGGGAGCCTGAAAAGTTGTGAACAATATGAACAGCATGAAACGGTGTGAAAAATATGAAGAGCATGAAAAGGTGTGAAATATACGAAGAGCATGAAAAAGTGTCAAAAATACGAAGAGCATGAAACAGTGTGAAAAATATGAAGAGCATGAAATGGTGTGAAAAATATGAAGAGCATGAAAAGGTGTGAAAAATATGAAGAGCATGAAACGGTGTGAAAAATATGAAGAGCATGAAAAGGTGTGAATCATACGAAGTGCATGAAAAGGTGTGAAATATACGAAGAGCATTAAAATGTGTGAAAAATACAAAGAGCATGAAAAAGTGTGAAAAGTACAAACGCATCAAACGGTGTGAAAAATATGAAGAGCATGAAACGTTGTGAAAAATCACGAAAAGCATGAAAAGTTGTGAAAAATTCAGAGAGCATTAAAAGATGTGAAAAATTACCAAGAACATGAAAAAGTCTGAAAAATACAAAGAGCTTTCTGAAAAATATGAAGAGCATGAAACGTGTGAAAAATATGAGGAGCATGAAACTATCTGAAAATATGAAGAGCATGAAACGGTGTGAAAAATACGAGGAGCATGGAAAGGTCTGAAAAATACAAGGGTCGTGAAAAGGTGTGAAAAATACGAGGAGCATGGAAATGTGTGAAAAATACGAGGAGCATGAAAAGGTCTGAAAAATACGAGGAGCCTGAAAAGGTTTCAAAACTATCAAGAGCATGAAAATGTCTGAAAAATACGAAGAGCATGCAAACGTCTAAAAAATACGAAGAGCATGAAAAGGTGTGCAAAATATGAGGAGCATGAAAAGATCTGAAAAATATGAGGAGCATGAAAATGTGTGAAAAATACAGGGAGCATGCAAAGGCCTGAAAAATACGAAGAGCGTGAAAAGGTGTGAAAAATATGAGGAGGATGAAAAGGTCTGGAAAATATGAGGAGCATGCCAAGGTCTGAAAATTATGAGGAGCATGAAAAGGTCTGAAAAATACGAGGACCATGAAAAGGTCTGAAAAATATGAGGAGCATGAAACAGTGTGAGAATATGAAGAACATGAAACGGTATGAAAAATATGAAGAGCAGGAAAAGGTGTGAAAAATATGAAGAGCATGAAACGGTGTGAAAAATATGAGGAGCAAGAAAAGGTGTCAAAAATATGAGGAGCATGTAAAGGTGTGAAAAATATGAAGAGCATGAAAAGTTCTGAAAAATACGAGGAGCAAGAAATGGTGTCAAAAATATGAGGAGCATGTAAAGGTGTGAAAAATTTGAAGAGCATGAAACTATGATAAATATGAGGAGCATGTAATGGTGTGAACATATGAAGAGCATGAAACAGTGTGAAATATATGAAGAGCATGAAAAGAAGTGAAAAATATGAAGATTATGAAACTGTGTGAAAAATATGAATAGCATGAAAAGGTGTGAAAAATATGAAGTGCATGAAACGGTGTGAAAAATGCGAAGAGCATGAAAAGTTCTGAAAAATATGGAGATCACGAAAAGTTCTGATAAATACGAAAAGCATGAAACGGTGTGAAAAATAAGAAGATCATGAAAACATCTGATAAATACGAAGAGCATGAAACGGTGTGAAAAATACAAAGAGCATGAAAAGATCTGAAAAATACGAAGAGAATGATAAAACCTGAAAAATACGAAGAGCATGAAAAGGTGTAAAAAATTTGAAAAGCATGACAAGGTGTGAAAAATATGAAGAGCATGAAACGGTGTGTAAAATATGAAGAGCAAGAAAAGGTTTAAAATATATGAAGAGCATGAAAAGTTGTGTAAAATATGAGGAGCAAGAAAAGGTTTAAAAAATACGAAGAGCATGAAAAGGTGTGAAAAATTTGAAAAGCATGACAAGGTGTGAAAAATATGAAGAGCATGAAACGGTGTGAAAAATAAGAAGAGCAAGAAAAGGTTTAAAAAATAAGAAGAGCATGAGAAGTTGTGTAAAATATGAAGAGCATGTAAACGTGTGAAAAATATGTGGAGCATGAAAAGGTCTGAAAAATGTGAAGAGCATGAAAAGCTGTGAAAAATCTGAGGAGCATGAAACGGTGTGACAATATGAAGCTCATGAAAAGATGTGAAAAATATGAGGAGCATGAAATGGTGTGAAAAATAAGAAGAGCATGAAAAGCTCTAAAAAATATGAAGAGCATGAAAAGGTGTGAAAAATATGAAGAGCATGAAAAGGTGTGAAAAATACAAAGAGCATGAAAAGGTGGGAAAAATACGAAGAGCATGAAAAGTTCTGAAAAATAGGAGGAGCATGAAAAGGTCTGAAAAATATCAAGAGATTGAAAAGGTCTGAAAAATATGAAAGGCATGAAAAGTTGTGAAAAATTGAAGAGCATGAAAAGGTCTGAAAAATATCAAGAACATGAAAACTTCTGAAAAATATCAAGAGCATGAAAAGGTATGAAAAATATGAGGAGCATGAAAAGTTCTGAAAATACGAAGAGCATGAAGAGCATGAAAATTTCTGAAAAATATGAAGAGCTGAAAAGGTGTGAAAAATATAATGAGCATGAAAAGTTGTGAACAATATGAGGAGTATGAAAGTTGTGAACAATATGAGGAGGATGAGAAGTTGTGAAAAATACGAGGAGTGTGAAAAGTTCAGAAAAATACGAGGAGCATGCAAAGGTCTGAAAAATACGAGGAGCATGAAAAGGTCTGAAAAATACAAAAAGCATGAAACGGAAAAATGAGAAGAGGATGAAAAGGTGTGAAAAATATGAAAAGGTGTGAAAAATTTCGAAGAGCCTGAAGAGGTGTGAAAAATACGAAGAGCATGAAAAGTTGTGAAAAATACGAAGTGCTTGAAAAGGTGTGAAACATACGAAGAGCCTGAAATGGTGTGAAAAATGTGCAGAGCATGAAAGGTTGTGAAAACTACGAAGAGCTTGAAAAGGTCTGAAAAATATCAAGAGCTTGAAAAGTTCTGAAGTATATGAAGAGCATGAAAAGGTGTGAAAAATACCAGGAGCATGAAAAGCTGTGAAAAATACGAAGAGCAAGAAAAATTCTGAAAAATACGAAGAGCATGTAAAGGTCTGAAAACTATGAAGAGCATGAAAAGTTGTGAACAATATGAGGTTCATGAAATGGTGTGAAAAATATGAAGAGCATGAAACGGTGTGTAAAATATGAAGAGCATGAAAAGGTTTGAAAAATACCAGGAGCATGAAAAGCTGTGATTTACGAGGAGAATGAAAAGTTCTGAAAAATAGGAGGAGCATGAAAAGGTCTGAAAAATACCAGGAGCATAAAAAGTTGTGAATAATATGAGGAGTATGAAAAGGTGTGAACAATATGAGGAGCATGGGAAGTTGTGAAAAACACAAGGAGCGTGAAAAGGTCTGAAAAATACGAGGAGCATGCAAAGGTCTGAAAAATACGAGGAGCATGCAAAGGTCTGAAAAATACGAGTAGCATGAAAAGGTCTAAAATATACGAGGAGCATGAAAAGGTGTGAATAATACGAGGAGCATGAAAAGGTCTAAAATATACAAGGAGCATGAAAAGGTGTGAATAATACAAAAAGCACGAAAAGTTGTGAAAAATACGAAGAGCATGAAAAGGTGTGAAAAATTACGAAGTGCAAGAAAAGTTGTGAAAAATTACGAGGAACATGAAAAGATGTGAAAAATACAAAGAGCATGAAAAGGTGAAAAATACAAAGAGCATGAAAAGGTGTGATAAATATGAAGAGCATTAAACGGTGTGAAAAATACGAAGTGCATGAAACGCTGTGAAAAATAGGAAGAGCTTGAAAAGTTCTGAAAAATATGAAGAGCATGAAAAGGTGTGAAAAATCCCAGGAGCATGAAAAGCTGTGAACAATACGAAGAGCATGAAAAATTCTGAAACATACGAAGAGCATGTAAAGGTTTGAAAACTATGAAGAGCATGAAAAGTTGTGAACAATATGAGGTTCATGAAATGGTGTGAAAAATATGAAGAGCATGAAACGGTGTGTAAAATATGAAGAGCATGAAACGGTGTGAAAAATACCAGGAGCATGAAAAGCTGTGATTTACAAGGACAATGAAAAGTTCTGAAAAATAGGAGGAGCATGAAAAGGTCTGAAAAATACCAGAAGCATAAAAAGTTGTGAATAATATGAGGAGTATGAAAAGGTGTGAACAATATGAGGAGCATGAGAAGTTGTGAAAAACACGAGGAGCGTGAAAAGTTCTGAAAAATACGAGGAGCATGCAAAGGTCTGAAAAATACGAGGAGCTTGCAAACGTCTGAAAAATACGAGTAGCATGAAAAGGTCTAAAATATACGAGGAGCATGAAAAGGTGTGAATAATACGAGGAGCATGAAAAGGTCTAAAATATACAAGGAGCATGAAAAGGTGTGAATAATACGAAAAGCATGAAAAGGTGTGAAAAATACGAAGAGCATGAAAAGGTGTGAAAAATTACAAAGTGCATGAAAATTTGTGAAAAATTATGAAGACCATGAACAGATGTGAAAAATAAAAAGAGCATGAAAAGGTGTGAAAAATACGAAGAGCATGAAAAGGTGTGAAAAATATGAAGAGCATTAAACGGTGTGAAAAATACAAAGTGCATGAAACGCTGTGAAAAATACGAAGCATCAGAATGTCTGAAAAATACGAAGAGCATGAAATAGTGTGAAAAATACGAAGAGCATGAAAAGTTCTGAAAAATACGAAGAACATGAAAAGATGGGACAAATACGAAGAGGATGAAAAGATGTAAAAAATATGAAGAGCACGACAGGGTGTGAAAAATACGAAGAGCATGAAAAGGGGTGAAAAATTTCGAAGAGCATGAAAATTTGTGAAAAATACGAAGTGCATGAAAAGGTGTGAAACATACGAAGAGCCTGAAACGGTGTGTAAAATATGAAGAGCATGAAAAGGTGTGAATAATATAAGGTTAATGAAATGGTGTGAAAAACATGAAGAGCATGAAATGGTGTGTAAAATATGAAGAGCAAGAAAAGGTGTGAAAAATACGCAGAATATGAAAAGGTCTGAAAAATAGGAGGAGCATGAATAGGTCTGAAAATACGAAGAGCATGAAGAGAATGAAAAGTTCTGAAAAATATGAAGAGCATGAAAAGTTGTGAAAAATATGAAGAGCATGAAAATGTGTGAATATTATGACGAGCATGAAAAGGTGTGAACAATATGAGGAGCATGAGAAGTTGTGAAAAATACGAGGAGCATGAAAAGTTCTGAACAATATGAAGAGCATGAAAAGGTGTGAACTATATGAAGAGCATGAAAAGGTGTGAAAAATATGAGGAGCATGAAAAGGTCTGAAAAATAAGAGGAGCTTGAAAGGTCTGAAAAATTTGAGGAGCATGAAAAGATCTGAAAAATACGAGGAGGTTGAAAAATTCTGAAAAATATGAAGAGCATGCAAAGTTCTGAAAAATACCCGGAGCATGAAAAGGTCTGAAAAATACAAAGAGCATGAAAAGGCGTGAAAATCACGAAGAGCATGCAAAGGTGTGAAAAATACGAGGAGCATGAAAATGTGTGAAAAATACGAGGAGCATGAAAAGGTCTGAAAAAAAAAAGAGGAACATGAAATGGTGTAAAAAATACGAGAACCATGAAAATGCGTGAAAATCACGAAGAGCATGAAAAGGTGTGAAAAATACGAGGAGCATGTAAAGGTCTGAAAAATAGAAGTAGCATAAAAAGGTCTGAAAAATACGGGGAGCATGAAAAGGTCTGAAAAATACGAGGAGCATGAAAAGCTGTGAAAAATACGAGGAGTATGAAAAGGTGTCAAAAATACGAAGAGAATGAACAGGTGTGAAATATTACAAAGAGCATGAAAAGGTGTGAAAAATATGAGGAGCATGAAATGGTCTGAAAAATATCAAGAATTTGAAAAGGTCTGAAATATACGAAGAGCATGAAAACGTGTGAACAGTATGAAGAGCATGAAGAGTTCTGAAAAATACGAGTAGCATGAAGAGTTCTGAAAAATACGAAGAGCATGAATAGGTCTGAAAAATAAGAGGAGCATGAAGATGTCTGAAAAATAGTAAGAGCATGGAAAGGTCTATAAAATACGAGGACCAGGCAAGGTCTGAAAAATACGAGGAGCATGAAAAGGTCTGAAAAATACGAGGAGCATGAAAAGGTGTGAAAAATATGAGGAGCATGAAAAAGTGTGAAAAATACGAGGAGCATGAAAAGGTGTGAAAAACACGAAGAGCATGAAAATGAATGAAAAATTCGAAGAGCATGAAAAGGTTTGAAAAATATGAGGAGCATGAAAAAGTGTGAAAAATACGAGGAGCATGAAAAGGTGTGAAAAATATGAAGAGCATGAAAAGTGTGAAAAATAGGAGCATGAAATGTGTGAAAAACACGAAGAGCAAGAAACGGTGTGAAAAACATGGAGAGCATGAAAAGGTGTGGAAAATATCAAGAGCATGAAAAGGCCTGAAAAATATGAAGAGCATTAAAAGGAGTGAAAAACACGAAGAGCATGAAAAGGTGTGAAAAACAGGAAGAGCATGAAAAGGTGTGAAAAATACAAAGAGCATATAAAGGTGTGAAAAATACGAGGAGAATGAAAAAGTGTGAAAATTACGAGGAGCATGAAAAGGTGTGAAAAATACGAGAAGCATGAAAAGGTCTGATAAATACGAGGAGGATGAAAAGGTCTGAAAAATACGAGGAGCATGAAAAGGTCTGAAAAACACAAGGAGCATGAAAAGGTCTGAAAAATACGGGGAGCCTGAAAAGTTGTGAACAATATGAACAGCATGAAACGGTGTGAAAAATATGAAGAGCATGAAAAGGTGTGAAATATACGAAGAGCATGAAAAAGTGTCAAAAATACGAAGAGCATGAAACAGTGTGAAAAATATGAAGAGCATGAAATGGTGTGAAAAATATGAAGAGCATGAAAAGGTGTGAAAAATATGAAGAGCATGAAACGGTGTGAAAAATATGAAGAGCATGAAAAGGTGTGAATCATACGAAGTGCATGAAAAGGTGTGAAATATACGAAGAGCATTAAAATGTGTGAAAAATACAAAGAGCATGAAAAAGTGTGAAAAGTACAAACGCATCAAACGGTGTGAAAAATATGAAGAGCATGAAACGTTGTGAAAAATCACGAAAAGCATGAAAAGTTGTGAAAAATTCAGAGAGCATTAAAAGATGTGAAAAATTACCAAGAACATGAAAAAGTCTGAAAAATACAAAGAGCTTTCTGAAAAATATGAACAGCATGAAACGTGTGAAAAATATGAGGAGCATGAAACTATCTGAAAATATGAAGAGCATGAAACGGTGTGAAAAATACGAGGAGCATGGAAAGGTCTGAAAAATACAAGGGTCGTGAAAAGGTGTGAAAAATACGAGGAGCATGGAAATGTGTGAAAAATACGAGGAGCATGAAAAGGTCTGAAAAATACGAGGAGCCTGAAAAGGTTTCAAAACTATCAAGAGCATGAAAATGTCTGAAAAATACGAAGAGCATGCAAACGTCTAAAAAATACGAAGAGCATGAGAAGGTGTGCAAAATATGAGGAGCATGAAAAGTTCTGAAAAATATGAGGAGCATGAAAATGTGTGAAAAATACAGGGAGCATGCAAAGGCCTGAAAAATACGAAGAGCGTGAAAAGGTGTGAAAAATATGAGGAGGATGAAAAGGTCTGGAAAATATGAGGAGCATGCCAAGGTCTGAAAATTATGAGGAGCATGAAAAGGTCTGAAAAATACGAGGACCATGAAAAGGTCTGAAAAATATGAGGAGCATGAAACAGTGTGAGAATATGAAGAACATGAAACGGTATGAAAAATATGAAGAGCAGGAAAAGGTGTGAAAATTATGAAGAGCATGAAACGGTGTGAAAAATATGAGGAGCAAGAAAAGGTGTCAAAAATATGAGGAGCATGTAAAGGTGTGAAAAATATGAAGAGCATGAAAAGTTCTGAAAAATACGAGGAGCAAGAAATGGTGTCAAAAATATGAGGAGCATGTAAAGGTGTGAAAAATTTGAAGAGCATGAAACTATGATAAATATGAGGAGCATGTAATGGTGTGAACATATGAAGAGCATGAAACAGTGTGAAATATATGAAGAGCATGAAAAGAAGTGAAAAATATGAAGATTATGAAACTGTGTGAAAAATATGAATAGCATGAAAAGGTGTGAAAAATATGAAGTGCATGAAACGGTGTGAAAAATGCGAAGAGCATGAAAAGTTCTGAAAAATATGGAGATCACGAAAAGTTCTGATAAATACGAAAAGCATGAAACGGTGTGAAAAATAAGAAGATCATGAAAACATCTGATAAATACGAAGAGCATGAAACGGTGTGAAAAATACAAAGAGCATGAAAAGATCTGAAAAATACGAAGAGAATGATAAAACCTGAAAAATACGAAGAGCATGAAAAGGTGTAAAAAATTTGAAAAGCATGACAAGGTGTGAAAAATATGAAGAGCATGAAACGGTGTGTAAAATATGAAGAGCAAGAAAAGGTTTAAAATATATGAAGAGCATGAAAAGTTGTGTAAAATATGAGGAGCAAGAAAAGGTTTAAAAAATACGAAGAGCATGAAAAGGTGTGAAAAATTTGAAAAGCATGACAAGGTGTGAAAAATATGAAGAGCATGAAACGGTGTGAAAAATAAGAAGAGCAAGAAAAGGTTTAAAAAATAAGAAGAGCATGAGAAGTTGTGTAAAATATGAAGAGCATGTAAACGTGTGAAAAATATGTGGAGCATGAAAAGGTCTGAAAAATGTGAAGAGCATGAAAAGCTGTGAAAAATCTGAGGAGCATGAAACGGTGTGACAATATGAAGCTCATGAAAAGATGTGAAAAATATGAGGAGCATGAAATGGTGTGAAAAATAAGAAGAGCATGAAAAGCTCTAAAAAATATGAAGAGCATGAAAAGGTGTGAAAAATATGAAGAGCATGAAAAGGTGTGAAAAATACAAAGAGCATGAAAAGGTGGGAAAAATACGAAGAGCATGAAAAGTTCTGAAAAATAGGAGGAGCATGAAAAGGTCTGAAAAATATCAAGAGATTGAAAAGGTCTGAAAAATATGAAAGGCATGAAAAGTTGTGAAAAATTGAAGAGCATGAAAAGGTCTGAAAAATATCAAGAACATGAAAACTTCTGAAAAATATCAAGAACATGAAAAGGTATGAAAAATATGAAGAGCATGAAAAGTTCTGAAAATACGAAGAGCATGAAGAGCATGAAAATTTCTGAAAAATATGAAGAGCTGAAAAGGTGTGAAAAATATAATGAGCATGAAAAGTTGTGAATAATATGAGGAGTATGAAAGTTGTGAACAATATGAGGAGGATGAGAAGTTGTGAAAAATACGAGGAGCGTGAAAAGTTCAGAAAAATACGAGGAGCATGCAAAGGTCTGAAAAATACGAGGAGCATGAAAAGGTCTGAAAAATACAAAAAGCATGAAACGGAAAAATGAGAAGAGGATGAAAAGGTGTGAAAAATATGAAAAGGTGTGAAAAATTTCGAAGAGCCTGAAGAGGTGTGAAAAATACGAAGAGCATGAAAAGTTGTGAAAAATACGAAGTGCTTGAAAAGGTGTGAAACATACGAAGAGCCTGAAATGGTGTGAAAAATGTGCAGAGCATGAAAGGTTGTGAAAACTACGAAGAGCTTGAAAAGGTCTGAAAAATATCAAGAGCTTGAAAAGTTCTGAAGTATATGAAGAGCATGAAAAGGTGTGAAAAATACCAGGAGCATGAAAAGCTGTGAAAAATACGAGAAGCATGAAAAGGTCTGATAAATACGAGGAGGATGAAAAGGTCTGAAAAATACGAGGAGCATGAAAAGGTCTGAAAAACACAAGGAGCATGAAAAGGTCTGAAAAATACGGGGAGCCTGAAAAGTTGTGAACAATATGAACAGCATGAAACGGTGTGAAAAATATGAAGAGCATGAAAAGGTGTGAAATATACGAAGAGCATGAAAAAGTGTCAAAAATACGAAGAGCATGAAACAGTGTGAAAAATATGAAGAGCATGAAATGGTGTGAAAAATATGAAGAGCATGAAAAGGTGTGAAAAATATGAAGAGCATGAAACGGTGTGAAAAATATGAAGAGCATGAAAAGGTGTGAATCATACGAAGTGCATGAAAAGGTGTGAAATATACGAAGAGCATTAAAATGTGTGAAAAATACAAAGAGCATGAAAAAGTGTGAAAAGTACAAACGCATCAAACGGTGTGAAAAATATGAAGAGCATGAAACGTTGTGAAAAATCACGAAAAGCATGAAAAGTTGTGAAAAATTCAGAGAGCATTAAAAGATGTGAAAAATTACCAAGAACATGAAAAAGTCTGAAAAATACAAAGAGCTTTCTGAAAAATATGAAGAGCATGAAACGTGTGAAAAATATGAGGAGCATGAAACTATCTGAAAATATGAAGAGCATGAAACGGTGTGAAAAATACGAGGAGCATGGAAAGGTCTGAAAAATACAAGGGTCGTGAAAAGGTGTGAAAAATACGAGGAGCATGGAAATGTGTGAAAAATACGAGGAGCATGAAAAGGTCTGAAAAATACGAGGAGCCTGAAAAGGTTTCAAAACTATCAAGAGCATGAAAATGTCTGAAAAATACGAAGAGCATGCAAACGTCTAAAAAATACGAAGAGCATGAGAAGGTGTGCAAAATATGAGGAGCATGAAAAGTTCTGAAAAATATGAGGAGCATGAAAATGTGTGAAAAATACAGGGAGCATGCAAAGGCCTGAAAAATACGAAGAGCGTGAAAAGGTGTGAAAAATATGAGGAGGATGAAAAGGTCTGGAAAATATGAGGAGCATGCCAAGGTCTGAAAATTATGAGGAGCATGAAAAGGTCTGAAAAATACGAGGACCATGAAAAGGTCTGAAAAATATGAGGAGCATGAAACAGTGTGAGAATATGAAGAACATGAAACGGTATGAAAAATATGAAGAGCAGGAAAAGGTGTGAAAAATATGAAGAGCATGAAACGGTGTGAAAAATATGAGGAGCAAGAAAAGGTGTCAAAAATATGAGGAGCATGTAAAGGTGTGAAAAATATGAAGAGCATGAAAAGTTCTGAAAAATACGAGGAGCAAGAAATGGTGTCAAAAATATGAGGAGCATGTAAAGGTGTGAAAAATTTGAAGAGCATGAAACTATGATAAATATGAGGAGCATGTAATGGTGTGAACATATGAAGAGCATGAAACAGTGTGAAATATATGAAGAGCATGAAAAGGTTTAAAAAATATGAAGAGCATGAAAAGTTGTGTAAAATATGAGGAGCAAGAAAAGGTTTAAAAAATACGAAGAGCATGAAAAGGTGTGAAAAATTTGAAAAGCATGACAAGGTGTGAAAAATATGAAGAGCATGAAACGGTGTGAAAAATAAGAAGAGCAAGAAAAGGTTTAAAAAATAAGAAGAGCATGAGAAGTTGTGTAAAATATGAAGAGCATGTAAACGTGTGAAAAATATGTGGAGCATGAAAAGGTCTGAAAAATGTGAAGAGCATGAAAAGCTGTGAAAAATCTGAGGAGCATGAAACGGTGTGACAATATGAAGCTCATGAAAAGATGTGAAAAATATGAGGAGCATGAAATGGTGTGAAAAATAAGAAGAGCATGAAAAGCTCTAAAAAATATGAAGAGCATGAAAAGGTGTGAAAAATATGAAGAGCATGAAAAGGTGTGAAAAATACAAAGAGCATGAAAAGGTGGGAAAAATACGAAGAGCATGAAAAGTTCTGAAAAATAGGAGGAGCATGAAAAGGTCTGAAAAATATCAAGAGATTGAAAAGGTCTGAAAAATATGAAAGGCATGAAAAGTTGTGAAAAATTGAAGAGCATGAAAAGGTCTGAAAAATATCAAGAACATGAAAACTTCTGAAAAATATCAAGAGCATGAAAAGGTATGAAAAATATGAAGAGCATGAAAAGTTCTGAAAATACGAAGAGCATGAAGAGCATGAAAATTTCTGAAAAATATGAAGAGCTGAAAAGTTGTGAAAAATATAATGAGCATGAAAAGTTGTGAATAATATGAGGAGTATGAAAGTTGTGAACAATATGAGGAGGATGAGAAGTTGTGAAAAATACGAGGAGCGTGAAAAGTTCAGAAAAATACGAGGAGCATGCAAAGGTCTGAAAAATACGAGGAGCATGAAAAGGTCTGAAAAATACAAAAAGCATGAAACGGAAAAATGAGAAGAGGATGAAAAGGTGTGAAAAATATGAAAAGGTGTGAAAAATTTCGAAGAGCCTGAAGAGGTGTGAAAAATACGAAGAGCATGAAAAGTTGTGAAAAATACGAAGTGCTTGAAAAGGTGTGAAACATACGAAGAGCCTGAAATGGTGTGAAAAATGTGCAGAGCATGAAAGGTTGTGAAAACTACGAAGAGCTTGAAAAGGTCTGAAAAATATCAAGAGCTTGAAAAGTTCTGAAGTATATGAAGAGCATGAAAAGGTGTGAAAAATACCAGGAGCATGAAAAGCTGTGAAAAATACGAAGAGCAAGAAAAATTCTGAAAAATACGAAGAGCATGTAAAGGTCTGAAAACTATGAAGAGCATGAAAAGTTGTGAACAATATGAGGTTCATGAAATGGTGTGAAAAATATGAAGAGCATGAAACGGTGTGTAAAATATGAAGAGCATGAAAAGGTTTGAAAAATACCAGGAGCATGAAAAGCTGTGATTTACGAGGAGAATGAAAAGTTCTGAAAAATGCGAGGAGCATGAAAAGGTCTGAAAAATACCAGGAGCATAAAAAGTTGTGAATAATATGAGGAGTATGAAAAGGTGTGAACAATATGAGGAGCATGGGAAGTTGTGAAAAACACAAGGAGCGTGAAAAGGTCTGAAAAATACGAGGAGCATGCAAAGGTCTGAAAAATACGAGGAGCTTGCAAAGGTCTGAAAAATACGAGTAGCATGAAAAGGTCTAAAATATACGAGGAGCATGAAAAGGTGTGAATAATACGAGGAGCATGAAAAGGTCTAAAATATACAAGGAGCATGAAAAGGTGTGAATAATACAAAAAGCACGAAAAGTTGTGAAAAATACGAAGAGCATGAAAAGGTGTGAAAAATTACGAAGTGCAAGAAAAGTTGTGAAAAATTACAAGGAACATGAAAAGATGTGAAAAATACAAAGAGCATGAAAAGGTGAAAAATACAAAGAGCATGAAAAGGTGTGATAAATATGAAGAGCATTAAACGGTGTGAAAAATACGAAGTGCATGAAACGCTGTGAAAAATAGGAAGAGCTTGAAAAGTTCTGAAAAATATGAAGAGCATGAAAAGCTGTGAAAAATCCCAGGAGCATGAAAAGCTGTGAACAATACGAAGAGCATGAAAAATTCTGAAACATACGAAGAGCATGTAAAGGTTTGAAAACTATGAAGAGCATGAAAAGTTGTGAACAATATGAGGTTCATGAAATGGTGTGAAAAATATGAAGAGCATGAAACGGTGTGTAAAATATGAAGAGCATGAAACGGTGTGAAAAATACCAGGAGCATGAAAAGCTGTGATTTACAAGGACAATGAAAAGTTCTGAAAAATAGGAGGAGCATGAAAAGGTCTGAAAAATACCAGAAGCATAAAAAGTTGTGAATAATATGAGGAGTATGAAAAGGTGTGAACAATATGAGGAGCATGAGAAGTTGTGAAAAACACGAGGAGCGTGAAAAGTTCTGAAAAATACGAGGAGCATGCAAAGGTCTGAAAAATACGAGGAGCTTGCAAACGTCTGAAAAATACGAGTAGCATGAAAAGGTCTAAAATATACGAGGAGCATGAAAAGGTGTGAATAATACGAGGAGCATGAAAAGGTCTAAAATATACAAGGAGCATGAAAAGGTGTGAATAATACGAAAAGCATGAAAAGGTGTGAAAATACGAAGAGCATGAAAAGGTGTGAAAAATTACAAAGTGCATGAAAATTTGTGAAAAATTATGAAGACCATGAACAGATGTGAAAAATAAAAAGAGCATGAAAAGATGTAAAAAATATGAAGAGCACGACAGGGTGTGAAAAATACGAAGAGCATGAAAAGGGGTGAAAAATTTCGAAGAGCATGAAAATTTGTGAAAAATACGAAGTGCATGAAAAGGTGTGAAACATACGAAGAGCCTGAAACGGTGTGTAAAATATGAAGAGCATGAAAAGGTGTGAATAATATAAGGTTAATGAAATGGTGTGAAAAACATGAAGAGCATGAAACGGTGTGTAAAATATGAAGAGCAAGAAAAGGTGTGAAAAATACGCAGAATATGAAAAGGTCTGAAAAATAGGAGGAGCATGAATAGGTCTGAAAATACGAAGAGCATGAAGAGAATGAAAAGTTCTGAAAAATATGAAGAGCATGAAAAGTTGTGAAAAATATGAAGAGCATGAAAATGTGTGAATATTATGACGAGCATGAAAAGGTGTGAACAATATGAGGAGCATGAGAAGTTGTGAAAAATACGAGGAGCATGAAAAGTTCTGAACAATATGAAGAGCATGAAAAGGTGTGAACTATATGAAGAGCATGAAAAGGTGTGAAAAATATGAGGAGCATGAAAAGGTCTGAAAAATAAGAGGAGCTTGAAAGGTCTGAAAAATTTGAGGAGCATGAAAAGATCTGAAAAATACGAGGAGGTTGAAAAATTCTGAAAAATATGAAGAGCATGCAAAGTTCTGAAAAATACCCGGAGCATGAAAAGGTCTGAAAAATACAAAGAGCATGAAAAGGCGTGAAAATCACGAAGAGCATGCAAAGGTGTGAAAAATACGAGGAGCATGAAAATGTGTGAAAAATACGAGGAGCATGAAAAGGTCTGAAAAAAAAAAGAGGAACATGAAATGGTGTAAAAAATACGAGAACCATGAAAATGCGTGAAAATCACGAAGAGCATGAAAAGGTGTGAAAAATACGAGGAGCATGTAAAGGTCTGAAAAATAGAAGTAGCATAAAAAGGTCTGAAAAATACGGGGAGCATGAAAAGGTCTGAAAAATACGAGGAGCATGAAAAGGTGTGAAAAATACGAGGAGTATGAAAAGGTGTCAAAAATACGAAGAGCATGAACAGGTGTGAAATATTACAAAGAGCATGAAAAGGTGTGAAAAATATGAGGAGCATGAAATGGTCTGAAAAATATCAAGAATTTGAAAAGGTCTGAAATATACGAAGAGCATGAAAACGTGTGAACAGTATGAAGAGCATGAAGAGTTCTGAAAAATACGAGTAGCATGAAGAGTTCTGAAAAATACGAAGAGCATGAATAGGTCTGAAAAATAAGAGGAGCATGAAGATGTCTGAAAAATAGTAAGAGCATGGAAAGGTCTATAAAATACAGGGCCAGGCAAGGTCTGAAAAATACGAGGAGCATGAAAAGATCTGAAAAATACGAGGAGCATGAAAAGGTGTGAAAAATATGAGGAGCATGAAAAAGTGTGAAAAATACGAGGAGCATGAAAAGGTGTGAAAAACACGAAGAGCATGAAAATGAATGAAAAATTCGAAGAGCATGAAAAGGTTTGAAAAATATGAGGAGCATGAAAAAGTGTGAAAAATACGAGGAGCATGAAAAGGTGTGGAAAATATGAAGAGCATGAAAAGTGTGAAAAATAGGAGCATGAAATGTGTGAAAAACACGAAGAGCAAGAAACGGTGTGAAAAACATGGAGAGCATGAAAAGGTGTGGAAAATATCAAGAGCATGAAAAGGCCTGAAAAATATGAAGAGCATTAAAAGGAGTGAAAAACACGAAGAGCATGAAAAGGTGTGAAAAACAGGAAGAGCATGAAAAGGTGTGAAAAATACAAAGAGCATATAAAGGTGTGAAAAATACGAGGAGAATGAAAAAGTGTGAAAAATACGAGGAGCATGAAAAGGTGTGAAAAATACGAGAAGCATGAAAAGGTCTGATAAATACGAGGAGGATGAAAAGGTCTGAAAAATACGAGGAGCATGAAAAGGTCTGAAAAACACAAGGAGCATGAAAAGGTCTGAAAAATACGGGGAGCCTGAAAAGTTGTGAACAATATGAACAGCATGAAACGGTGTGAAAAATATGAAGAGCATGAAAAGGTGTGAAATATACGAAGAGCATGAAAAAGTGTCAAAAATACGAAGAGCATGAAACAGTGTGAAAAATATGAAGAGCATGAAATGGTGTGAAAAATATGAAGAGCATGAAAAGGTGTGAAAAATATGAAGAGCATGAAACGGTGTGAAAAATATGAAGAGCATGAAAAGGTGTGAATCATACGAAGTGCATGAAAAGGTGTGAAATATACGAAGAGCATTAAAATGTGTGAAAAATACAAAGAGCATGAAAAAGTGTGAAAAGTACAAACGCATCAAACGGTGTGAAAAATATGAAGAGCATGAAACGTTGTGAAAAATCACGAAAAGCATGAAAAGTTGTGAAAAATTCAGAGAGCATTAAAAGATGTGAAAAATTACCAAGAACATGAAAAAGTCTGAAAAATACAAAGAGCTTTCTGAAAAATATGAAGAGCATGAAACGTGTGAAAAATATGAGGAGCATGAAACTATCTGAAAATATGAAGAGCATGAAACGGTGTGAAAAATACGAGGAGCATGGAAAGGTCTGAAAAATACAAGGGTCGTGAAAAGGTGTGAAAAATACGAGGAGCCAGAAAAGGTTTCAAAACTATCAAGAGCATGAAAATGTCTGAAAAATATGAAGAGCATGCAAACGTCTGAAAAATACGAAGAGCATGAAAAGGTGTGCAAAATATGAGGAGCATGAAAAGTTCTGAAAAATACGAGGAGCATGAAAATGTGTGAAAAATACAGGGAGCATGCAAAGGCCTGAAAAATACGAAGAGCGTGAAAAGGTGTGAAAAATATGAGGCGGATGAAAAGGTCTGGAAAATACGAGGAGCATGCCAAGGTCTGAAAATTATGAGGAGCATGAAAAGGTCTGAAAAATACGAGGACCATGGAAAGGTCTGAAAAATATGAGGAGCATGAAACAGTGTGAGAATATGAAGAGCATGAAACGGTATGAAAAATATGAAGAGCAGGAAAAGGTGTGAAAAATATGAAGAGCATGAAACGGTGTGAAAAATATGAGGAGCAAGAAAAGGTGTCAAAAATATGAGGAGCATGTAAAGGTGTGAAAAATATGAAGAGCATGAAAAGTTCTGAAAAATACGAGGAGCAAGAAATGGTGTCAAAGATATGAGGAGCATGTAAAGGTGTGAAAAATTTGAAGAGCATGAAACTATGATAAATATGAGGAGCATGTAATGGTGTGAACATATGAAGAGCATGAAACAGTGTGAAATATATGAAGAGCATGAAAAGAAGTGAAAAATATGAAGATTATGAAACAGTGTGAAAAATATGAATAGCATGAAAAGGTGTGAAAAATATGAAGTGCATGAAACGGTGTGAAAAATGCGAAGAGCATGAAAAGTTCTGAAAAATATGGAGATCACGAAAAGTTCTGATAAATACGAAAAGCATGAAATGGTGTGAAAAATAAGAAGATCATGAAAACATCTGATAAATACGAAGAGCATGAAATGGTGTGAAAAATACAAAGAGCATGAAAAGATCTGAAAAATACGAAGAGAATGATAAAACCTGAAAAATACGAAGAGCATGAAAAGGTGTAAAAAATTTGAAAAGCATGACAAGGTGTGAAAAATATGAAGAGCATGAAACGGTGTGTAAAATATGAAGAGCAAGAAAAGGTTTAAAAAATATGAAGAGCATGAAAAGTTGTGTAAAATATGAGGAGCAAGAAAAGGTTTAAAAAATACGAAGAGCATGAAAAGGTGTGAAAAATTTGAAAAGCATGACAAGGTGTGAAAAATATGAAGAGCATGAAACGGTGTGAAAAATAAGAAGAGCAAGAAAAGGTTTAAAAAATAAGAAGAGCATGAGAAGTTGTGTAAAATATGAAGAGCATGTAAACGTGTGAAAAATATGTGGAGCATGAAAAGGTCTGAAAAATGTGAAGAGCATGAAAAGCTGTGAAAAATCTGAGGAGCATGAAACGGTGTGACAATATGAAGCTCATGAAAAGATGTGAAAAATATGAGGAGCATGAAATGGTGTGAAAAATAAGAAGAGCATGAAAAGCTCTAAAAAATATGAAGAGCATGAAAAGGTGTGAAAAATATGAAGAGCATGAAAAGGTGTGAAAAATACAAAGAGCATGAAAAGGTGGGAAAAATACGAAGAGCATGAAAAGTTCTGAAAAATAGGAGGAGCATGAAAAGGTCTGAAAAATATCAAGAGATTGAAAAGGTCTGAAAAATATGAAAGGCATGAAAAGTTGTGAAAAATTGAAGAGCATGAAAAGGTCTGAAAAATATCAAGAACATGAAAACTTCTGAAAAATATCAAGAGCATGAAAAGGTATGAAAAATATGAGGAGCATGAAAAGTTCTGAAAATACGAAGAGCATGAAGAGCATGAAAATTTCTGAAAAATATGAAGAGCTGAAAAGGTGTGAAAAATATAATGAGCATGAAAAGTTGTGAATAATATGAGGAGTATGAAAGTTGTGAACAATATGAGGAGGATGAGAAGTTGTGAAAAATACGAGGAGTGTGAAAAGTTCAGAAAAATACGAGGAGCATGCAAAGGTCTGAAAAATACGAGGAGCATGAAAAGGTCTGAAAAATACAAAAAGCATGAAACGGAAAAATGAGAAGAGGATGAAAAGGTGTGAAAAATATGAAAAGGTGTGAAAAATTTCGAAGAGCCTGAAGAGGTGTGAAAAATACGAAGAGCATGAAAAGTTGTGAAAAATACGAAGTGCTTGAAAAGGTGTGAAACATACGAAGAGCCTGAAATGGTGTGAAAAATGTGCAGAGCATGAAAGGTTGTGAAAACTACGAAGAGCTTGAAAAGATCTGAAAAATATCAAGAGCTTGAAAAGTTCTGAAGTATATGAAGAGCATGAAAAGGTGTGAAAAATACCAGGAGCATGAAAAGCTGTGAAAAATACGAAGAGCAAGAAAAATTCTGAAAAATACGAAGAGCATGTAAAGGTCTGAAAACTTTGAAGAGCATGAAAAGTTGTGAACAATATGAGGTTCATGAAATGGTGTGAAAAATATGAAGAGCATGAAACGGTGTGTAAAATATGAAGAGCAAGAAAAGGTTTGAAAAATACCAGGAGCATGAAAAGCTGTGATTTACGAGGAGAATGAAAAGTTCTGAAAAATAGGAGGAGCATGAAAAGGTGTGAAAAATGCGAGGAGCATGAAAAGGTCTGAAAAATACCAGGAGCATAAAAAGTTGTGAATAATATGAGGAGTATGAAAAGGTGTGAACAATATGAGGAGCATGGGAAGTTGTGAAAAACACAAGGAGCGTGAAAAGGTCTGAAAAATACGAGGAGCATGCAAAGGTCTGAAAAATACGAGGAGCTTGCAAAGGTCTGAAAAATACGAGTAGCATGAAAAGGTCTAAAATATACGAGGAGCATGAAAAGGTGTGAATAATACGAGGAGCATGAAAAGGTCTAAAATATACAAGGAGCATGAAAAGGTGTGAATAATACAAAAAGCACGAAAAGTTGTGAAAAATACGAAGAGCATGAAAAGGTGTGAAAAATTACGAAGTGCAAGAAAAGTTGTGAAAAATTACGAGGAACATGAAAAGATGTGAAAAATACAAAGAGCATGAAAAGGTGAAAAATACAAAGAGCATGAAAAGGTGTGATAAATATGAAGAGCATTAAACGGTGTGAAAAATACGAAGTGCATGAAACGCTGTGAAAAATAGGAAGAGCTTGAAAAGTTCTGAAAAATATGAAGAGCATGAAAAGGTGTGAAAAATCCCAGGAGCATGAAAAGCTGTGAACAATACGAAGAGCATGAAAAATTCTGAAACATACGAAGAGCATGTAAAGGTTTGAAAACTATGAAGAGCATGAAAAGTTGTGAACAATATGAGGTTCATGAAATGGTGTGAAAAATATGAAGAGCATGAAACGGTGTGTAAAATATGAAGAGCATGAAACGGTGTGAAAAATACCAGGAGCATGAAAAGCTGTGATTTACAAGGACAATGAAAAGTTCTGAAAAATAGGAGGAGCATGAAAAGGTCTGAAAAATACCAGAAGCATAAAAAGTTGTGAATAATATGAGGAGTATGAAAAGGTGTGAACAATATGAGGAGCATGAGAAGTTGTGAAAAACACGAGGAGCGTGAAAAGTTCTGAAAAATACGAGGAGCATGCAAAGGTCTGAAAAATACGAGGAGCTTGCAAACGTCTGAAAAATACGAGTAGCATGAAAAGGTCTAAAATATACGAGGAGCATGAAAAGGTGTGAATAATACGAGGAGCATGAAAAGGTCTAAAATATACAAGGAGCATGAAAAGGTGTGAATAATACGAAAAGCATGAAAAGGTGTGAAAAATACGAAGAGCATGAAAAGGTGTGAAAAATTACAAAGTGCATGAAAATTTGTGAAAAATTACGAAGACCATGAACAGATGTGAAAAATAAAAAGAGCATGAAAAGGTGTGAAAAATACGAAGAGCATGAAAAGGTGTGAAAAATACGAAGTGCATGAAACGCTGTGAAAAATACGAAGCATCAGAATGTCTGAAAAATACGAAGAGCATGAAATAGTGTGAAAAATACGAAGAGCATGAAAAGTTCTGAAAAATACGAAGAACATGAAAAGATGGGACAAATACGAAGAGGATGAAAAGATGTAAAAAATATGAAGAGCACGACAGGGTGTGAAAAATACGAAGAGCATGAAAAGGGGTGAAAAATTTCGAAGAGCCTGAAAAGGTGTGAAAAATACGAA
The DNA here is from genome assembly GCF_033118175.1 of Dama dama. Classification (NCBI taxonomy): domain Eukaryota; kingdom Metazoa; phylum Chordata; class Mammalia; order Artiodactyla; family Cervidae; genus Dama; species Dama dama. The sequence goes on from NW_026870882.1 coordinate 1,717,052, forward strand.
GAGCATGAAAATTTGTGAAAAATACGAAGTGCATGAAAAGGTGTGAAACATACGAAGAGCCTGAAACGGTGTGTAAAATATGAAGAGCATGAAAAGGTGTGAATAATATAAGGTTAATGAAATGGTGTGAAAAATATGAAGAGCATGAAACGGTGTGTAAAATATGAAGAGCAAGAAAAGGTGTGAAAAATACGCAGAATATGAAAAGGTCTGAAAAATAGGAGGAGCATGAATAGGTCTGAAAATACGAAGAGCATGAAGAGAATGAAAAGTTCTGAAAAATATGAAGAGCATGAAAAGTTGTGAAAAATATGAAGAGCATGAAAATGTGTGAATATTATGACGAGCATGAAAAGGTGTGAACAATATGAGGAGCATGAGAAGTTGTGAAAAATACGAGGAGCATGAAAAGTTCTGAACAATATGAAGAGCATGAAAAGGTGTGAACTATATGAAGAGCATGAAAAGGTGTGAAAAATATGAGGAGCATGAAAAGGTCTGAAAAATAAGAGGAGCTTGAAAGGTCTGAAAAATTTGAGGAGCATGAAAAGATCTGAAAAATACGAGGAGGTTGAAAAATTCTGAAAAATATGAAGAGCATGCAAAGTTCTGAAAAATACCCGGAGCATGAAAAGGTCTGAAAAATACAAAGAGCATGAAAAGGCGTGAAAATCACGAAGAGCATGCAAAGGTGTGAAAAATACGAGGAGCATGAAAATGTGTGAAAAATACGAGGAGCATGAAAAGGTCTGAAAAAAAAAAGAGGAACATGAAATGGTGTAAAAAATACGAGAACCATGAAAATGTGTGAAAATCACGAAGAGCATGAAAAGGTGTGAAAAATACGAGGAGCATGTAAAGGTCTGAAAAATAGAAGTAGCATAAAAAGGTCTGAAAAATACGGGGAGCATGAAAAGGTCTGAAAAATACGAGGAGCATGAAAAGGTGTGAAAAATACGAGGAGTATGAAAAGGTGTCAAAAATACGAAGAGCATGAACAGGTGTGAAATATTACAAAGAGCATGAAAAGGTGTGAAAAATATGAGGAGCATGAAATGGTCTGAAAAATATCAAGAATTTGAAAAGGTCTGAAATATACGAAGAGCATGAAAACGTGTGAACAGTATGAAGAGCATGAAGAGTTCTGAAAAATACGAGTAGCATGAAGAGTTCTGAAAAATACGAAGAGCATGAATAGGTCTGAAAAATAAGAGGAGCATGAAGATGTCTGAAAAATAGTAAGAGCATGGAAAGGTCTATAAAATACGAGGACCAGGCAAGGTCTGAAAAATACGAGGAGCATGAAAAGGTGTGAAAAATACCAGGAGCATGAAAAGGTGTGAAAAATACGAGGAGCATGAAAAGGTGTGAAAAACACGAAGAGCATGAAAATGAATGAAAAATTCGAAGAGCATGAAAAGGTTTGAAAAATATGAGGAGCATGAAAAAGTGTGAAAAATACGAGGAGCATGAAAAGGTGTGGAAAATATGAAGAGCATGAAAAGTGTGAAAAATAGGAGCATGAAATGTGTGAAAAACACGAAGAGCAAGAAACGGTGTGAAAAACATGGAGAGCATGAAAAGGTGTGGAAAATATCAAGAGCATGAAAAGGCCTGAAAAATATGAAGAGCATTAAAAGGAGTGAAAAACACGAAGAGCATGAAAAGGTGTGAAAAACAGGAAGAGCATGAAAAGGTGTGAAAAATACAAGGAGCATATAAAGGTGTGAAAAATACGAGGAGAATGAAAAAGTGTGAAAAATACGAGGAGCATGAAAAGGTGTGAAAAATACGAGAAGCATGAAAAGGTCTGATAAATACGAGGAGGATGAAAAGGTCTGAAAAATACGAGGAGCATGAAAAGGTCTGAAAAACACAAGGAGCATGAAAAGGTCTGAAAAATACGGGGAGCCTGAAAAGTTGTGAACAATATGAACAGCATGAAACGGTGTGAAAAATATGAAGAGCATGAAAAGGTGTGAAATATATGAAGAGCATGAAAAAGTGTCAAAAATACGAAGAGCATGAAACAGTGTGAAAAATATGAAGAGCATGAAATGGTGTGAAAAATATGAAGAGCATGAAAAGGTGTGAAAAATATGAAGAGCATGAAACGGTGTGAAAAATATGAAGAGCATGAAAAGGTGTGAATCATACGAAGTGCATGAAAAGGTGTGAAATATACGAAGAGCATTAAAATGTGTGAAAAATACAAAGAGCATGAAAAAGTGTGAAAAGTACAAACGCATCAAACGGTGTGAAAAATATGAAGAGCATGAAACGTTGTGAAAAATCACGAAAAGCATGAAAAGTTGTGAAAAATTCAGAGAGCATTAAAAGATGTGAAAAATTACCAAGAACATGAAAAAGTCTGAAAAATACAAAGAGCTTTCTGAAAAATATGAAGAGCATGAAACGTGTGAAAAATATGAGGAGCATGAAACTATCTGAAAATATGAAGAGCATGAAACGGTGTGAAAAATACGAGGAGCATGGAAAGGTCTGAAAAATACAAGGGTCGTGAAAAGGTGTGAAAAATACGAGGAGCCAGAAAAGGTTTCAAAACTATCAAGAGCATGAAAATGTCTGAAAAATATGAAGAGCATGCAAACGTCTGAAAAATACGAAGAGCATGAAAAGGTGTGCAAAATATGAGGAGCATGAAAAGTTCTGAAAAATACGAGGAGCATGAAAATGTGTGAAAAATACAGGGAGCATGCAAAGGCCTGAAAAATACGAAGAGCGTGAAAAGGTGTGAAAAATATGAGGCAGATGAAAAGGTCTGGAAAATACGAGGAGCATGCCAAGGTCTGAAAATTATGAGGAGCATGAAAAGGTCTGAAAAATACGAGGACCATGGAAAGGTCTGAAAAATATGAGGAGCATGAAACAGTGTGAGAATATGAAGAGCATGAAACGGTATGAAAAATATGAAGAGCAGGAAAAGGTGTGAAAAATATGAAGAGCATGAAACGGTGTGAAAAATATGAGGAGCAAGAAAAGGTGTCAAAAATATGAGGAGCATGTAAAGGTGTGAAAAATTTGAAGAGCATGAAACTATGATAAATATGAGGAGCATGTAATGGTGTGAACATATGAAGAGCATGAAACAGTGTGAAATATATGAAGAGCATGAAAAGAAGTGAAAAATATGAAGATTATGAAACAGTGTGAAATATATGAAGAGCATGAAAAGAAGTGAAAAATATGAAGATTATGAAACAGTGTGAAAAATATGAATAGCATGAAAAGGTGTGAAAAATATGAAGTGCATGAAACGGTGTGAAAAATGCGAAGAGCATGAAAAGTTCTGAAAAATATGGAGATCACGAAAAGTTCTGATAAATACGAAAAGCATGAAATGGTGTGAAAAATAAGAAGATCATGAAAACATCTGATAAATACGAAGAGCATGAAATGGTGTGAAAAATACAAAGAGCATGAAAAGATCTGAAAAATACGAAGAGAATGATAAAACCTGAAAAATACGAAGAGCATGAAAAGGTGTAAAAAATTTGAAAAGCATGACAAGGTGTGAAAAATATGAAGAGCATGAAACGGTGTGTAAAATATGAAGAGCAAGAAAAGGTTTAAAAAATATGAAGAGCATGAAAAGTTGTGTAAAATATGAGGAGCAAGAAAAGGTTTAAAAAATACGAAGAGCATGAAAAGGTGTGAAAAATTTGAAAAGCATGACAAGGTGTGAAAAATATGAAGAGCATGAAACGGTGTGAAAAATAAGAAGAGCAAGAAAAGGTTTAAAAAATAAGAAGAGCATGAGAAGTTGTGTAAAATATGAAGAGCATGTAAACGTGTGAAAAATATGTGGAGCATGAAAAGGTCTGAAAAATGTGAAGAGCATGAAAAGCTGTGAAAAATCTGAGGAGCATGAAACGGTGTGACAATATGAAGCTCATGAAAAGATGTGAAAAATATGAGGAGCATGAAATGGTGTGAAAAATAAGAAGAGCATGAAAAGCTCTAAAAAATATGAAGAGCATGAAAAGGTGTGAAAAATATGAAGAGCATGAAAAGGTGTGAAAAATACAAAGAGCATGAAAAGGTGGGAAAAATACGAAGAGCATGAAAAGTTCTGAAAAATAGGAGGAGCATGAAAAGGTCTGAAAAATATCAAGAGATTGAAAAGGTCTGAAAAATATGAAAGGCATGAAAAGTTGTGAAAAATTGAAGAGCATGAAAAGGTCTGAAAAATATCAAGAACATGAAAACTTCTGAAAAATATCAAGAGCATGAAAAGGTATGAAAAATATGAGGAGCATGAAAAGTTCTGAAAATACGAAGAGCATGAAGAGCATGAAAATTTCTGAAAAATATGAAGAGCTGAAAAGGTGTGAAAAATATAATGAGCATGAAAAGTTGTGAATAATATGAGGAGTATGAAAGTTGTGAACAATATGAGGAGGATGAGAAGTTGTGAAAAATACGAGGAGTGTGAAAAGTTCAGAAAAATACGAGGAGCATGCAAAGGTCTGAAAAATACGAGGAGCATGAAAAGGTCTGAAAAATACAAAAAGCATGAAACGGAAAAATGAGAAGAGGATGAAAAGGTGTGAAAAATATGAAAAGGTGTGAAAAATTTCGAAGAGCCTGAAGAGGTGTGAAAAATACGAAGAGCATGAAAAGTTGTGAAAAATACGAAGTGCTTGAAAAGGTGTGAAACATACGAAGAGCCTGAAATGGTGTGAAAAATGTGCAGAGCATGAAAGGTTGTGAAAACTACGAAGAGCTTGAAAAGGTCTGAAAAATATCAAGAGCTTGAAAAGTTCTGAAGTATATGAAGAGCATGAAAAGGTGTGAAAAATACCAGGAGCATGAAAAGCTGTGAAAAATACGAAGAGCAAGAAAAATTCTGAAAAATACGAAGAGCATGTAAAGGTCTGAAAACTATGAAGAGCATGAAAAGTTGTGAACAATATGAGGTTCATGAAATGGTGTGAAAAATATGAAGAGCATGAAACGGTGTGTAAAATATGAAGAGCATGAAAAGGTTTGAAAAATACCAGGAGCATGAAAAGCTGTGATTTACGAGGAGAATGAAAAGTTCTGAAAAATAGGAGGAGCATGAAAAGGTGTGAAAAATGCGAGGAGCATGAAAAGGTCTGAAAAATACCAGGAGCATAAAAAGTTGTGAATAATATGAGGAGTATGAAAAGGTGTGAACAATATGAGGAGCATGGGAAGTTGTGAAAAACACAAGGAGCGTGAAAAGGTCTGAAAAATACGAGGAGCATGCAAAGGTCTGAAAAATACAAGGAGCTTGCAAAGGTCTGAAAAATACGAGTAGCATGAAAAGGTCTAAAATATACGAGGAGCATGAAAAGGTGTGAATAATACGAGGAGCATGAAAAGGTCTAAAATATACAAGGAGCATGAAAAGGTGTGAATAATACAAAAAGCACGAAAAGTTGTGAAAAATACGAAGAGCATGAAAAGGTGTGAAAAATTACGAAGTGCAAGAAAAGTTGTGAAAAATTACGAGGAACATGAAAAGATGTGAAAAATACAAAGAGCATGAAAAGGTGAAAAATACAAAGAGCATGAAAAGGTGTGATAAATATGAAGAGCATTAAACGGTGTGAAAAATACGAAGTGCATGAAACGCTGTGAAAAATAGGAAGAGCTTGAAAAGTTCTGAAAAATATGAAGAGCATGAAAAGGTGTGAAAAATCCCAGGAGCATGAAAAGCTGTGAACAATACGAAGAGCATGAAAAATTCTGAAACATACGAAGAGCATGTAAAGGTTTGAAAACTATGAAGAGCATGAAAAGTTGTGAACAATATGAGGTTCATGAAATGGTGTGAAAAATATGAAGAGCATGAAACGGTGTGTAAAATATGAAGAGCATGAAACGGTGTGAAAAATACCAGGAGCATGAAAAGCTGTGATTTACAAGGACAATGAAAAGTTCTGAAAAATAGGAGGAGCATGAAAAGGTCTGAAAAATACCAGAAGCATAAAAAGTTGTGAATAATATGAGGAGTATGAAAAGGTGTGAACAATATGAGGAGCATGAGAAGTTGTGAAAAACACGAGGAGCGTGAAAAGTTCTGAAAAATACGAGGAGCATGCAAAGGTCTGAAAAATACGAGGAGCTTGCAAACGTCTGAAAAATACGAGTAGCATGAAAAGGTCTAAAATATACGAGGAGCATGAAAAGGTGTGAATAATACGAGGAGCATGAAAAGGTCTAAAATATACAAGGAGCATGAAAAGGTGTGAATAATACGAAAAGCATGAAAAGGTGTGAAAAATACGAAGAGCATGAAAAGGTGTGAAAAATTACAAAGTGCATGAAAATTTGTGAAAAATTACGAAGACCATGAACAGATGTGAAAAATAAAAAGAGCATGAAAAGGTGTGAAAAATACGAAGAGCATGAAAAGGTGTGAAAAATACGAAGTGCATGAAACGCTGTGAAAAATACGAAGCATCAGAATGTCTGAAAAATACGAAGAGCATGAAATAGTGTGAAAAATACAAAGAGCATGAAAAGTTCTGAAAAATACGAAGAACATGAAAAGATGGGACAAATACGAAGAGGATGAAAAGATGTAAAAAATATGAAGAGCACGACAGGGTGTGAAAAATACGAAGAGCATGAAAAGGGGTGAAAAATTTCGAAGAGCCTGAAAAGGTGTGAAAAATACGAAGAGCATGAAAATTTGTGAAAAATACGAAGTGCATGAAAAGGTGTGAAACATACGAAGAGCCTGAAACGGTGTGTAAAATATGAAGAGCATGAAAAGGTGTGAATAATATAAGGTTAATGAAATGGTGTGAAAAATATGAAGAGCATGAAACGGTGTGTAAAATATGAAGAGCAAGAAAAGGTGTGAAAAATACGCAGAATATGAAAAGGTCTGAAAAATAGGAGGAGCATGAATAGGTCTGAAAATACGAAGAGCATGAAGAGAATGAAAAGTTCTGAAAAATATGAAGAGCATGAAAAGTTGTGAAAAATATGAAGAGCATGAAAATGTGTGAATATTATGACGAGCATGAAAAGGTGTGAACAATATGAGGAGCATGAGAAGTTGTGAAAAATACGAGGAGCATGAAAAGTTCTGAACAATATGAAGAGCATGAAAAGGTGTGAACTATATGAAGAGCATGAAAAGGTGTGAAAAATATGAGGAGCATGAAAAGGTCTGAAAAATAAGAGGAGCTTGAAAGGTCTGAAAAATTTGAGGAGCATGAAAAGATCTGAAAAATACGAGGAGGTTGAAAAATTCTGAAAAATATGAAGAGCATGCAAAGTTCTGAAAAATACCCGGAGCATGAAAAGGTCTGAAAAATACAAAGAGCATGAAAAGGCGTGAAAATCACGAAGAGCATGCAAAGGTGTGAAAAATACGAGGAGCATGAAAATGTGTGAAAAATACGAGGAGCATGAAAAGGTCTGAAAAAAAAAAGAGGAACATGAAATGGTGTAAAAAATACGAGAACCATGAAAATGCGTGAAAATCACGAAGAGCATGAAAAGGTGTGAAAAATACGAGGAGCATGTAAAGGTCTGAAAAATAGAAGTAGCATAAAAAGGTCTGAAAAATACGGGGAGCATGAAAAGGTCTGAAAAATACGAGGAGCATGAAAAGGTGTGAAAAATACGAGGAGTATGAAAAGGTGTCAAAAATACGAAGAGCATGAACAGGTGTGAAATATTACAAAGAGCATGAAAAGGTGTGAAAAATATGAGGAGCATGAAATGGTCTGAAAAATATCAAGAATTTGAAAAGGTCTGAAATATACGAAGAGCATGAAAACGTGTGAACAGTATGAAGAGCATGAAGAGTTCTGAAAAATACGAGTAGCATGAAGAGTTCTGAAAAATACGAAGAGCATGAATAGGTCTGAAAAATAAGAGGAGCATGAAGATGTCTGAAAAATAGTAAGAGCATGGAAAGGTCTATAAAATACGAGGACCAGGCAAGGTCTGAAAAATACGAGGAGCATGAAAAGGTGTGAAAAATACCAGGAGCATGAAAAGGTGTGAAAAATACGAGGAGCATGAAAAGGTGTGAAAAACACGAAGAGCATGAAAATGAATGAAAAATTCGAAGAGCATGAAAAGGTTTGAAAAATATGAGGAGCATGAAAAAGTGTGAAAAATACGAGGAGCATGAAAAGGTGTGGAAAATATGAAGAGCATGAAAAGTGTGAAAAATAGGAGCATGAAATGTGTGAAAAACACGAAGAGCAAGAAACGGTGTGAAAAACATGGAGAGCATGAAAAGGTGTGGAAAATATCAAGAGCATGAAAAGGCCTGAAAAATATGAAGAGCATTAAAAGGAGTGAAAAACATGAAGAGCATGAAAAGGTGTGAAAAACAGGAAGAGCATGAAAAGGTGTGAAAAATACAAAGAGCATATAAAGGTGTGAAAAATACGAGGAGAATGAAAAAGTGTGAAAAATACGAGGAGCATGAAAAGGTGTGAAAAATACGAGAAGCATGAAAAGGTCTGATAAATACGAGGAGGATGAAAAGGTCTGAAAAATACGAGGAGCATGAAAAGGTCTGAAAAACACAAGGAGCATGAAAAGGTCTGAAAAATACGGGGAGCCTGAAAAGTTGTGAACAATATGAACAGCATGAAACGGTGTGAAAAATATGAAGAGCATGAAAAGGTGTGAAATATACGAAGAGCATGAAAAAGTGTCAAAAATACGAAGAGCATGAAACAGTGTGAAAAATATGAAGAGCATGAAATGGTGTGAAAAATATGAAGAGCATGAAAAGGTGTGAAAAATATGAAGAGCATGAAACGGTGTGAAAAATATGAAGAGCATGAAAAGGTGTGAATCATACGAAGTGCATGAAAAGGTGTGAAATATACGAAGAGCATTAAAATGTGTGAAAAATACAAAGAGCATGAAAAAGTGTGAAAAGTACAAACGCATCAAACGGTGTGAAAAATATGAAGAGCATGAAACGTTGTGAAAAATCACGAAAAGCATGAAAAGTTGTGAAAAATTCAGAGAGCATTAAAAGATGTGAAAAATTACCAAGAACATGAAAAAGTCTGAAAAATACAAAGAGCTTTCTGAAAAATATGAAGAGCATGAAACGTGTGAAAAATATGAGGAGCATGAAACTATCTGAAAATATGAAGAGCATGAAACGGTGTGAAAAATACGAGGAGCATGGAAAGGTCTGAAAAATACAAGGGTCGTGAAAAGGTGTGAAAAATACGAGGAGCCAGAAAAGGTTTCAAAACTATCAAGAGCATGAAAATGTCTGAAAAATATGAAGAGCATGCAAACGTCTGAAAAATACGAAGAGCATGAAAAGGTGTGCAAAATATGAGGAGCATGAAAAGTTCTGAAAAATACGAGGAGCATGAAAATGTGTGAAAAATACAGGGAGCATGCAAAGGCCTGAAAAATACGAAGAGCGTGAAAAGGTGTGAAAAATATGAGGCGGATGAAAAGGTCTGGAAAATACGAGGAGCATGCCAAGGTCTGAAAATTATGAGGAGCATGAAAAGGTCTGAAAAATACGAGGACCATGGAAAGGTCTGAAAAATATGAGGAGCATGAAACAGTGTGAGAATATGAAGAGCATGAAACGGTATGAAAAATATGAAGAGCAGGAAAAGGTGTGAAAAATATGAAGAGCATGAAACGGTGTGAAAAATATGAGGAGCAAGAAAAGGTGTCAAAAATATGAGGAGCATGTAAAGGTGTGAAAAATATGAAGAGCATGAAAAGTTCTGAAAAATACGAGGAGCAAGAAATGGTGTCAAAGATATGAGGAGCATGTAAAGGTGTGAAAAATTTGAAGAGCATGAAACTATGATAAATATGAGGAGCATGTAATGGTGTGAACATATGAAGAGCATGAAACAGTGTGAAATATATGAAGAGCATGAAAAGAAGTGAAAAATATGAAGATTATGAAACAGTGTGAAAAATATGAATAGCATGAAAAGGTGTGAAAAATATGAAGTGCATGAAACGGTGTGAAAAATGCGAAGAGCATGAAAAGTTCTGAAAAATATGGAGATCACGAAAAGTTCTGATAAATACGAAAAGCATGAAATGGTGTGAAAAATAAGAAGATCATGAAAACATCTGATAAATACGAAGAGCATGAAATGGTGTGAAAAATACAAAGAGCATGAAAAGATCTGAAAAATACGAAGAGAATGATAAAACCTGAAAAATACGAAGAGCATGAAAAGGTGTAAAAAATTTGAAAAGCATGACAAGGTGTGAAAAATATGAAGAGCATGAAACGGTGTGTAAAATATGAAGAGCAAGAAAAGGTTTAAAAAATATGAAGAGCATGAAAAGTTGTGTAAAATATGAGGAGCAAGAAAAGGTTTAAAAAATACGAAGAGCATGAAAAGGTGTGAAAAATTTGAAAAGCATGACAAGGTGTGAAAAATATGAAGAGCATGAAACGGTGTGAAAAATAAGAAGAGCAAGAAAAGGTTTAAAAAATAAGAAGAGCATGAGAAGTTGTGTAAAATATGAAGAGCATGTAAACGTGTGAAAAATATGTGGAGCATGAAAAGGTCTGAAAAATGTGAAGAGCATGAAAAGCTGTGAAAAATCTGAGGAGCATGAAACGGTGTGACAATATGAAGCTCATGAAAAGATGTGAAAAATATGAGGAGCATGAAATGGTGTGAAAAATAAGAAGAGCATGAAAAGCTCTAAAAAATATGAAGAGCATGAAAAGGTGTGAAAAATATGAAGAGCATGAAAAGGTGTGAAAAATACAAAGAGCATGAAAAGGTGGGAAAAATACGAAGAGCATGAAAAGTTCTGAAAAATAGGAGGAGCATGAAAAGGTCTGAAAAATATCAAGAGATTGAAAAGGTCTGAAAAATATGAAAGGCATGAAAAGTTGTGAAAAATTGAAGAGCATGAAAAGGTCTGAAAAATATCAAGAACATGAAAACTTCTGAAAAATATCAAGAGCATGAAAAGGTATGAAAAATATGAGGAGCATGAAAAGTTCTGAAAATACGAAGAGCATGAAGAGCATGAAAATTTCTGAAAAATATGAAGAGCTGAAAAGGTGTGAAAAATATAATGAGCATGAAAAGTTGTGAATAATATGAGGAGTATGAAAGTTGTGAACAATATGAGGAGGATGAGAAGTTGTGAAAAATACGAGGAGTGTGAAAAGTTCAGAAAAATACGAGGAGCATGCAAAGGTCTGAAAAATACGAGGAGCATGAAAAGGTCTGAAAAATACAAAAAGCATGAAACGGAAAAATGAGAAGAGGATGAAAAGGTGTGAAAAATATGAAAAGGTGTGAAAAATTTCGAAGAGCCTGAAGAGGTGTGAAAAATACGAAGAGCATGAAAAGTTGTGAAAAATACGAAGTGCTTGAAAAGGTGTGAAACATACGAAGAGCCTGAAATGGTGTGAAAAATGTGCAGAGCATGAAAGGTTGTGAAAACTACGAAGAGCTTGAAAAGGTCTGAAAAATATCAAGAGCTTGAAAAGTTCTGAAGTATATGAAGAGCATGAAAAGGTGTGAAAAATACCAGGAGCATGAAAAGCTGTGAAAAATACGAAGAGCAAGAAAAATTCTGAAAAATACGAAGAGCATGTAAAGGTCTGAAAACTATGAAGAGCATGAAAAGTTGTGAACAATATGAGGTTCATGAAATGGTGTGAAAAATATGAAGAGCATGAAACGGTGTGTAAAATATGAAGAGCATGAAAAGGTTTGAAAAATACCAGGAGCATGAAAAGCTGTGATTTACGAGGAGAATGAAAAGTTCTGAAAAATAGGAGGAGCATGAAAAGGTGTGAAAAATGCGAGGAGCATGAAAAGGTCTGAAAAATACCAGGAGCATAAAAAGTTGTGAATAATATGAGGAGTATGAAAAGGTGTGAACAATATGAGGAGCATGGGAAGTTGTGAAAAACACAAGGAGCGTGAAAAGGTCTGAAAAATACGAGGAGCATGCAAAGGTCTGAAAAATACAAGGAGCTTGCAAAGGTCTGAAAAATACGAGTAGCATGAAAAGGTCTAAAATATACGAGGAGCATGAAAAGGTGTGAATAATACGAGGAGCATGAAAAGGTCTAAAATATACAAGGAGCATGAAAAGGTGTGAATAATACAAAAAGCACGAAAAGTTGTGAAAAATACGAAGAGCATGAAAAGGTGTGAAAAATTACGAAGTGCAAGAAAAGTTGTGAAAAATTACGAGGAACATGAAAAGATGTGAAAAATACAAAGAGCATGAAAAGGTGAAAAATACAAAGAGCATGAAAAGGTGTGATAAATATGAAGAGCATTAAACGGTGTGAAAAATACGAAGTGCATGAAACGCTGTGAAAAATAGGAAGAGCTTGAAAAGTTCTGAAAAATATGAAGAGCATGAAAAGGTGTGAAAAATCCCAGGAGCATGAAAAGCTGTGAACAATACGAAGAGCATGAAAAATTCTGAAACATACGAAGAGCATGTAAAGGTTTGAAAACTATGAAGAGCATGAAAAGTTGTGAACAATATGAGGTTCATGAAATGGTGTGAAAAATATGAAGAGCATGAAACGGTGTGTAAAATATGAAGAGCATGAAACGGTGTGAAAAATACCAGGAGCATGAAAAGCTGTGATTTACAAGGACAATGAAAAGTTCTGAAAAATAGGAGGAGCATGAAAAGGTCTGAAAAATACCAGAAGCATAAAAAGTTGTGAATAATATGAGGAGTATGAAAAGGTGTGAACAATATGAGGAGCATGAGAAGTTGTGAAAAACACGAGGAGCGTGAAAAGTTCTGAAAAATACGAGGAGCATGCAAAGGTCTGAAAAATACGAGGAGCTTGCAAACGTCTGAAAAATACGAGTAGCATGAAAAGGTCTAAAATATACGAGGAGCATGAAAAGGTGTGAATAATACGAGGAGCATGAAAAGGTCTAAAATATACAAGGAGCATGAAAAGGTGTGAATAATACGAAAAGCATGAAAAGGTGTGAAAAATACAAAGAGCATGAAAAGGTGTGAAAAATTACAAAGTGCATGAAAATTTGTGAAAAATTACGAAGACCATGAACAGATGTGAAAAATAAAAAGAGCATGAAAAGGTGTGAAAAATACGAAGAGCATGAAAAGGTGTGAAAAATACGAAGTGCATGAAACGCTGTGAAAAATACGAAGCATCAGAATGTCTGAAAAATACGAAGAGCATGAAATAGTGTGAAAAATACGAAGAGCATGAAAAGTTCTGAAAAATACGAAGAACATGAAAAGATGGGACAAATACGAAGAGGATGAAAAGATGTAAAAAATATGAAGAGCACGACAGGGTGTGAAAAATACGAAGAGCATGAAAAGGGGTGAAAAATTTCGAAGAGCCTGAAAAGGTGTGAAAAATACGAAGAGCATGAAAATTTGTGAAAAATACGAAGTGCATGAAAAGGTGTGAAACATACGAAGAGCCTGAAACGGTGTGTAAAATATGAAGAGCATGAAAAGGTGTGAATAATATAAGGTTAATGAAATGGTGTGAAAAATATGAAGAGCATGAAACGGTGTGTAAAATATGAAGAGCAAGAAAAGGTGTGAAAAATACGCAGAATATGAAAAGGTCTGAAAAATAGGAGGAGCATGAATAGGTCTGAAAATACGAAGAGCATGAAGAGAATGAAAAGTTCTGAAAAATATGAAGAGCATGAAAAGTTGTGAAAAATATGAAGAGCATGAAAATGTGTGAATATTATGACGAGCATGAAAAGGTGTGAACAATATGAGGAGCATGAGAAGTTGTGAAAAATACGAGGAGCATGAAAAGTTCTGAACAATATGAAGAGCATGAAAAGGTGTGAACTATATGAAGAGCATGAAAAGGTGTGAAAAATATGAGGAGCATGAAAAGGTCTGAAAAATAAGAGGAGCTTGAAAGGTCTGAAAAATTTGAGGAGCATGAAAAGATCTGAAAAATACGAGGAGGTTGAAAAATTCTGAAAAATATGAAGAGCATGCAAAGTTCTGAAAAATACCCGGAGCATGAAAAGGTCTGAAAAATACAAAGAGCATGAAAAGGCGTGAAAATCACGAAGAGCATGCAAAGGTGTGAAAAATACGAGGAGCATGAAAATGTGTGAAAAATACGAGGAGCATGAAAAGGTCTGAAAAAAAAAAGAGGAACATGAAATGGTGTAAAAAATACGAGAACCATGAAAATGCGTGAAAATCACGAAGAGCATGAAAAGGTGTGAAAAATACGAGGAGCATGTAAAGGTCTGAAAAATAGAAGTAGCATAAAAAGGTCTGAAAAATACGGGGAGCATGAAAAGGTCTGAAAAATACGAGGAGCATGAAAAGGTGTGAAAAATACGAGGAGTATGAAAAGGTGTCAAAAATACGAAGAGCATGAACAGGTGTGAAATATTACAAAGAGCATGAAAAGGTGTGAAAAATATGAGGAGCATGAAATGGTCTGAAAAATATCAAGAATTTGAAAAGGTCTGAAATATACGAAGAGCATGAAAACGTGTGAACAGTATGAAGAGCATGAAGAGTTCTGAAAAATACGAGTAGCATGAAGAGTTCTGAAAAATACGAAGAGCATGAATAGGTCTGAAAAATAAGAGGAGCATGAAGATGTCTGAAAAATAGTAAGAGCATGGAAAGGTCTATAAAATACGAGGACCAGGCAAGGTCTGAAAAATACGAGGAGCATGAAAAGGTGTGAAAAATACCAGGAGCATGAAAAGGTGTGAAAAATACGAGGAGCATGAAAAGGTGTGAAAAACACGAAGAGCATGAAAATGAATGAAAAATTCGAAGAGCATGAAAAGGTTTGAAAAATATGAGGAGCATGAAAAAGTGTGAAAAATACGAGGAGCATGAAAAGGTGTGGAAAATATGAAGAGCATGAAAAGTGTGAAAAATAGGAGCATGAAATGTGTGAAAAACACGAAGAGCAAGAAACGGTGTGAAAAACATGGAGAGCATGAAAAGGTGTGGAAAATATCAAGAGCATGAAAAGGCCTGAAAAATATGAAGAGCATTAAAAGGAGTGAAAAACACGAAGAGCATGAAAAGGTGTGAAAAACAGGAAGAGCATGAAAAGGTGTGAAAAATACAAAGAGCATATAAAGGTGTGAAAAATACGAGGAGAATGAAAAAGTGTGAAAAATACGAGGAGCATGAAAAGGTGTGAAAAATACGAGAAGCATGAAAAGGTCTGATAAATACGAGGAGGATGAAAAGGTCTGAAAAATACGAGGAGCATGAAAAGGTCTGAAAAACACAAGGAGCATGAAAAGGTCTGAAAAATACGGGGAGCCTGAAAAGTTGTGAACAATATGAACAGCATGAAACGGTGTGAAAAATATGAAGAGCATGAAAAGGTGTGAAATATACGAAGAGCATGAAAAAGTGTCAAAAATACGAAGAGCATGAAACAGTGTGAAAAATATGAAGAGCATGAAATGGTGTGAAAAATATGAAGAGCATGAAAAGGTGTGAAAAATATGAAGAGCATGAAACGGTGTGAAAAATATGAAGAGCATGAAAAGGTGTGAATCATACGAAGTGCATGAAAAGGTGTGAAATATACGAAGAGCATTAAAATGTGTGAAAAATACAAAGAGCATGAAAAAGTGTGAAAAGTACAAACGCATCAAACGGTGTGAAAAATATGAAGAGCATGAAACGTTGTGAAAAATCACGAAAAGCATGAAAAGTTGTGAAAAATTCAGAGAGCATTAAAAGATGTGAAAAATTACCAAGAACATGAAAAAGTCTGAAAAATACAAAGAGCTTTCTGAAAAATATGAAGAGCATGAAACGTGTGAAAAATATGAGGAGCATGAAACTATCTGAAAATATGAAGAGCATGAAACGGTGTGAAAAATACGAGGAGCATGGAAAGGTCTGAAAAATACAAGGGTCGTGAAAAGGTGTGAAAAATACGAGGAGCCAGAAAAGGTTTCAAAACTATCAAGAGCATGAAAATGTCTGAAAAATATGAAGAGCATGCAAACGTCTGAAAAATACGAAGAGCATGAAAAGGTGTGCAAAATATGAGGAGCATGAAAAGTTCTGAAAAATACGAGGAGCATGAAAATGTGTGAAAAATACAGGGAGCATGCAAAGGCCTGAAAAATACGAAGAGCGTGAAAAGGTGTGAAAAATATGAGGCGGATGAAAAGGTCTGGAAAATACGAGGAGCATGCCAAGGTCTGAAAATTATGAGGAGCATGAAAAGGTCTGAAAAATACGAGGACCATGGAAAGGTCTGAAAAATATGAGGAGCATGAAACAGTGTGAGAATATGAAGAGCATGAAACGGTATGAAAAATATGAAGAGCAGGAAAAGGTGTGAAAAATATGAAGAGCATGAAACGGTGTGAAAAATATGAGGAGCAAGAAAAGGTGTCAAAAATATGAGGAGCATGTAAAGGTGTGAAAAATATGAAGAGCATGAAAAGTTCTGAAAAATACGAGGAGCAAGAAATGGTGTCAAAGATATGAGGAGCATGTAAAGGTGTGAAAAATTTGAAGAGCATGAAACTATGATAAATATGAGGAGCATGTAATGGTGTGAACATATGAAGAGCATGAAACAGTGTGAAATATATGAAGAGCATGAAAAGAAGTGAAAAATATGAAGATTATGAAACAGTGTGAAAAATATGAATAGCATGAAAAGGTGTGAAAAATATGAAGTGCATGAAACGGTGTGAAAAATGCGAAGAGCATGAAAAGTTCTGAAAAATATGGAGATCACGAAAAGTTCTGATAAATACGAAAAGCATGAAATGGTGTGAAAAATAAGAAGATCATGAAAACATCTGATAAATACGAAGAGCATGAAATGGTGTGAAAAATACAAAGAGCATGAAAAGATCTGAAAAATACGAAGAGAATGATAAAACCTGAAAAATACGAAGAGCATGAAAAGGTGTAAAAAATTTGAAAAGCATGACAAGGTGTGAAAAATATGAAGAGCATGAAACGGTGTGTAAAATATGAAGAGCAAGAAAAGGTTTAAAAAATATGAAGAGCATGAAAAGTTGTGTAAAATATGAGGAGCAAGAAAAGGTTTAAAAAATACGAAGAGCATGAAAAGGTGTGAAAAATTTGAAAAGCATGACAAGGTGTGAAAAATATGAAGAGCATGAAACGGTGTGAAAAATAAGAAGAGCAAGAAAAGGTTTAAAAAATAAGAAGAGCATGAGAAGTTGTGTAAAATATGAAGAGCATGTAAACGTGTGAAAAATATGTGGAGCATGAAAAGGTCTGAAAAATGTGAAGAGCATGAAAAGCTGTGAAAAATCTGAGGAGCATGAAACGGTGTGACAATATGAAGCTCATGAAAAGATGTGAAAAATATGAGGAGCATGAAATGGTGTGAAAAATAAGAAGAGCATGAAAAGCTCTAAAAAATATGAAGAGCATGAAAAGGTGTGAAAAATATGAAGAGCATGAAAAGGTGTGAAAAATACAAAGAGCATGAAAAGGTGGGAAAAATACGAAGAGCATGAAAAGTTCTGAAAAATAGGAGGAGCATGAAAAGGTCTGAAAAATATCAAGAGATTGAAAAGGTCTGAAAAATATGAAAGGCATGAAAAGTTGTGAAAAATTGAAGAGCATGAAAAGGTCTGAAAAATATCAAGAACATGAAAACTTCTGAAAAATATCAAGAGCATGAAAAGGTATGAAAAATATGAGGAGCATGAAAAGTTCTGAAAATACGAAGAGCATGAAGAGCATGAAAATTTCTGAAAAATATGAAGAGCTGAAAAGGTGTGAAAAATATAATGAGCATGAAAAGTTGTGAATAATATGAGGAGTATGAAAGTTGTGAACAATATGAGGAGGATGAGAAGTTGTGAAAAATACGAGGAGTGTGAAAAGTTCAGAAAAATACGAGGAGCATGCAAAGGTCTGAAAAATACGAGGAGCATGAAAAGGTCTGAAAAATACAAAAAGCATGAAACGGAAAAATGAGAAGAGGATGAAAAGGTGTGAAAAATATGAAAAGGTGTGAAAAATTTCGAAGAGCCTGAAGAGGTGTGAAAAATACGAAGAGCATGAAAAGTTGTGAAAAATACGAAGTGCTTGAAAAGGTGTGAAACATACGAAGAGCCTGAAATGGTGTGAAAAATGTGCAGAGCATGAAAGGTTGTGAAAACTACGAAGAGCTTGAAAAGGTCTGAAAAATATCAAGAGCTTGAAAAGTTCTGAAGTATATGAAGAGCATGAAAAGGTGTGAAAAATACCAGGAGCATGAAAAGCTGTGAAAAATACGAAGAGCAAGAAAAATTCTGAAAAATACGAAGAGCATGTAAAGGTCTGAAAACTATGAAGAGCATGAAAAGTTGTGAACAATATGAGGTTCATGAAATGGTGTGAAAAATATGAAGAGCATGAAACGGTGTGTAAAATATGAAGAGCATGAAAAGGTTTGAAAAATACCAGGAGCATGAAAAGCTGTGATTTACGAGGAGAATGAAAAGTTCTGAAAAATAGGAGGAGCATGAAAAGGTGTGAAAAATGCGAGGAGCATGAAAAGGTCTGAAAAATACCAGGAGCATAAAAAGTTGTGAATAATATGAGGAGTATGAAAAGGTGTGAACAATATGAGGAGCATGGGAAGTTGTGAAAAACACAAGGAGCGTGAAAAGGTCTGAAAAATACGAGGAGCATGCAAAGGTCTGAAAAATACAAGGAGCTTGCAAAGGTCTGAAAAATACGAGTAGCATGAAAAGGTCTAAAATATACGAGGAGCATGAAAAGGTGTGAATAATACGAGGAGCATGAAAAGGTCTAAAATATACAAGGAGCATGAAAAGGTGTGAATAATACAAAAAGCACGAAAAGTTGTGAAAAATACGAAGAGCATGAAAAGGTGTGAAAAATTACGAAGTGCAAGAAAAGTTGTGAAAAATTACGAGGAACATGAAAAGATGTGAAAAATACAAAGAGCATGAAAAGGTGAAAAATACAAAGAGCATGAAAAGGTGTGATAAATATGAAGAGCATTAAACGGTGTGAAAAATACGAAGTGCATGAAACGCTGTGAAAAATAGGAAGAGCTTGAAAAGTTCTGAAAAATATGAAGAGCATGAAAAGGTGTGAAAAATCCCAGGAGCATGAAAAGCTGTGAACAATACGAAGAGCATGAAAAATTCTGAAACATACGAAGAGCATGTAAAGGTTTGAAAACTATGAAGAGCATGAAAAGTTGTGAACAATATGAGGTTCATGAAATGGTGTGAAAAATATGAAGAGCATGAAACGGTGTGTAAAATATGAAGAGCATGAAACGGTGTGAAAAATACCAGGAGCATGAAAAGCTGTGATTTACAAGGACAATGAAAAGTTCTGAAAAATAGGAGGAGCATGAAAAGGTCTGAAAAATACCAGAAGCATAAAAAGTTGTGAATAATATGAGGAGTATGAAAAGGTGTGAACAATATGAGGAGCATGAGAAGTTGTGAAAAACACGAGGAGCGTGAAAAGTTCTGAAAAATACGAGGAGCATGCAAAGGTCTGAAAAATACGAGGAGCTTGCAAACGTCTGAAAAATACGAGTAGCATGAAAAGGTCTAAAATATACGAGGAGCATGAAAAGGTGTGAATAATACGAGGAGCATGAAAAGGTCTAAAATATACAAGGAGCATGAAAAGGTGTGAATAATACGAAAAGCATGAAAAGGTGTGAAAAATACGAAGAGCATGAAAAGGTGTGAAAAATTACAAAGTGCATGAAAATTTGTGAAAAATTACGAAGACCATGAACAGATGTGAAAAATAAAAAGAGCATGAAAAGGTGTGAAAAATACGAAGAGCATGAAAAGGTGTGAAAAATACGAAGTGCATGAAACGCTGTGAAAAATACGAAGCATCAGAATGTCTGAAAAATACGAAGAGCATGAAATAGTGTGAAAAATACGAAGAGCATGAAAAGTTCTGAAAAATACGAAGAACATGAAAAGATGGGACAAATACGAAGAGGATGAAAAGATGTAAAAAATATGAAGAGCACGACAGGGTGTGAAAAATACGAAGAGCCTGAAATGGTGTGAAAAATGTGCAGAGCATGAAAGGTTGTGAAAACTACGAAGAGCTTGAAAAGATCTGAAAAATATCAAGAGCTTGAAAAGTTCTGAAGTATATGAAGAGCATGAAAAGGTGTGAAAAATACCAGGAGCATGAAAAGCTGTGAAAAATACGAAGAGCAAGAAAAATTCTGAAAAATACGAAGAGCATGTAAAGGTCTGAAAACTTTGAAGAGCATGAAAAGTTGTGAACAATATGAGGTTCATGAAATGGTGTGAAAAATATGAAGAGCATGAAACGGTGTGTAAAATATGAAGAGCAAGAAAAGGTTTGAAAAATACCAGGAGCATGAAAAGCTGTGATTTACGAGGAGAATGAAAAGTTCTGAAAAATAGGAGGAGCATGAAAAGGTGTGAAAAATGCGAGGAGCATGAAAAGGTCTGAAAAATACCAGGAGCATAAAAAGTTGTGAATAATATGAGGAGTATGAAAAGGTGTGAACAATATGAGGAGCATGGGAAGTTGTGAAAAACACAAGGAGCGTGAAAAGGTCTGAAAAATACGAGGAGCATGCAAAGGTCTGAAAAATATGAGGAGCTTGCAAAGGTCTGAAAAATACGAGTAGCATGAAAAGGTCTAAAATATACGAGGAGCATGAAAAGGTGTGAATAATACGAGGAGCATGAAAAGGTCTAAAATATACAAGGAGCATGAAAAGGTGTGAATAATACAAAAAGCACGAAAAGTTGTGAAAAATACGAAGAGCATGAAAAGGTGTGAAAAATTACGAAGTGCAAGAAAAGTTGTGAAAAATTACAAGGAACATGAAAAGATGTGAAAAATACAAAGAGCATGAAAAGGTGAAAAATACAAAGAGCATGAAAAGGTGTGATAAATATGAAGAGCATTAAATGGTGTGAAAAATACGAAGTGCATGAAACGCTGTGAAAAATAGGAAGAGCTTGAAAAGTTCTGAAAAATATGAAGAGCATGAAAAGGTGTGAAAAATCCCAGGAGCATGAAAAGCTGTGAACAATACGAAGAGCATGAAAAATTCTGAAACATACGAAGAGCATGTAAAGGTTTGAAAACTATGAAGAGCATGAAAAGTTGTGAACAATATGAGGTTCATGAAATGGTGTGAAAAATATGAAGAGCATGAAACGGTGTGTAAAATATGAAGAGCATGAAACGGTGTGAAAAATACCAGGAGCATGAAAAGCTGTGATTTACAAGGACAATGAAAAGTTCTGAAAAATAGGAGGAGCATGAAAAGGTCTGAAAAATACCAGAAGCATAAAAAGTTGTGAATAATATGAGGAGTATGAAAAGGTGTGAACAATATGAGGAGCATGAGAAGTTGTGAAAAACACGAGGAGCGTGAAAAGTTCTGAAAAATACGAGGAGCATGCAAAGGTCTGAAAAATACGAGGAGCTTGCAAACGTCTGAAAAATACGAGTAGCATGAAAAGGTCTAAAATATACGAGGAGCATGAAAAGGTGTGAATAATACGAGGAGCATGAAAAGGTCTAAAATATACAAGGAGCATGAAAAGGTGTGAATAATACGAAAAGCATGAAAAGGTGTGAAAAATACGAAGAGCATGAAAAGGTGTGAAAAATTACAAAGTGCATGAAAATTTGTGAAAAATTACGAAGACCATGAACAGATGTGAAAAATAAAAAGAGCATGAAAAGGTGTGAAAAATACGAAGAGCATGAAAAGGTGTGAAAAATACGAAGTGCATGAAACGCTGTGAAAAATACGAAGCATCAGAATGTCTGAAAAATACGAAGAGCATGAAATAGTGTGAAAAATACGAAGAGCATGAAAAGTTCTGAAAAATACGAAGAACATGAAAAGATGGGACAAATACGAAGAGGATGAAAAGATGTAAAAAATATGAAGAGCACGACAGGGTGTGAAAAATACGAAGAGCATGAAAAGGGGTGAAAAATTTCGAAGAGCCTGAAAAGGTGTGAAAAATACGAAGAGCATGAAAATTTGTGAAAAATACGAAGTGCATGAAAAGGTGTGAAACATACGAAGAGCCTGAAACGGTGTGTAAAATATGAAGAGCATGAAAAGGTGTGAATAATATAAGGTTAATGAAATGGTGTGAAAAATATGAAGAGCATGAAACGGTGTGTAAAATATGAAGAGCAAGAAAAGGTGTGAAAAATACGCAGAATATGAAAAGGTCTGAAAAATAGGAGGAGCATGAATAGGTCTGAAAATACGAAGAGCATGAAGAGAATGAAAAGTTCTGAAAAATATGAAGAGCATGAAAAGTTGTGAAAAATATGAAGAGCATGAAAATGTGTGAATATTATGACGAGCATGAAAAGGTGTGAACAATATGAGGAGCATGAGAAGTTGTGAAAAATACGAGGAGCATGAAAAGTTCTGAACAATATGAAGAGCATGAAAAGGTGTGAACTATATGAAGAGCATGAAAAGGTGTGAAAAATATGAGGAGCATGAAAAGGTCTGAAAAATAAGAGGAGCTTGAAAGGTCTGAAAAATTTGAGGAGCATGAAAAGATCTGAAAAATACGAGGAGGTTGAAAAATTCTGAAAAATATGAAGAGCATGCAAAGTTCTGAAAAATACCCGGAGCATGAAAAGGTCTGAAAAATACAAAGAGCATGAAAAGGCGTGAAAATCACGAAGAGCATGCAAAGGTGTGAAAAATACGAGGAGCATGAAAATGTGTGAAAAATACGAGGAGCATGAAAAGGTCTGAAAAAAAAAAGAGGAACATGAAATGGTGTAAAAAATACGAGAACCATGAAAATGCGTGAAAATCACGAAGAGCATGAAAAGGTGTGAAAAATACGAGGAGCATGTAAAGGTCTGAAAAATAGAAGTAGCATAAAAAGGTCTGAAAAATACGGGGAGCATGAAAAGGTCTGAAAAATACGAGGAGCATGAAAAGGTGTGAAAAATACGAGGAGTATGAAAAGGTGTCAAAAATACGAAGAGCATGAACAGGTGTGAAATATTACAAAGAGCATGAAAAGGTGTGAAAAATATGAGGAGCATGAAATGGTCTGAAAAATATCAAGAATTTGAAAAGGTCTGAAATATACGAAGAGCATGAAAACGTGTGAACAGTATGAAGAGCATGAAGAGTTCTGAAAAATACGAGTAGCATGAAGAGTTCTGAAAAATACGAAGAGCATGAATAGGTCTGAAAAATAAGAGGAGCATGAAGATGTCTGAAAAATAGTAAGAGCATGGAAAGGTCTATAAAATACGAGGACCAGGCAAGGTCTGAAAAATACGAGGAGCATGAAAAGGTGTGAAAAATACGAGGAGCATGAAAAGGTGTGAAAAATACGAGGAGCATGAAAAGGTGTGAAAAACACGAAGAGCATGAAAATGAATGAAAAATTCGAAGAGCATGAAAAGGTTTGAAAAATATGAGGAGCATGAAAAAGTGTGAAAAATACGAGGAGCATGAAAAGGTGTGGAAAATATGAAGAGCATGAAAAGTGTGAAAAATAGGAGCATGAAATGTGTGAAAAACACGAAGAGCAAGAAACGGTGTGAAAAACATGGAGAGCATGAAAAGGTGTGGAAAATATCAAGAGCATGAAAAGGCCTGAAAAATATGAAGAGCATTAAAAGGAGTGAAAAACATGAAGAGCATGAAAAGGTGTGAAAAACAGGAAGAGCATGAAAAGGTGTGAAAAATACAAAGAACATATAAAGGTGTGAAAAATACGAGGAGAATGAAAAAGTGTGAAAAATACGAGGAGCATGAAAAGGTGTGAAAAATACGAGAAGCATGAAAAGGTCTGATAAATACGAGGAGGATGAAAAGGTCTGAAAAATACGAGGAGCATGAAAAGGTCTGAAAAACACAAGGAGCATGAAAAGGTCTGAAAAATACGGGGAGCCTGAAAAGTTGTGAACAATATGAACAGCATGAAACGGTGTGAAAAATATGAAGAGCATGAAAAGGTGTGAAATATACGAAGAGCATGAAAAAGTGTCAAAAATACGAAGAGCATGAAACAGTGTGAAAAATATGAAGAGCATGAAATGGTGTGAAAAATATGAAGAGCATGAAAAGGTGTGAAAAATATGAAGAGCATGAAACGGTGTGAAAAATATGAAGAGCATGAAAAGGTGTGAATCATACGAAGTGCATGAAAAGGTGTGAAATATACGAAGAGCATTAAAATGTGTGAAAAATACAAAGAGCATGAAAAAGTGTGAAAAGTACAAACGCATCAAACGGTGTGAAAAATATGAAGAGCATGAAACGTTGTGAAAAATCACGAAAAGCATGAAAAGTTGTGAAAAATTCAGAGAGCATTAAAAGATGTGAAAAATTACCAAGAACATGAAAAAGTCTGAAAAATACAAAGAGCTTTCTGAAAAATATGAAGAGCATGAAACGTGTGAAAAATATGAGGAGCATGAAACTATCTGAAAATATGAAGAGCATGAAACGGTGTGAAAAATACGAGGAGCATGGAAAGGTCTGAAAAATACAAGGGTCGTGAAAAGGTGTGAAAAATACGAGGAGCCAGAAAAGGTTTCAAAACTATCAAGAGCATGAAAATGTCTGAAAAATATGAAGAGCATGCAAACGTCTGAAAAATACGAAGAGCATGAAAAGGTGTGCAAAATATGAGGAGCATGAAAAGTTCTGAAAAATACGAGGAGCATGAAAATGTGTGAAAAATACAGGGAGCATGCAAAGGCCTGAAAAATACGAAGAGCGTGAAAAGGTGTGAAAAATATGAGGCGGATGAAAAGGTCTGGAAAATACGAGGAGCATGCCAAGGTCTGAAAATTATGAGGAGCATGAAAAGGTCTGAAAAATACGAGGACCATGGAAAGGTCTGAAAAATATGAGGAGCATGAAACAGTGTGAGAATATGAAGAGCATGAAACGGTATGAAAAATATGAAGAGCAGGAAAAGGTGTGAAAAATATGAAGAGCATGAAACGGTGTGAAAAATATGAGGAGCAAGAAAAGGTGTCAAAAATATGAGGAGCATGTAAAGGTGTGAAAAATATGAAGAGCATGAAAAGTTCTGAAAAATACGAGGAGCAAGAAATGGTGTCAAAGATATGAGGAGCATGTAAAGGTGTGAAAAATTTGAAGAGCATGAAACTATGATAAATATGAGGAGCATGTAATGGTGTGAACATATGAAGAGCATGAAACAGTGTGAAATATATGAAGAGCATGAAAAGAAGTGAAAAATATGAAGATTATGAAACAGTGTGAAAAATATGAATAGCATGAAAAGGTGTGAAAAATATGAAGTGCATGAAACGGTGTGAAAAATGCGAAGAGCATGAAAAGTTCTGAAAAATATGGAGATCACGAAAAGTTCTGATAAATACGAAAAGCATGAAATGGTGTGAAAAATAAGAAGATCATGAAAACATCTGATAAATACGAAGAGCATGAAATGGTGTGAAAAATACAAAGAGCATGAAAAGATCTGAAAAATACGAAGAGAATGATAAAACCTGAAAAATACGAAGAGCATGAAAAGGTGTAAAAAATTTGAAAAGCATGACAAGGTGTGAAAAATATGAAGAGCATGAAACGGTGTGTAAAATATGAAGAGCAAGAAAAGGTTTAAAAAATATGAAGAGCATGAAAAGGTGTGAAAAATTTGAAAAGCATGACAAGGTGTGAAAAATATGAAGAGCATGAAACGGTGTGAAAAATAAGAAGAGCAAGAAAAGGTTTAAAAAATAAGAAGAGCATGAGAAGTTGTGTAAAATATGAAGAGCATGTAAACGTGTGAAAAATATGTGGAGCATGAAAAGGTCTGAAAAATGTGAAGAGCATGAAAAGCTGTGAAAAATCTGAGGAGCATGAAACGGTGTGACAATATGAAGCTCATGAAAAGATGTGAAAAATATGAGGAGCATGAAATGGTGTGAAAAATAAGAAGAGCATGAAAAGCTCTAAAAAATATGAAGAGCATGAAAAGGTGTGAAAAATATGAAGAGCATGAAAAGGTGTGAAAAATACAAAGAGCATGAAAAGGTGGGAAAAATACGAAGAGCATGAAAAGTTCTGAAAAATAGGAGGAGCATGAAAAGGTCTGAAAAATATCAAGAGATTGAAAAGGTCTGAAAAATATGAAAGGCATGAAAAGTTGTGAAAAATTGAAGAGCATGAAAAGGTCTGAAAAATATCAAGAACATGAAAACTTCTGAAAAATATCAAGAGCATGAAAAGGTATGAAAAATATGAGGAGCATGAAAAGTTCTGAAAATACGAAGAGCATGAAGAGCATGAAAATTTCTGAAAAATATGAAGAGCTGAAAAGGTGTGAAAAATATAATGAGCATGAAAAGTTGTGAATAATATGAGGAGTATGAAAGTTGTGAACAATATGAGGAGGATGAGAAGTTGTGAAAAATACGAGGAGTGTGAAAAGTTCAGAAAAATACGAGGAGCATGCAAAGGTCTGAAAAATACGAGGAGCATGAAAAGGTCTGAAAAATACAAAAAGCATGAAACGGAAAAATGAGAAGAGGATGAAAAGGTGTGAAAAATATGAAAAGGTGTGAAAAATTTCGAAGAGCCTGAAGAGGTGTGAAAAATACGAAGAGCATGAAAAGTTGTGAAAAATACGAAGTGCTTGAAAAGGTGTGAAACATACGAAGAGCCTGAAATGGTGTGAAAAATGTGCAGAGCATGAAAGGTTGTGAAAACTACGAAGAGCTTGAAAAGGTCTGAAAAATATCAAGAGCTTGAAAAGTTCTGAAGTATATGAAGAGCATGAAAAGGTGTGAAAAATACCAGGAGCATGAAAAGCTGTGAAAAATACGAAGAGCAAGAAAAATTCTGAAAAATACGAAGAGCATGTAAAGGTCTGAAAACTATGAAGAGCATGAAAAGTTGTGAACAATATGAGGTTCATGAAATGGTGTGAAAAATATGAAGAGCATGAAACGGTGTGTAAAATATGAAGAGCATGAAAAGGTTTGAAAAATACCAGGAGCATGAAAAGCTGTGATTTACGAGGAGAATGAAAAGTTCTGAAAAATAGGAGGAGCATGAAAAGGTGTGAAAAATGCGAGGAGCATGAAAAGGTCTGAAAAATACCAGGAGCATAAAAAGTTGTGAATAATATGAGGAGTATGAAAAGGTGTGAACAATATGAGGAGCATGGGAAGTTGTGAAAAACACAAGGAGCGTGAAAAGGTCTGAAAAATACGAGGAGCATGCAAAGGTCTGAAAAATACAAG
This sequence comes from Dama dama, assembly GCF_033118175.1. Classification (NCBI taxonomy): domain Eukaryota; kingdom Metazoa; phylum Chordata; class Mammalia; order Artiodactyla; family Cervidae; genus Dama; species Dama dama. Next base: position 1,744,301 of record NW_026870882.1, read on the forward strand.
GAGCTTGCAAAGGTCTGAAAAATACGAGTAGCATGAAAAGGTCTAAAATATACGAGGAGCATGAAAAGGTGTGAATAATACGAGGAGCATGAAAAGGTCTAAAATATACAAGGAGCATGAAAAGGTGTGAATAATACAAAAAGCACGAAAAGTTGTGAAAAATACGAAGAGCATGAAAAGGTGTGAAAAATTACGAAGTGCAAGAAAAGTTGTGAAAAATTACGAGGAACATGAAAAGATGTGAAAAATACAAAGAGCATGAAAAGGTGAAAAATACAAAGAGCATGAAAAGGTGTGATAAATATGAAGAGCATTAAACGGTGTGAAAAATACGAAGTGCATGAAACGCTGTGAAAAATAGGAAGAGCTTGAAAAGTTCTGAAAAATATGAAGAGCATGAAAAGGTGTGAAAAATCCCAGGAGCATGAAAAGCTGTGAACAATACGAAGAGCATGAAAAATTCTGAAACATACGAAGAGCATGTAAAGGTTTGAAAACTATGAAGAGCATGAAAAGTTGTGAACAATATGAGGTTCATGAAATGGTGTGAAAAATATGAAGAGCATGAAACGGTGTGTAAAATATGAAGAGCATGAAACGGTGTGAAAAATACCAGGAGCATGAAAAGCTGTGATTTACAAGGACAATGAAAAGTTCTGAAAAATAGGAGGAGCATGAAAAGGTCTGAAAAATACCAGAAGCATAAAAAGTTGTGAATAATATGAGGAGTATGAAAAGGTGTGAACAATATGAGGAGCATGAGAAGTTGTGAAAAACACGAGGAGCGTGAAAAGTTCTGAAAAATACGAGGAGCATGCAAAGGTCTGAAAAATACGAGGAGCTTGCAAACGTCTGAAAAATACGAGTAGCATGAAAAGGTCTAAAATATACGAGGAGCATGAAAAGGTGTGAATAATACGAGGAGCATGAAAAGGTCTAAAATATACAAGGAGCATGAAAAGGTGTGAATAATACGAAAAGCATGAAAAGGTGTGAAAAATACGAAGAGCATGAAAAGGTGTGAAAAATTACAAAGTGCATGAAAATTTGTGAAAAATTACGAAGACCATGAACAGATGTGAAAAATAAAAAGAGCATGAAAAGGTGTGAAAAATACGAAGAGCATGAAAAGGTGTGAAAAATACGAAGTGCATGAAACGCTGTGAAAAATACGAAGCATCAGAATGTCTGAAAAATACGAAGAGCATGAAATAGTGTGAAAAATACGAAGAGCATGAAAAGTTCTGAAAAATACGAAGAACATGAAAAGATGGGACAAATACGAAGAGGATGAAAAGATGTAAAAAATATGAAGAGCACGACAGGGTGTGAAAAATACGAAGAGCATGAAAAGGGGTGAAAAATTTCGAAGAGCCTGAAAAGGTGTGAAAAATACGAAGAGCATGAAAATTTGTGAAAAATACGAAGTGCATGAAAAGGTGTGAAACATACGAAGAGCCTGAAACGGTGTGTAAAATATGAAGAGCATGAAAAGGTGTGAATAATATAAGGTTAATGAAATGGTGTGAAAAATATGAAGAGCATGAAACGGTGTGTAAAATATGAAGAGCAAGAAAAGGTGTGAAAAATACGCAGAATATGAAAAGGTCTGAAAAATAGGAGGAGCATGAATAGGTCTGAAAATACGAAGAGCATGAAGAGAATGAAAAGTTCTGAAAAATATGAAGAGCATGAAAAGTTGTGAAAAATATGAAGAGCATGAAAATGTGTGAATATTATGACGAGCATGAAAAGGTGTGAACAATATGAGGAGCATGAGAAGTTGTGAAAAATACGAGGAGCATGAAAAGTTCTGAACAATATGAAGAGCATGAAAAGGTGTGAACTATATGAAGAGCATGAAAAGGTGTGAAAAATATGAGGAGCATGAAAAGGTCTGAAAAATAAGAGGAGCTTGAAAGGTCTGAAAAATTTGAGGAGCATGAAAAGATCTGAAAAATACGAGGAGGTTGAAAAATTCTGAAAAATATGAAGAGCATGCAAAGTTCTGAAAAATACCCGGAGCATGAAAAGGTCTGAAAAATACAAAGAGCATGAAAAGGCGTGAAAATCACGAAGAGCATGCAAAGGTGTGAAAAATACGAGGAGCATGAAAATGTGTGAAAAATACGAGGAGCATGAAAAGGTCTGAAAAAAAAAAGAGGAACATGAAATGGTGTAAAAAATACGAGAACCATGAAAATGCGTGAAAATCACGAAGAGCATGAAAAGGTGTGAAAAATACGAGGAGCATGTAAAGGTCTGAAAAATAGAAGTAGCATAAAAAGGTCTGAAAAATACGGGGAGCATGAAAAGGTCTGAAAAATACGAGGAACATGAAAAGGTGTGAAAAATACGAGGAGTATGAAAAGGTGTCAAAAATACGAAGAGCATGAACAGGTGTGAAATATTACAAAGAGCAGGAAAAGGTGTGAAAAATATGAGGAGCATGAAATGGTCTGAAAAATATCAAGAATTTGAAAAGGTCTGAAATATACGAAGAGCATGAAAACGTGTGAACAGTATGAAGAGCATGAAGAGTTCTGAAAAATACGAGTAGCATGAAGAGTTCTGAAAAATACGAAGAGCATGAATAGGTCTGAAAAATAAGAGGAGCATGAAGATGTCTGAAAAATAGTAAGAGCATGGAAAGGTCTATAAAATACGAGGACCAGGCAAGGTCTGAAAAATACGAGGAGCATGAAAAGGTGTGAAAAATACGAGGAGCATGAAAAGGTGTGAAAAATACGAGGAGCATGAAAAGGTGTGAAAAACACGAAGAGCATGAAAATGAATGAAAAATTCGAAGAGCATGAAAAGGTTTGAAAAATATGAGGAGCATGAAAAAGTGTGAAAAATACGAGGAGCATGAAAAGGTGTGGAAAATATGAAGAGCATGAAAAGTGTGAAAAATAGGAGCATGAAATGTGTGAAAAACACGAAGAGCAAGAAACGGTGTGAAAAACATGGAGAGCATGAAAAGGTGTGGAAAATATCAAGAGCATGAAAAGGCCTGAAAAATATGAAGAGCATTAAAAGGAGTGAAAAACATGAAGAGCATGAAAAGGTGTGAAAAACAGGAAGAGCATGAAAAGGTGTGAAAAATACAAAGAGCATATAAAGGTGTGAAAAATACGAGGAGAATGAAAAAGTGTGAAAAATACGAGGAGCATGAAAAGGTGTGAAAAATACGAGAAGCATGAAAAGGTCTGATAAATACGAGGAGGATGAAAAGGTCTGAAAAATACGAGGAGCATGAAAAGGTCTGAAAAACACAAGGAGCATGAAAAGGTCTGAAAAATACGGGGAGCCTGAAAAGTTGTGAACAATATGAACAGCATGAAACGGTGTGAAAAATATGAAGAGCATGAAAAGGTGTGAAATATATGAAGAGCATGAAAAAGTGTCAAAAATACGAAGAGCATGAAACAGTGTGAAAAATATGAAGAGCATGAAATGGTGTGAAAAATATGAAGAGCATGAAAAGGTGTGAAAAATATGAAGAGCATGAAACGGTGTGAAAAATATGAAGAGCATGAAAAGGTGTGAATCATACGAAGTGCATGAAAAGGTGTGAAATATACGAAGAGCATTAAAATGTGTGAAAAATACAAAGAGCATGAAAAAGTGTGAAAAGTACAAACGCATCAAACGGTGTGAAAAATATGAAGAGCATGAAACGTTGTGAAAAATCACGAAAAGCATGAAAAGTTGTGAAAAATTCAGAGAGCATTAAAAGATGTGAAAAATTACCAAGAACATGAAAAAGTCTGAAAAATACAAAGAGCTTTCTGAAAAATATGAAGAGCATGAAACGTGTGAAAAATATGAGGAGCATGAAACTATCTGAAAATATGAAGAGCATGAAACGGTGTGAAAAATACGAGGAGCATGGAAAGGTCTGAAAAATACAAGGGTCGTGAAAAGGTGTGAAAAATACGAGGAGCCAGAAAAGGTTTCAAAACTATCAAGAGCATGAAAATGTCTGAAAAATATGAAGAGCATGCAAACGTCTGAAAAATACGAAGAGCATGAAAAGGTGTGCAAAATATGAGGAGCATGAAAAGTTCTGAAAAATACGAGGAGCATGAAAATGTGTGAAAAATACAGGGAGCATGCAAAGGCCTGAAAAATACGAAGAGCGTGAAAAGGTGTGAAAAATATGAGGCGGATGAAAAGGTCTGGAAAATACGAGGAGCATGCCAAGGTCTGAAAATTATGAGGAGCATGAAAAGGTCTGAAAAATACGAGGACCATGGAAAGGTCTGAAAAATATGAGGAGCATGAAACAGTGTGAGAATATGAAGAGCATGAAACGGTATGAAAAATATGAAGAGCAGGAAAAGGTGTGAAAAATATGAAGAGCATGAAACGGTGTGAAAAATATGAGGAGCAAGAAAAGGTGTCAAAAATATGAGGAGCATGTAAAGGTGTGAAAAATATGAAGAGCATGAAAAGTTCTGAAAAATACGAGGAGCAAGAAATGGTGTCAAAGATATGAGGAGCATGTAAAGGTGTGAAAAATTTGAAGAGCATGAAACTATGATAAATATGAGGAGCATGTAATGGTGTGAACATATGAAGAGCATGAAACAGTGTGAAATATATGAAGAGCATGAAAAGAAGTGAAAAATATGAAGATTATGAAACAGTGTGAAAAATATGAATAGCATGAAAAGGTGTGAAAAATATGAAGTGCATGAAACGGTGTGAAAAATGCGAAGAGCATGAAAAGTTCTGAAAAATATGGAGATCACGAAAAGTTCTGATAAATACGAAAAGCATGAAATGGTGTGAAAAATAAGAAGATCATGAAAACATCTGATAAATACGAAGAGCATGAAATGGTGTGAAAAATACAAAGAGCATGAAAAGATCTGAAAAATACGAAGAGAATGATAAAACCTGAAAAATACGAAGAGCATGAAAAGGTGTAAAAAATTTGAAAAGCATGACAAGGTGTGAAAAATATGAAGAGCATGAAACGGTGTGTAAAATATGAAGAGCAAGAAAAGGTTTAAAAAATATGAAGAGCATGAAAAGTTGTGTAAAATATGAGGAGCAAGAAAAGGTTTAAAAAATACGAAGAGCATGAAAAGGTGTGAAAAATTTGAAAAGCATGACAAGGTGTGAAAAATATGAAGAGCATGAAACGGTGTGAAAAATAAGAAGAGCAAGAAAAGGTTTAAAAAATAAGAAGAGCATGAGAAGTTGTGTAAAATATGAAGAGCATGTAAACGTGTGAAAAATATGTGGAGCATGAAAAGGTCTGAAAAATGTGAAGAGCATGAAAAGCTGTGAAAAATCTGAGGAGCATGAAACGGTGTGACAATATGAAGCTCATGAAAAGATGTGAAAAATATGAGGAGCATGAAATGGTGTGAAAAATAAGAAGAGCATGAAAAGCTCTAAAAAATATGAAGAGCATGAAAAGGTGTGAAAAATATGAAGAGCATGAAAAGGTGTGAAAAATACAAAGAGCATGAAAAGGTGGGAAAAATACGAAGAGCATGAAAAGTTCTGAAAAATAGGAGGAGCATGAAAAGGTCTGAAAAATATCAAGAGATTGAAAAGGTCTGAAAAATATGAAAGGCATGAAAAGTTGTGAAAAATTGAAGAGCATGAAAAGGTCTGAAAAATATCAAGAACATGAAAACTTCTGAAAAATATCAAGAGCATGAAAAGGTATGAAAAATATGAGGAGCATGAAAAGTTCTGAAAATACGAAGAGCATGAAGAGCATGAAAATTTCTGAAAAATATGAAGAGCTGAAAAGGTGTGAAAAATATAATGAGCATGAAAAGTTGTGAATAATATGAGGAGTATGAAAGTTGTGAACAATATGAGGAGGATGAGAAGTTGTGAAAAATACGAGGAGTGTGAAAAGTTCAGAAAAATACGAGGAGCATGCAAAGGTCTGAAAAATACGAGGAGCATGAAAAGGTCTGAAAAATACAAAAAGCATGAAACGGAAAAATGAGAAGAGGATGAAAAGGTGTGAAAAATATGAAAAGGTGTGAAAAATTTCGAAGAGCCTGAAGAGGTGTGAAAAATACGAAGAGCATGAAAAGTTGTGAAAAATACGAAGTGCTTGAAAAGGTGTGAAACATACGAAGAGCCTGAAATGGTGTGAAAAATGTGCAGAGCATGAAAGGTTGTGAAAACTACGAAGAGCTTGAAAAGGTCTGAAAAATATCAAGAGCTTGAAAAGTTCTGAAGTATATGAAGAGCATGAAAAGGTGTGAAAAATACCAGGAGCATGAAAAGCTGTGAAAAATACGAAGAGCATGTAAAGGTCTGAAAACTATGAAGAGCATGAAAAGTTGTGAACAATATGAGGTTCATGAAATGGTGTGAAAAATATGAAGAGCATGAAACGGTGTGTAAAATATGAAGAGCATGAAAAGGTTTGAAAAATACCAGGAGCATGAAAAGCTGTGATTTACGAGGAGAATGAAAAGTTCTGAAAAATAGGAGGAGCATGAAAAGATGTGAAAAATGCGAGGAGCATGAAAAGGTCTGAAAAATACCAGGAGCATAAAAAGTTGTGAATAATATGAGGAGTATGAAAAGGTGTGAACAATATGAGGAGCATGGGAAGTTGTGAAAAACACAAGGAGCGTGAAAAGGTCTGAAAAATACGAGGAGCATGCAAAGGTCTGAAAAATACGAGGAGCTTGCAAAGGTCTGAAAAATACGAGTAGCATGAAAAGGTCTAAAATATACGAGGAGCATGAAAAGGTGTGAATAATACGAGGAGCATGAAAAGGTCTAAAATATACAAGGAGCATGAAAAGGTGTGAATAATACAAAAAGCACGAAAAGTTGTGAAAAATACGAAGAGCATGAAAAGGTGTGAAAAATTACGAAGTGCAAGAAAAGTTGTGAAAAATTACGAGGAACATGAAAAGATGTGAAAAATACAAAGAGCATGAAAAGGTGAAAAATACAAAGAGCATGAAAAGGTGTGATAAATATGAAGAGCATTAAACGGTGTGAAAAATACGAAGTGAATGAAACGCTGTGAAAAATAGGAAGAGCTTGAAAAGTTCTGAAAAATATGAAGAGCATGAAAAGGTGTGAAAAATCCCAGGAGCATGAAAAGCTGTGAACAATATGAAGAGCATGAAAAATTCTGAAACATACGAAGAGCATGTAAAGGTTTGAAAACTATGAAGAGCATGAAAAGTTGTGAACAATATGAGGTTCATGAAATGGTGTGAAAAATATGAAGAGCATGAAACGGTGTGTAAAATATGAAGAGCATGAAACGGTGTGAAAAATACCAGGAGCATGAAAAGCTGTGATTTACAAGGACAATGAAAAGTTCTGAAAAATAGGAGGAGCATGAAAAGGTCTGAAAAATACCAGAAGCATAAAAAGTTGTGAATAATATGAGGAGTATGAAAAGGTGTGAACAATATGAGGAGCATGAGAAGTTGTGAAAAACACGAGGAGCGTGAAAAGTTCTGAAAAATACGAGGAGCATGCAAAGGTCTGAAAAATACGAGGAGCTTGCAAACGTCTGAAAAATACGAGTAGCATGAAAAGGTCTAAAATATACGAGGAGCATGAAAAGGTGTGAATAATACGAGGAGCATGAAAAGGTCTAAAATATACAAGGAGCATGAAAAGGTGTGAATAATACGAAAAGCATGAAAAGGTGTGAAAAATACGAAGAGCATGAAAAGGTGTGAAAAATTACAAAGTGCATGAAAATTTGTGAAAAATTACGAAGTCCATGAACAGATGTGAAAAATAAAAAGAGCATGAAAAGGTGTGAAAAATACGAAGAGCATGAAAAGGTGTGAAAAATATGAAGAGCATTAAATGGTGTGAAAAACACGAAGTGCATGAAACGCTGTGAAAAATACGAAGCATCAGAATGTCTGAAAAATACGAAGAGCATGAAATAGTGTGAAAAATACGAAGAGCATGAAAAGTTCTGAAAAATACGAAGAACATGAAAAGATGGGACAAATACGAAGAGGATGAAAAGATGTAAAAAATATGAAGAGCACGACAGGGTGTGAAAAATACGAAGAGCATGAAAAGGGGTGAAAAATTTCGAAGAGCCTGAAAAGGTGTGAAAAATACGAAGAGCATGAAAATTTGTGAAAAATACGAAGTGCATGAAAAGGTGTGAAACATACGAAGAGCCTGAAACGGTGTGTAAAATATGAAGAGCATGAAAAGGTGTGAATAATATAAGGTTAATGAAATGGTGTGAAAAATATGAAGATCATGAAACGGTGTGTAAAATATGAAGAGCAAGAAAAGGTGTGAAAAATACGCAGAATATGAAAAGGTCTGAAAAATAGGAGGAGCATGAATAGGTCTGAAAATACGAAGAGCATGAAGAGAATGAAAAGTTCTGAAAAATATGAAGAGCATGAAAAGTTGTGAAAAATATGAAGAGCATGAAAATGTGTGAATATTATGACGAGCATGAAAAGGTGTGAACAATATGAGGAGCATGAGAAGTTGTGAAAAATACGAGGAGCATGAAAAGTTCTGAACAATATGAAGAGCATGAAAAGGTGTGAACTATATGAAGAGCATGAAAAGGTGTGAAAAATATGAGGAGCATGAAAAGGTCTGAAAAATAAGAGGAGCTTGAAAGGTCTGAAAAATTTGAGGAGCATGAAAAGATCTGAAAAATACGAGGAGGTTGAAAAATTCTGAAAAATATGAAGAGCATGCAAAGTTCTGAAAAATACCCGGAGCATGAAAAGGTCTGAAAAATACAAAGAGCATGAAAAGGCGTGAAAATCACGAAGAGCATGCAAAGGTGTGAAAAATACGAGGAGCATGAAAATGTGTGAAAAATACGAGGAGCATGAAAAGGTCTGAAAAAAAAAAAAGAGGAACATGAAATGGTGTGAAAAATACGAGAACCATGAAAATGCGTGAAAATCACGAAGAGCATGAAAAGGTGTGAAAAATACGAGGAACATGTAAAGGTCTGAAAAATAGAAGTAGCATAAAAAGGTCTGAAAAATACGGGGAGCATGAAAAGGTCTGAAAAATACGAGGAGCATGAAAAGGTGTGAAAAATACGAGGAGTATGAAAAGGTGTCAAAAATACGAAGAGCATGAACAGGTGTGAAATATTACAAAGAGCAGGAAAAGGTGTGAAAAATATGAGGAGCATGAAATGGTCTGAAAAATATCAAGAATTTGAAAAGGTCTGAAATATACGAAGAGCATGAAAACGTGTGAACAGTATGAAGAGCATGAAGAGTTCTGAAAAATACGAGTAGCATGAAGAGTTCTGAAAAATACGAAGAGCATGAATAGGTCTGAAAAATAAGAGGAGCATGAAGATGACTGAAAAATAGTAAGAGCATGGAAAGGTCTATAAAATACGAGGACCAGGCAAGGTCTGAAAAATACGAGGAGCATGAAAAGGTGTGAAAAATACGAGGAGCATGAAAAGGTGTGAAAAATACGAGGAGCATGAAAAGGTGTGAAAAACACGAAGAGCATGAAAATGAATGAAAAATTCGAAGAGCATGAAAAGGTTTGAAAAATATGAGGAGCATGAAAAAGTGTGAAAAATACGAGGAGCATGAAAAGGTGTGAAAAATATGAAGAGCATGAAAAGTGTGAAAAATAGGAGCATGAAATGTGTGAAAAACACGAAGAGCAAGAAACGGTGTGAAAAACATGGAGAGCATGAAAAGGTGTGGAAAATATCAAGAGCATGAAAAGGCCTGAAAAATATGAAGAGCATTAAAAGGAGTGAAAAACACGAAGAGCATGAAAAGGTGTGAAAAACAGGAAGAGCATGAAAAGGTGTGAAAAATACAAAGAGCATATAGGTGTGAAAAATACGAGGAGAATGAAAAAGTGTGAAAAATACGAGGAGCATGAAAAGGTGTGAAAAATACGAGAAGCATGAAAAGGTGTGAAAAACACAAGGAGCATGAAAAGGTCTGAAAAATACGGGGAGCCTGAAAAGTTGTGAACAATATGAACAGCATGAAACGGTGTGAAAAATATGAAGAGCATGAAAAGGTGTGAAATATACGAAGAGCATGAAAAAGTGTCAAAAATACAAAGAGCATGAAACAGTGTGAAAAATATGAAGAGCATGAAATGGTGTGAAAAATATGAAGAGCATGAAAAGGTGTGAAAAATATGAAGAGCATGAAACGGTGTGAAAAATATGAAGAGCATGAAAAGGTGTGAATCATATGAAGTGCATGAAAAGGTGTGAAATATACGAAGAGCATTAAAATGTGTGAAAAATACAAAGAGCATGAAAAAGTGTGAAAAGTACAAACGCATCAAACGGTGTGAAAAATATGAAGAGCATGAAACGTTGTGAAAAATCACGAAAAGCATGAAAAGTTGTGAAAAATTCAGAGAGCATTAAAAGATGTGAAAAATTACCAAGAACATGAAAAAGTCTGAAAAATACAAAGAGCTTTCTGAAAAATATGAAGAGCATGAAACGTGTGAAAAATATGAGGAGCATGAAACTATCTGAAAATATGAAGAGCATGAAACGGTGTGAAAAATACGAGGAGCATGGAAAGGTCTGAAAAATACAAGGGTCGTGAAAAGGTGTGAAAAATACGAGGAGCATGGAAATGTGTGAAAAATACGAGGAGCATGAAAAGGTCTGAAAAATACGAGGAGCCTGAAAAGGTTTCAAAACTATCAAGAGCATGAAAATGTCTGAAAAATATGAAGAGCATGCAAACGTCTGAAAAATACGAAGAGCATGAAAAGGTGTGCAAAATATGAGGAGCATGAAAAGTTCTGAAAAATACGAGGAGCATGAAAATGTGTGAAAAATACAGGGAGCATGCAAAGGCCTGAAAAATACGAAGAGCGTGAAAAGGTGTGAAAAATATGAGGAGGATGAAAAGGTCTGGAAAATACGAGGAGCATGCCAAGGTCTGAAAATTATGAGGAGCATGAAAAGGTCTGAAAAATACGAGGACCATGGAAAGGTCTGAAAAATATGAGGAGCATGAAACAGTGTGAGAATATGAAGAGCATGAAACGGTATGAAAAATATGAAGAGCAGGAAAAGGTGTGAAAAATATGAAGAGCATGAAACGGTGTGAAAAATATGAGGAGCAAGAAAAGGTGTCAAAAATATGAGGAGCATGTAAAGGTGTGAAAAATATGAAGAGCATGAAAAGTTCTGAAAAATACGAGGAGCAAGAAATGGTGTCAAAAATATGAGGAGCATGTAAAGGTGTGAAAAATTTGAAGAGCATGAAACTATGATAAATATGAGGAGCATGTAATGGTGTGAACATATGAAGAGCATGAAACAGTGTGAAATATATGAAGAGCATGAAAAGAAGTGAAAAATATGAAGATTATGAAACAGTGTGAAAAATATGAATAGCATGAAAAGGTGTGAAAAATATGAAGTGCATGAAACGGTGTGAAAAATGCGAAGAGCATGAAAAGTTCTGAAAAATATGGAGATCACGAAAAGTTCTGATAAATACGAAAAGCATGAAATGGTGTGAAAAATAAGAAGATCATGAAAACATCTGATAAATACGAAGAGCATGAAACGGTGTGAAAAATACAAAGAGCATGAAAAGATCTGAAAAATACGAAGAGAATGATAAAACCTGAAAAATACGAAGAGCATGAAAAGGTGTAAAAAATTTGAAAAGCATGACAAGGTGTGAAAAATATGAAGAGCATGAAACGGTGTGAAAAATAAGAAGAGCAAGAAAAGGTTTAAAAAATAAGAAGAGCATGAGAAGTTGTGTAAAATTTGAAGAGCATGTAAACGTGTGAAAAATATGTGGAGCATGAAAAGGTCTGAAAAATGTGAAGAGCATGAAAAGCTGTGAAAAATCTGAGGAGCATGAAACGGTGTGACAATATGAAGCTCATGAAAAGATGTGAAAAATATGAGGAGCATGAAATGGTGTGAAAAATAAGAAGAGCATGAAAAGCTCTAAAAAATATGAAGAGCATGAAAAGGTGTGAAAAATATGAAGAGCATGAAAAGGTGTGAAAAATACAAAGAGCATGAAAAGGTGGGAAAAATACGAAGAGCATGAAAAGTTCTGAAAAATAGGAGGAGCATGAAAAGGTCTGAAAAATATCAAGAGATTGAAAAGGTCTGAAAAATATGAAAGGCATGAAAAGTTGTGAAAAATTGAAGAGCATGAAAAGGTCTGAAAAATATCAAGAACATGAAAACTTCTGAAAAATATCAAGAGCATGAAAAGGTATGAAAAATATGAGGAGCATGAAAAGTTCTGAAAATACGAAGAGCATGAAGAGCATGAAAATTTCTGAAAAATATGAAGAGCTGAAAAGGTGTGAAAAATATAATGAGCATGAAAAGTTGTGAATAATATGAGGAGTATGAAAGTTGTGAACAATATGAGGAGGATGAGAAGTTGTGAAAAATACGAGGAGTGTGAAAAGTTCAGAAAAATACGAGGAGCATGCAAAGGTCTGAAAAATACGAGGAGCATGAAAAGGTCTGAAAAATACAAAAAGCATGAAACGGAAAAATGAGAAGAGGATGAAAAGGTGTGAAAAATATGAAAAGGTGTGAAAAATTTCGAAGAGCCTGAAGAGGTGTGAAAAATACGAAGAGCATGAAAAGTTGTGAAAAATACGAAGTGCTTGAAAAGGTGTGAAACATACGAAGAGCCTGAAATGGTGTGAAAAATGTGCAGAGCATGAAAGGTTGTGAAAACTACGAAGAGCTTGAAAAGGTCTGAAAAATATCAAGAGCTTGAAAAGTTCTGAAGTATATGAAGAGCATGAAAAGGTGTGAAAAATACCAGGAGCATGAAAAGCTGTGAAAAATACGAAGAGCAAGAAAAATTCTGAAAAATACGAAGAGCATGTAAAGGTCTGAAAACTATGAAGAGCATGAAAAGTTGTGAACAATATGAGGTTCATGAAATGGTGTGAAAAATATGAAGAGCATGAAACGGTGTGTAAAATATGAAGAGCATGAAAAGGTTTGAAAAATACCAGGAGCATGAAAAGCTGTGATTTACGAGGAGAATGAAAAGTTCTGAAAAATAGGAGGAGCATGAAAAGGTGTGAAAAATGCGAGGAGCATGAAAAGGTCTGAAAAATACCAGGAGCATAAAAAGTTGTGAATAATATGAGGAGTATGAAAAGGTGTGAACAATATGAGGAGCATGGGAAGTTGTGAAAAACACAAGGAGCGTGAAAAGGTCTGAAAAATACGAGGAGCATGCAAAGGTCTGAAAAATACGAGGAGCTTGCAAAGGTCTGAAAAATACGAGTAGCATGAAAAGGTCTAAAATATACGAGGAGCATGAAAAGGTGTGAATAATACGAGGAGCATGAAAAGGTCTAAAATATACAAGGAGCATGAAAAGGTGTGAATAATACAAAAAGCACGAAAAGTTGTGAAAAATACGAAGAGCATGAAAAGGTGTGAAAAATTACGAAGTGCAAGAAAAGTTGTGAAAAATTACGAGGAACATGAAAAGATGTGAAAAATACAAAGAGCATGAAAAGGTGAAAAATACAAAGAGCATGAAAAGGTGTGATAAATATGAAGAGCATTAAACGGTGTGAAAAATACGAAGTGCATGAAACGCTGTGAAAAATAGGAAGAGCTTGAAAAGTTCTGAAAAATATGAAGAGCATGAAAAGGTGTGAAAAATCCCAGGAGCATGAAAAGCTGTGAACAATACGAAGAGCATGAAAAATTCTGAAACATACGAAGAGCATGTAAAGGTTTGAAAACTATGAAGAGCATGAAAAGTTGTGAACAATATGAGGTTCATGAAATGGTGTGAAAAATATGAAGAGCATGAAACGGTGTGTAAAATATGAAGAGCATGAAACGGTGTGAAAAATACCAGGAGCATGAAAAGCTGTGATTTACAAGGACAATGAAAAGTTCTGAAAAATAGGAGGAGCATGAAAAGGTCTGAAAAATACCAGAAGCATAAAAAGTTGTGAATAATATGAGGAGTATGAAAAGGTGTGAACAATATGAGGAGCATGAGAAGTTGTGAAAAACACGAGGAGCGTGAAAAGTTCTGAAAAATACGAGGAGCATGCAAAGGTCTGAAAAATACGAGGAGCTTGCAAACGTCTGAAAAATACGAGTAGCATGAAAAGGTCTAAAATATACGAGGAGCATGAAAAGGTGTGAATAATACGAGGAGCATGAAAAGGTCTAAAATATACAAGGAGCATGAAAAGGTGTGAATAATACGAAGAGCATGAAAAGGTGTGAAAAATTACAAAGTGCATGAAAATTTGTGAAAAATTACGAAGACCATGAACAAATGTGAAAAATAAAAAGAGCATGAAAAGGTGTGAAAAATACGAAGAGCATGAAAAGGTGTGAAAAATATGAAGAGCATGAAAAGGTGTGAAAAATACGAAGTGCATGAAATGCTGTGAAAAATACGAAGCATCAGAATGTCTGAAAAATACGAAGAGCATGAAATAGTGTGAAAAATACGAAGAGCATGAAAAGTTCTGAAAAATACGAAGAACATAAAAAGATGAGACAAATACGAAGAGGATGAAAAGATGTAAAAAATATGAAGAGCACGACAGGGTGTGAAAAATACGAAGAGCATGAAAAGGGGTGAAAAATTTCGAAGAGCCTGAAAAGGTGTGAAAAATACGAAGAGCATGAAAATTTGTGAAAAATACGAAGTGCATGAAAAGGTGTGAAACATACGAAGAGCCTGAAACGGTGTGTAAAATATGAAGAGCATGAAAAGGTGTGAATAATATAAGGTTAATGAAATGGTGTGAAAAATATGAAGAGCATGAAACGGTGTGTAAAATATGAAGAGCAAGAAAAGGTGTGAAAAATACGCAGAATATGAAAAGGTCTGAAAAATAGGAGGAGCATGAATAGGTCTGAAAATACGAAGAGCATGAAGAGAATGAAAAGTTCTGAAAAATATGAAGAGCATGAAAAGTTGTGAAAAATATGAAGAGCATGAAAATGTGTGAATATTATGACGAGCATGAAAAGGTGTGAACAATATGAGGAGCATGAGAAGTTGTGAAAAATACGAGGAGCATGAAAAGTTCTGAACAATATGAAGAGCATGAAAAGGTGTGAACTATATGAAGAGCATGAAAAGGTGTGAAAAATATGAGGAGCATGAAAAGGTCTGAAAAATAAGAGGAGCTTGAAAGGTCTGAAAAATTTGAGGAGCATGAAAAGATCTGAAAAATACGAGGAGGTTGAAAAATTCTGAAAAATATGAAGAGCATGCAAAGTTCTGAAAAATACCCGGAGCATGAAAAGGTCTGAAAAATACAAAGAGCATGAAAAGGCGTGAAAATCACGAAGAGCATGCAAAGGTGTGAAAAATACGAGGAGCATGAAAATGTGTGAAAAATACGAGGAGCATGAAAAGGTCTGAAAAAAAAAAAAGAGGAACATGAAATGGTGTGAAAAATACGAGAACCATGAAAATGCGTGAAAATCACGAAGAGCATGAAAAGGTGTGAAAAATACGAGGAACATGTAAAGGTCTGAAAAATAGAAGTAGCATAAAAAGGTCTGAAAAATACGGGGAGCATGAAAAGGTCTGAAAAATACGAGGAGCATGAAAAGGTGTGAAAAATACGAGGAGTATGAAAAGGTGTCAAAAATACGAAGAGCATGAACAGGTGTGAAATATTACAAAGAGCAGGAAAAGGTGTGAAAAATATGAGGAGCATGAAATGGTCTGAAAAATATCAAGAATTTGAAAAGGTCTGAAATATACGAAGAGCATGAAAACGTGTGAACAGTATGAAGAGCATGAAGAGTTCTGAAAAATACGAGTAGCATGAAGAGTTCTGAAAAATACGAAGAGCATGAATAGGTCTGAAAAATAAGAGGAGCATGAAGATGACTGAAAAATAGTAAGAGCATGGAAAGGTCTATAAAATACGAGGACCAGGCAAGGTCTGAAAAATACGAGGAGCATGAAAAGGTGTGAAAAATACGAGGAGCATGAAAAGGTGTGAAAAATACGAGGAGCATGAAAAGGTGTGAAAAACACGAAGAGCATGAAAATGAATGAAAAATTCGAAGAGCATGAAAAGGTTTGAAAAATATGAGGAGCATGAAAAAGTGTGAAAAATACGAGGAGCATGAAAAGGTGTGAAAAATATGAAGAGCATGAAAAGTGTGAAAAATAGGAGCATGAAATGTGTGAAAAACACGAAGAGCAAGAAACGGTGTGAAAAACATGGAGAGCATGAAAAGGTGTGGAAAATATCAAGAGCATGAAAAGGCCTGAAAAATATGAAGAGCATTAAAAGGAGTGAAAAACACGAAGAGCATGAAAAGGTGTGAAAAACAGGAAGAGCATGAAAAGGTGTGAAAAATACAAAGAGCATATAGGTGTGAAAAATACGAGGAGAATGAAAAAGTGTGAAAAATACGAGGAGCATGAAAAGGTGTGAAAAATACGAGAAGCATGAAAAGGTGTGAAAAACACAAGGAGCATGAAAAGGTCTGAAAAATACGGGGAGCCTGAAAAGTTGTGAACAATATGAACAGCATGAAACGGTGTGAAAAATATGAAGAGCATGAAAAGGTGTGAAATATACGAAGAGCATGAAAAAGTGTCAAAAATACAAAGAGCATGAAACAGTGTGAAAAATATGAAGAGCATGAAATGGTGTGAAAAATATGAAGAGCATGAAAAGGTGTGAAAAATATGAAGAGCATGAAACGGTGTGAAAAATATGAAGAGCATGAAAAGGTGTGAATCATATGAAGTGCATGAAAAGGTGTGAAATATACGAAGAGCATTAAAATGTGTGAAAAATACAAAGAGCATGAAAAAGTGTGAAAAGTACAAACGCATCAAACGGTGTGAAAAATATGAAGAGCATGAAACGTTGTGAAAAATCACGAAAAGCATGAAAAGTTGTGAAAAATTCAGAGAGCATTAAAAGATGTGAAAAATTACCAAGAACATGAAAAAGTCTGAAAAATACAAAGAGCTTTCTGAAAAATATGAAGAGCATGAAACGTGTGAAAAATATGAGGAGCATGAAACTATCTGAAAATATGAAGAGCATGAAACGGTGTGAAAAATACGAGGAGCATGGAAAGGTCTGAAAAATACAAGGGTCGTGAAAAGGTGTGAAAAATACGAGGAGCATGGAAATGTGTGAAAAATACGAGGAGCATGAAAAGGTCTGAAAAATACGAGGAGCCTGAAAAGGTTTCAAAACTATCAAGAGCATGAAAATGTCTGAAAAATATGAAGAGCATGCAAACGTCTGAAAAATACGAAGAGCATGAAAAGGTGTGCAAAATATGAGGAGCATGAAAAGTTCTGAAAAATACGAGGAGCATGAAAATGTGTGAAAAATACAGGGAGCATGCAAAGGCCTGAAAAATACGAAGAGCGTGAAAAGGTGTGAAAAATATGAGGAGGATGAAAAGGTCTGGAAAATACGAGGAGCATGCCAAGGTCTGAAAATTATGAGGAGCATGAAAAGGTCTGAAAAATACGAGGACCATGGAAAGGTCTGAAAAATATGAGGAGCATGAAACAGTGTGAGAATATGAAGAGCATGAAACGGTATGAAAAATATGAAGAGCAGGAAAAGGTGTGAAAAATATGAAGAGCATGAAACGGTGTGAAAAATATGAGGAGCAAGAAAAGGTGTCAAAAATATGAGGAGCATGTAAAGGTGTGAAAAATATGAAGAGCATGAAAAGTTCTGAAAAATACGAGGAGCAAGAAATGGTGTCAAAAATATGAGGAGCATGTAAAGGTGTGAAAAATTTGAAGAGCATGAAACTATGATAAATATGAGGAGCATGTAATGGTGTGAACATATGAAGAGCATGAAACAGTGTGAAATATATGAAGAGCATGAAAAGAAGTGAAAAATATGAAGATTATGAAACAGTGTGAAAAATATGAATAGCATGAAAAGGTGTGAAAAATATGAAGTGCATGAAACGGTGTGAAAAATGCGAAGAGCATGAAAAGTTCTGAAAAATATGGAGATCACGAAAAGTTCTGATAAATACGAAAAGCATGAAATGGTGTGAAAAATAAGAAGATCATGAAAACATCTGATAAATACGAAGAGCATGAAACGGTGTGAAAAATACAAAGAGCATGAAAAGATCTGAAAAATACGAAGAGAATGATAAAACCTGAAAAATACGAAGAGCATGAAAAGGTGTAAAAAATTTGAAAAGCATGACAAGGTGTGAAAAATATGAAGAGCATGAAACGGTGTGAAAAATAAGAAGAGCAAGAAAAGGTTTAAAAAATAAGAAGAGCATGAGAAGTTGTGTAAAATTTGAAGAGCATGTAAACGTGTGAAAAATATGTGGAGCATGAAAAGGTCTGAAAAATGTGAAGAGCATGAAAAGCTGTGAAAAATCTGAGGAGCATGAAACGGTGTGACAATATGAAGCTCATGAAAAGATGTGAAAAATATGAGGAGCATGAAATGGTGTGAAAAATAAGAAGAGCATGAAAAGCTCTAAAAAATATGAAGAGCATGAAAAGGTGTGAAAAATATGAAGAGCATGAAAAGGTGTGAAAAATACAAAGAGCATGAAAAGGTGGGAAAAATACGAAGAGCATGAAAAGTTCTGAAAAATAGGAGGAGCATGAAAAGGTCTGAAAAATATCAAGAGATTGAAAAGGTCTGAAAAATATGAAAGGCATGAAAAGTTGTGAAAAATTGAAGAGCATGAAAAGGTCTGAAAAATATCAAGAACATGAAAACTTCTGAAAAATATCAAGAGCATGAAAAGGTATGAAAAATATGAGGAGCATGAAAAGTTCTGAAAATACGAAGAGCATGAAGAGCATGAAAATTTCTGAAAAATATGAAGAGCTGAAAAGGTGTGAAAAATATAATGAGCATGAAAAGTTGTGAATAATATGAGGAGTATGAAAGTTGTGAACAATATGAGGAGGATGAGAAGTTGTGAAAAATACGAGGAGTGTGAAAAGTTCAGAAAAATACGAGGAGCATGCAAAGGTCTGAAAAATACGAGGAGCATGAAAAGGTCTGAAAAATACAAAAAGCATGAAACGGAAAAATGAGAAGAGGATGAAAAGGTGTGAAAAATATGAAAAGGTGTGAAAAATTTCGAAGAGCCTGAAG
The DNA here is from genome assembly GCF_033118175.1 of Dama dama. Lineage (NCBI taxonomy): Eukaryota > Metazoa > Chordata > Mammalia > Artiodactyla > Cervidae > Dama > Dama dama. The sequence goes on from NW_026870882.1 coordinate 1,763,408, forward strand.
AGGTGTGAAAAATACGAAGAGCATGAAAAGTTGTGAAAAATACGAAGTGCTTGAAAAGGTGTGAAACATACGAAGAGCCTGAAATGGTGTGAAAAATGTGCAGAGCATGAAAGGTTGTGAAAACTACGAAGAGCTTGAAAAGGTCTGAAAAATATCAAGAGCTTGAAAAGTTCTGAAGTATATGAAGAGCATGAAAAGGTGTGAAAAATACCAGGAGCATGAAAAGCTGTGAAAAATACGAAGAGCAAGAAAAATTCTGAAAAATACGAAGAGCATGTAAAGGTCTGAAAACTATGAAGAGCATGAAAAGTTGTGAACAATATGAGGTTCATGAAATGGTGTGAAAAATATGAAGAGCATGAAACGGTGTGTAAAATATGAAGAGCATGAAAAGGTTTGAAAAATACCAGGAGCATGAAAAGCTGTGATTTACGAGGAGAATGAAAAGTTCTGAAAAATAGGAGGAGCATGAAAAGGTGTGAAAAATGCGAGGAGCATGAAAAGGTCTGAAAAATACCAGGAGCATAAAAAGTTGTGAATAATATGAGGAGTATGAAAAGGTGTGAACAATATGAGGAGCATGGGAAGTTGTGAAAAACACAAGGAGCGTGAAAAGGTCTGAAAAATACGAGGAGCATGCAAAGGTCTGAAAAATACGAGGAGCTTGCAAAGGTCTGAAAAATACGAGTAGCATGAAAAGGTCTAAAATATACGAGGAGCATGAAAAGGTGTGAATAATACGAGGAGCATGAAAAGGTCTAAAATATACAAGGAGCATGAAAAGGTGTGAATAATACAAAAAGCACGAAAAGTTGTGAAAAATACGAAGAGCATGAAAAGGTGTGAAAAATTACGAAGTGCAAGAAAAGTTGTGAAAAATTACGAGGAACATGAAAAGATGTGAAAAATACAAAGAGCATGAAAAGGTGAAAAATACAAAGAGCATGAAAAGGTGTGATAAATATGAAGAGCATTAAACGGTGTGAAAAATACGAAGTGCATGAAACGCTGTGAAAAATAGGAAGAGCTTGAAAAGTTCTGAAAAATATGAAGAGCATGAAAAGGTGTGAAAAATCCCAGGAGCATGAAAAGCTGTGAACAATACGAAGAGCATGAAAAATTCTGAAACATACGAAGAGCATGTAAAGGTTTGAAAACTATGAAGAGCATGAAAAGTTGTGAACAATATGAGGTTCATGAAATGGTGTGAAAAATATGAAGAGCATGAAACGGTGTGTAAAATATGAAGAGCATGAAACGGTGTGAAAAATACCAGGAGCATGAAAAGCTGTGATTTACAAGGACAATGAAAAGTTCTGAAAAATAGGAGGAGCATGAAAAGGTCTGAAAAATACCAGAAGCATAAAAAGTTGTGAATAATATGAGGAGTATGAAAAGGTGTGAACAATATGAGGAGCATGAGAAGTTGTGAAAAACACGAGGAGCGTGAAAAGTTCTGAAAAATACGAGGAGCATGCAAAGGTCTGAAAAATACGAGGAGCTTGCAAACGTCTGAAAAATACGAGTAGCATGAAAAGGTCTAAAATATACGAGGAGCATGAAAAGGTGTGAATAATACGAGGAGCATGAAAAGGTCTAAAATATACAAGGAGCATGAAAAGGTGTGAATAATACGAAGAGCATGAAAAGGTGTGAAAAATTACAAAGTGCATGAAAATTTGTGAAAAATTACGAAGACCATGAACAAATGTGAAAAATAAAAAGAGCATGAAAAGGTGTGAAAAATACGAAGAGCATGAAAAGGTGTGAAAAATATGAAGAGCATGAAAAGGTGTGAAAAATACGAAGTGCATGAAATGCTGTGAAAAATACGAAGCATCAGAATGTCTGAAAAATACGAAGAGCATGAAATAGTGTGAAAAATACGAAGAGCATGAAAAGTTCTGAAAAATACGAAGAACATGAAAAGATGAGACAAATACGAAGAGGATGAAAAGATGTAAAAAATATGAAGAGCACGACAGGGTGTGAAAAATACGAAGAGCATGAAAAGGGGTGAAAAATTTCGAAGAGCCTGAAAAGGTGTGAAAAATACGAAGAGCATGAAAATTTGTGAAAAATACGAAGTGCATGAAAAGGTGTGAAACATACGAAGAGCCTGAAACGGTGTGTAAAATATGAAGAGCATGAAAAGGTGTGAATAATATAAGGTTAATGAAATGGTGTGAAAAATATGAAGAGCATGAAACGGTGTGTAAAATATGAAGAGCAAGAAAAGGTGTGAAAAATACGCAGAATATGAAAAGGTCTGAAAAATAGGAGGAGCATGAATAGGTCTGAAAATACGAAGAGCATGAAGAGAATGAAAAGTTCTGAAAAATATGAAGAGCATGAAAAGTTGTGAAAAATATGAAGAGCATGAAAATGTGTGAATATTATGACGAGCATGAAAAGGTGTGAACAATATGAGGAGCATGAGAAGTTGTGAAAAATACGAGGAGCATGAAAAGTTCTGAACAATATGAAGAGCATGAAAAGGTGTGAACTATATGAAGAGCATGAAAAGGTGTGAAAAATATGAGGAGCATGAAAAGGTCTGAAAAATAAGAGGAGCTTGAAAGGTCTGAAAAATTTGAGGAGCATGAAAAGATCTGAAAAATACGAGGAGGTTAAAAATTCTGAAAAATATGAAGAGCATGCAAAGTTCTGAAAAATACCCGGAGCATGAAAAGGTCTGAAAAATACAAAGAGCATGAAAAGGCGTGAAAATCACGAAGAGCATGCAAAGGTGTGAAAAATACGAGGAGCATGAAAATGTGTGAAAAATACGAGGAGCATGAAAAGGTCTGAAAAAAAAAGAGGAACATGAAATGGTGTGAAAAATACGAGAACCATGAAAATGCGTGAAAATCACGAAGAGCATGAAAAGGTGTGAAAAATACGAGGAGCATGTAAAGGTCTGAAAAATAGAAGTAGCATAAAAAGGTCTGAAAAATACGGGGAGCATGAAAAGGTCTGAAAAATACGAGGAGCATGAAAAGGTGTGAAAAATACGAGGAGTATGAAAAGGTGTCAAAAACACGAAGAGCATGAACAGGTGTGAAATATTACAAAGAGCATGAAAAGGTGTGAAAAATATGAGGAGCATGAAATGGTCTGAAAAATATCAAGAATTTGAAAAGGTCTGAAATATATGAAGAGCATGAAAACGTGTGAACAGTATGAAGAGCATGAAGAGTTCTGAAAAATACGAGTAGCATGAAGAGTTCTGAAAAATACGAAGAGCATGAATAGGTCTGAAAAATAAGAGGAGCATGAAGTTGTCTGAAAAATAGTAAGAGCATGGAAAGGTCTATAAAATACGAGGACCAGGCAAGGTCTGAAAAAAAAAGGAGCATGAAAAGGTGTGAAAAATACGAGGAGCATGAAAAGGTGTGAAAAATACGAGGAGCATGAAAAGGTGTGAAAAACACGAAGAGCATGAAAATGAATGAAAAATTCGAAGAGCATGAAAAGGTTTGAAAAATATGAGGAGCATGAAAAAGTGTGAAAAATACGAGGAGCATGAAAAGGTGTGGAAAATATGAAGAGCATGAAAAGTGTGAAAAATAGGAGCATGAAATGTGTGAAAAACACGAAGAGCAAGAAACGGTGTGAAAAACATGGAGAGCATGAAAAGGTGTGGAAAATATCAAGAGCATGAAAAGGCCTGAAAAATATGAAGAGCATTAAAAGGAGTGAAAAACACGAAGAGCATGAAAAGGTGTGAAAAACAGGAAGAGCATGAAAAGGTGTGAAAAATACAAAGAGCATATAAAGGTGTGAAAAATACGAGGAGAATGAAAAAGTGTGAAAAATACGAGGAGCATGAAAAGGTGTGAAAAATACGAGAAGCATGAAAAGGTCTGATAAATACGAGGAGGATGAAAAGGTCTGAAAAATACGAGGAGCATGAAAAGGTCTGAAAAACACAAGGAGCATGAAAAGGTCTGAAAAATACGGGGAGCCTGAAAAGTTGTGAACAATATGAACAGCATGAAACGGTGTGAAAAATATGAAGAGCATGAAAAGGTGTGAAATATACGAAGAGCATGAAAAAGTGTCAAAAATACGAAGAGCATGAAACAGTGTGAAAAATATGAAGAGCATGAAATGGTGTGAAAAATATGAAGAGCATGAAAAGGTGTGAAAAATATGAAGAGCATGAAACGGTGTGAAAAATATGAAGAGCATGAAAAGGTGTGAATCATACGAAGTGCATGAAAAGGTGTGAAATATACGAAGAGCATTAAAATGTGTGAAAAATACAAAGAGCATGAAAAAGTGTGAAAAGTACAAACGCATCAAACGGTGTGAAAAATATGAAGAGCATGAAACGTTGTGAAAAATCACGAAAAGCATGAAAAGTTGTGAAAAATTCAGAGAGCATTAAAAGATATGAAAAATTACCAAGAACATGAAAAAGTCTGAAAAATACAAAGAGCTTTCTGAAAAATATGAAGAGCATGAAACGTGTGAAAAATATGAGGAGCATGAAACTATCTGAAAATATGAAGAGCATGAAACGGTGTGAAAAATACGAGGAGCATGGAAAGTTCTGAAAAATACAAGGGTCGTGAAAAGGTGTGAAAAATACGAGGAGCATGGAAATGTGTGAAAAATACGAGGAGCATGAAAAGGTCTGAAAAATACGAGGAGCCTGAAAAGGTTTCAAAACTATCAAGAGCATGAAAATGTCTGAAAAATACGAAGAGCATGCAAACGTCTGAAAAATACGAAGAGCATGAAAAGGTGTGCAAAATATGAGGAGCATGAAAAGTTCTGAAAAATACGAGGAGCATGAAAATGTGTGAAAAATACAGGGAGCATGCAAAGGCCTGAAAAATACGAAGAGCGTGAAAAGGTGTGAAAAATCTGAGGAGCATGAAACGGTGTGACAACATGAAGCTCATGAAAAGATGTGAAATATATGAGGAGCATGAAATGGTGTGAAAAATAAGAAGAGCATGAAAAGCTGTAAAATATATGAAGAGCATGAAAAGGTCTGAAAAATACGAAGAGCATGAAAAGGTCTGAAAAATATCAAGAGACTGAAAAGGTCTGAAAAGTATGAAAGGCATGAAAAGTTGTGAAAAATTGAAGAGCATGAAAAGGTCTGAAAAATATCAAGAACATGAAAACTTCTGAAAAATATCAAGAGCATGAAAAGGTGTGAAAAATACGAAGAGCATGAAAAGTTCTGAAAAATACGAAGAGCATGAAAAGGTCTGAAAAATACGAAGAGCATGAAGAGCATGAAAATTTCTGAAAAATATGAAGAGCTGAAAAGGTGTGAAAAATATAATGAGCATGAAAAGTTGTGAATAATATGAGGAGTATGAAAGGTGTGAACAATATGAGGAGAATGAGAAGTTGTGAAAAATACGAGGAGCGTGAAAATTTCAGAAAAATATGAGGAACATGCAAAGGTCTGAAAAATACGAGGAGCATGAAAAGGTCTGAAAAATACAAGGAGCATGAAAAGGTCTGAAAAATACATTGAGCATGAAACGGTGTGAAAAATGAGAAGAGGATGAAAATGTGTGAAAAATATGAAGAGCATGAAAACGTGTGAAAAATTTCGAAGAGCCTGAAGAGGTGTGAAAATTATGAAGAGCATGAAAAGTTGTGAACAATATGAGGTTCATGAAATGGTGTGAAAAATATGAAGAGCATGAAACGGTGTGTAAAGTATGAAAAGCATGAAAAGGTGTGAAAAATACCAGGAGCATGAAAAGCTGTGATTTACGAGGAGAATGAAAAGTTCTGAAAAATAGGAGGAGCATGAAAAGGTGTGAAAAATGCGAGGAGCATGAAAAGGTCTGAAAAATACCAGGAGCATAAAAAGTTGTGAATAATATGAGGAGTATGAAAAGGTGTGAACAATATGAGGAGCATGGGAAGTTGTGAAAAACACAAGGAGCGTGAAAAGGTCTGAAAAATACGAGGAGCATGCAAAGGTCTGAAAAATACGAGGAGCTTGCAAAGGTCTGAAAAATACGAGTAGCATGAAAAGGTCTAAAATATACGAGGAGCATGAAAAGGTGTGAATAATACGAGGAGCATGAAAGGGTCTAAAACATACAAGGAGCATGAAAAGGTGTGAATAATACAAAAAGCATGAAAAGGTGTGAAATATACAAAGAGCATGAAAAAGTGTGAAATATTATGAAGTGCATGAAAAGTTGTGAAAAATTACGAAGACCATGAAAAGATGTGAAAAATACAAAGAGCATGAAAAGCTGTGAAAAATACGAAGAGCATGAAAAGGTGTGAAAAATATGAAGAGCATTAAACGGTGTGAAAAATACAAAGTGCATGAAACGCTGTGAAAAATAGGAAGAGCTTGAAAAGTTCTGAAAAATATGAAGAGCGTGAAAAGGTGTGAAAAATATCAGGAGCATGAAAAGCTGTGAACAATACGAAGAGCATGAAAAATTCTGAAACATACGAAGAGCATGCAAAGGTTTGAAAACTATGAAGAGCATGAAAAGTTGTGAACAATATGAGGTTCATGAAATGGTTTGAAAAATATGAAGAGTATGAAACGGTGTGTAAATATGAAGAGCATGAAAACGTGTGAAAAATACCAGGAGCATAAAAAGCTGTGATTTACGAGCAGAATGAAAAGATCTGAAAAATAGGAGGAGCATGAAAAGGTCTGAAAAATACCAGGAGCATAAAAAGGTGTGAATAATATGAGGAGTATGAAAAGGTGTGAACAATGTGAGGAGCATGAGAAGCTGTGAAAAACACGAGGAGCGTGAAAAGTTCTGAAAAATATGAGGAGCATGCAAAGGTCTGAAAAATACGAGGAGCTTGCAAAAGTCTGAAAAATACGAGTAGCATGAAAAGGTGTGAAATATACGAAGAGCATGAAAAGGTGTGAAAAATTACGAAGTGCAGGAAAAGTTGTAAAAAATTACGAAGACCATGAAAAGATGTGAAAAATAAAAAGAGCATGAAAAGGTGTGAAAAATACGAAGAGCATGAAAAGGTGTGAAAAATATGAACAGCATTAAACGGTGTGAAAAATATGAGGAGCATGAAAAGGTCTGAAAAATAGAAGGAGCATAAAAAGGTGTGAAAAATGCGAGGAGTATGAAAAGGTGTCAAAAACACGAAGAGCATGAACAGGTGTGAAATATTACAAAGAGCATGAAAAGGTGTGAAAAAAATGAGGAGCATGAAATGGTCTGAAAAATACGAAGAGCATGAAAAGGTCTGAAAAATATCAAGAACTTGAAAAGGTCTGAAATATATGAAGAGCATGAAAATGTGTGAACATTATGAAGAGCATGAAAATTTCTGAAAAATACGAGTAGCATGAAGAGTTCTGAAAAATACAAAGAGCATGAATAGGTCTGAAATATCAGAGGAGCATGAAGAGGTCTGAAAAATACTAAGAGCATGAGGAGGTCTAAAAAATACGAGGAGCATGAAAAGATCTGAAAAATAAGAAGAGCATGAAAAGGTCAGAAAAATACGAGGAGCATGAAACAGTCTGAAAACTATGAAGAGCATGAAAAGGTCTGAAAAATTTTAAGAGCATGAAAAGATCTGAAAAATATGAAGTGATTGAAAAAGTGTGAAAAATATGAAGAGCATGAAATGCTGTGAAAAATATGAAGAGCATGAAAAGGTGTGAAAATTATGAGGAGCATGAAACGCTGTGAACAATACGAGGAGCATGAAATGGTGTGAACAATACGAGGAGCAGGAAAAGTTGTGAACAATACGAAGAGCATGAAAAGGTCTGAAAAATATAAGGAGCATGAAAAGGTCTGAAAAATAAGAAGAGCATGGAAAGGTGTGTTAAATATGTGGAGCATAAAAAGGTGTGAAAAATATTAACAGCATGAAAAGGTGTGAAAAATATGAAGAGCATGATAAGGTGTGAAACATATGAAGAGCATGAAAAGGTCTGAAAAATATGAAGAGCGACGTCAGGACTTGTGCCTAGATGCGAGCGACACCTCGGGACTCTCCTCGAGGCTTGGCAGGGCAATTGGGATGTCTCTCCAGCTGAGGGGGGAGACCAGGGGTCCCGTTCCACTTGCCACAGGAATCCTGGGACTACTATCCATATTAAAGAGGTGTCAGGCATCGTCTCCTTTTGAAGCACTGACGTCCGCGTACCTCTGGAGTTTTCAAAGGATGTGAGGCCTCCGGTCGCGATGAGGCGGGGAACTAGGTCTTTCTCTGTGGTCTCCACAGGGGATTCAGACATCCCTTCGTCATGGGAGATGCAAGACGAGCCTGCATTCAATTCACTGCAGGGATATCCGGCCTTTCTTCGAGTCAGAGCATCTCGGTGTCCATTCCACTTGAGGCCACAAACTCAGGGTCCCTCTCACATACATGTAGCTGAGAGAAGCCTCCTCTTGAGGCGCTTGTGGAAAGTTCGTATTCCTCTTGAGTTGAAGCCAGGGACTAAGCTCTCATCTCGAGTTGATTTGGGGTCCACGGAGCCCTTTCGTGTTGCTACAGTGACCTCAGGATCCCTCTAGACTTGAGACAGTGATCTTGGGTTTTCTCTGGAGTGTCATCAAGGAAATCATGGCTCCTTTCACGTTTGATGTGGAACACGGAATTGCTCTGCACGCAGTGCAGGGAAATCGGGCCTCATCTCGCGGCGAGGGGGAAGTCTCATGGTTTTTCTCGACTTGCGGCCAGAACCTGGGGTATATTCTCGAGTTACGACCGGGAGGGCCCTTCCAGACATGTGTTTGCTGAGCGACGTCAGGACTCCTGCCTAGGTACGAGGGACACCGCGGGATTCTCCTCGAGTCTTGGCATGGCAATTGGGACAAGTCTCCACGTGAGGCAGGAGACCCAGCGTCCCTTTCCACGTGCCACAGGGATCCTGGGACTCCTATCCACTTTCAAGAGGAGTCAGGCATCGTCTCCGTGGGAAGCATTGATCTCCTCGGACGTCTCGAGTTTTCAAAGGATGTGAGGCCTCCGTTCGCGTTGAGGCGGAGGACTAGGTCTTTCTCGGTGGTCTCCACAGAGGATTCAGACATCCCTTCGTCTTGGGAGATGCAAGACGTGCCTGCATTCAATTCACTGCAGGGATATCCGGCCTTACTTCGAGTCAGAGCATCTCGGTGTCCATTCCACTTGAGGCCACAAACTCAGGGTCCCTCTCACAGACCTGTAGCTGAGAGAAGCCTCCTCTTGAGGTGCTTGTGGAAAGTTGGTATTCCTCTTGAGTCGAAGCCAGGGACTAAGCTCTCATCTCGAGTTGATTTGGGGTCCACGGAGCCCTTTCGTGTTGCTCCAGTGACCTCAGGATCCCTCTAGACTTGAGACAGTGATCTTGGGTTTTCTCTGGAGTGCCATCAAGGAAATCAAGGCTCCTTTCACGTTTGATGTGGAACACGGAATTGCTCTGCACGCAGTGCAGGGGAATCGGGCCTCATCTCGCGGCGAGGGGGAAGTCTCATGGTTTTTCTCGAGTTGCGGCTGGAACCTGTGGTATATTCTCGACTTACGACGGGGAGGGCCCTTCCAGACACGTGTTTGTTCAGCGACGTCATGACTCCTGCCTAGGTGCGAGGGTCACCTCGGAATTCTCCTCGAGTCTTGGCATGGCAAATGGGACGCCTATCCACGTGAGTCGGGAGACCCAGGGTCCCTTTCCACGTGGACAGGGATCCTGGGACTCCTATCCATGTTCAAGAGGCGTCAGGCATCGTCTCCTTTGGAAGCATTGATCTCCGCCGACCTCTCGAGTTTTCAAAGGATGTGAGGCCACCGGTCGCGATGAGGCGGAGGACTAGGTCTTTCTCTGTGGTCTCCACAGGGGATTCAGACAACCCTTCGTCTTGGGAGATGTAAGACGAGCCTGCATTCAATTCACTGCAGGGATATCCGGCCTTACGTCGAGTCAGAGCATCTCGGTGTCCATTCCACTTGAGGCCACAAACTCAGGGTCCCTCTCACATACCAGTAGCTGAGAGAAGCCTCCTCTTGAGGTGCTTGTGGAAAGTTCCTATTCCTCTTGAGTCGAAGCCAGGGAATAAGCTCTCATCTCGAGTTGATTTGGGGTCCATGGAGCCCTTTCGTGTTGCTCCAGTGACCTCAGGATCCCTCTAGACTTGAGACAGTGATCTTGGGTTTTCTCTGGAGCGCCATCAAGGAAATCAAGGCTCCTTTCAAGTTTGATGTGGAACACGGAATTGCTCTGCACTCAGTGCAGGGGAATCGGGCCTCATCTCGCGGCAAGGGGGATGTCTCATGGTTTTTCTAAGTAGCGGCCGGAACCTGGGGTATATTCTCGAGTTACGACAGGGAGGGCCCTTCCAGACACGTGTTTGTTCAGCGATGTCAGGACTCCTGCCTAGGTGCGAGGGACACCTCGGGATTCTCCTCGAGTCTTGGCATGGCAATTGGGACGCGTCTCCACGTGAGGCGGGAGACCCAGGGTCCCTTTCCACGTGCCACAGGGATCCTGGGACTCCTATCTATTTTCAAGAGGAGTCAGGCATCGTCTCCTTTGGAAGCATTGATCTCCGTGGACCTCTCGAATTTTCAAATGATGTGAGGCCTCCGGTCGCTTTGAGGCGGAGGACTATGTCTTTCTCTGTGGTCTCCACAGGGGATTCAGACATCCCTTCGTCTTGGGAGATGCAAGACGAGCCTGCATTCAATTTACTGCAGGGATATCCGGCCTGACTTCGAGTCAGAGCATCTCGGTGTCCATTCCACTTGAGGCCACAAACTCAGGGTCCCTCTCACATACCTGTAGCTGAGAGAAGCCTCCTCTTGAGGTGCTAGTGGAAAGTTGGTATTCCTCTTGAGTCGAAGCCAGGGACTAACCACTCATCTCGAGTTGATAAGGGGTCCACGGAGCCCTTTCGTGTTGCTCCAGTGACCTCAGGATCCCTCTAGACTTGAGACAGTGATCTTGGGTTTTCTCTGGAGTGCCATCAAGGAAATCAAGGCACCTTTGAAGTTTGATGTGGAACACGGAATTGCTCTGCACGCAGTGCAGGGGAATCGGGCCTCATCTCGCGGTGAAGGGGAAATCTCATGGTTTACTCGAGTTGCGGCCGGAAGGAACCTGGGGTATATTCTCGAGTTACGACGGGGAGGGCCCTTCCAGACACGTGTTTGTTTAGCGACGTCAGGACTCCTGCCTAGGTGCGAGGGACACCTCGGGATTCTCCTCGAGTCTTGGCATGGCAATTGGCATGCGTCTCCACGTGAGGCGGGAGACCCAGGGTCCCTTTCCATGTGCCACAGCGATCCTGGGACTCCTATCCATTTTCAAGAGGAGTCAGGCATCCTCTCCTTTAGAAGCACTGATCTCCGCAGACCTCTCAAGTTCTCAAAGGATGTGAGGCCTCCGGTCGCGATGAGGCGGAGGACTAGGTCTTTCTCTGTCGTCTCCACAGGGGATTCAGACATCCCTTCGTCTTGGGAGATGCAAGACGAGCCTGCATTCAATTCACTGCAGGGATATCCGGCCTTATTTCGAGTCAGAGCATCTCGGTGTCCATTCCACGTGAGGCTACAAACTCAGGGTCCCTCTCACATACCTGTAGCTGAGAGAAGCCTCCTCTTGAGGTGCTTGTGGAAAGTTGGTATTCCTCTTGAGTCGAAGCCAGGGACTAAGATCTCATCTCGAGTTGATTTGGGGTCCAAGGAGCGCTTTCGTGTTGCTCCAGTGACCTCAGGATCCCTCTAGACTTGAGACAGTGATCTTGGGTTTTCTCTGGAGTGCCATCAAGGAAATCAAGGCTCCTTTCACGTTTGATGTGGAACACGGAATTGTTCTGCACGCAGTGCAGGGGATTCGGGCCTCATCTCGCGGCGAGGGGGAAGTCTCATGGTTTTTCTCGAGTTGTAGCTGGATCCTGGGGTATATTCTCGAGTTACGACGGGGAGGGCCCTTCCAGACACGTGTTTGTTCTGCGTCGTCAGGACTCCTGCCTAGGTGCGAGGGACACCTCGGGATTCTCCTCGAGTCTTGGCATGTCAATGGGGACGCGTCTCCACGTGAGGCGGGAGACCCAGCGTCCCTTTCCACGTGCCACAGGGATCCTGGGACTCCTATCCATTTTCAAGAGGAGTCAGGCATCGTCTCCGTTGGAAGCATTGATCTCCGCGGACCTCTCGAATTTTCAAAGGATGTGAGGCCTCCGGTCGCGATGAGGCGGAGGACTAGGTCTTTCTCTGTGGTGTCCACAGGGGATTCAGACATCCCTTCGTCTTGGTAGATGCAAGACGAGCCTGCATTCAATTCACTGCAGGGATATCCGGCCTGACTTCGAGTCAGATAATCTCGGTGTCCATTCCACTTGAGGCCACAAACTCAGGGGCCCTCTCACATACCTGGAGCTGAGAGAAGCCTCCTCTTGAGGTGCTTGTGGAAAGTTGGTATTCCTCTTGAGTCGAAGCCAGGGACTAAGCTCTCATCTCGAGTTGATTTGGGGTTCACGGAGCCCTTTCGTGTTGCTACAGTGACCTCAGGATCCCTCTAGACTTGAGACAGTGATCTTGGGTTTTCTCTGTAGTGCCATCAAGGAAATCAAGGCTCCTTTCACTTTTGATGTGGAATACGGAATTGCTCTGCACGCAGGGCAGGGGAATCGGGCCTCATCTCGCGGCGAGGGGGAAGTCTCATGGTTTTTCTCGAGTTGCGGCCGGAACCTGGGGTATATTCTCGAGTTACGACGGGGAGGGCCCTTCCAGACACGTGTTTGTTCTGCGTCGTCAGGACTCCTGCCTAGGTGCGAGGGACACCTCGGGAATCTCCTCGAGTCTTGGCATGGCAATTGGGATGCGTCTCCACGTGAGGCGGGAGACCCAGGGTCCCTTTCCACGTGCCACAGAGATCCTGGGACTCCTATCCATTTTCAAGAGGAGTCGGGCATCGTCTCCTAGGGAAGCATTGATCTCTGCAGACCTCTCGAGTTTTCAAAGGATGTGAGGCCTCCGGTCGCGATGAGGCGGAGGACTAGGTCTTTCTCTGTGGTCTCCACAGGGGATTCAGACATCCCTTCGTCTTGGGAGATGCAACACGAGCCTGCATTCAATTCACTGCAGGGATATCCGGCCTTACTTCGATTCAGAGCATCACGGTGTCCATTCCACTTGAGGCCACAAACTCAGGGTCCCTCTCACATACCTGTAGCTGAGAGAAGCCTCTTCTTGAGGTGCTTGTGGAAAGTTGGTATTCCTCTTGAGTCAAAGCCAGGGACTAAGCTCTCATCTCGAGTTGATTTGGGGTCCACGGAACCCTTTCCTGTTGATCCAGTGACCTCAGGATCCCTCTAGACTTGAGACAGTGATCTTGGGTTTTCTCTGGAGTGCAATCAAGGAAATCAAGAGTCCTTTCACGTTTGATGTGGAACATGGAATTGCTCTGCATGCAGTGCAGGGGAATCGGGCCTCAACTCGAGGCGAGGGGGAAATCTCATGGTTTTTCTCGAGTTGCGGCCGGAACCTGGGGTATATTCTCGAGTTACGACGGGGCGGGCCCTTCCAGACACGTGTTTGTTCAGCGACGTCAGGACTCCTGCCTAGGTGCGAGGGACACCTCGGGATTCTCCTCGAGTCTTGGCATGGCAATTGGGACGCGAATCCACGTGAGGCGTGAGACCCAGGGTCATTTTCCACGTGCCACAGGGATCCTGGGACTCCTATCCATTTTCAAGAGGAGTCAGGCATCGTCTCCTTTGGAAGCATTGATCTCCGTGGACCTCTCGAATTTTCAAAGGATGTGAGGCCTCCGGTCGTGATGAGGCGGAGGACTAGGTCTTTCTCTGTGGTCTCCACAGGGGATTCAGACATCCCTTCGTCTTGGGAGATGCAAGACGAGCCTGCATTCAATTCACTGCAGGGATATCCGGCCTTACTTCGAGTCAGAGCATTTCGGTGTCCATTCCACTTGAGGCCACAAACTCAGGGGCCCTCTCACATACCTTCAGCTGAGAGAAGCCTCCTCTTGAGGTGCTTGTGGAAAGTTGGTATTCCTCTTGAGTCGAAGCCAGGGACTAAGCTCTCATCTCGAGTTGATTTTGGGTCCACGGAGCCCTTTCGTGTTGCTACAGTGACCTCAGGATCCCTCTAGACTAGAGACAGTGATCTTGGGTTTTCTCTGTAGTGCCATCAAGGAAATCAAGGCTCCTTTCACTTTTGATGTGGAATACGGAATTGCTCTGCACGCAGGGCAGGGGAATCGGGCCTCATCTCGCGGCGAGGGGTAAGTCTCATGGTTTTTCTCGAGGTGCGGCCGGAACCTGGGGTATATTCTCGAGTTACGACGGGGAGGGCCCTTCCAGACACGTGTTTGTTCAGCGACGTCAGGACTCCTGCCTAGGTGCGAGGGACACCTCGGGATTCTCCTCGAGTCTTGGCATCGCAATTGGGACGCGTCTCCACGTGAGGCGGGAGACCCAGGCTCCCTTTCCACGTGCCACAGGGATCCTGGGACTCCTATCCATTTTCAAGAGGAGTCAGGCATCGTCTCCTTTGGAAGCATTGATCTCCGTGGACCTCTCGAATTTTCAAAGGATCTGAGGCCTCCGGTCGCGATGAGGCGGAGGACTAGGTCTTTCTCTGTGGTCTCCACAGGGGATTCAGACATCCCTTCGTCTTGGGAGATGCAAGACGAGCCTGCATTCAATTCACTGCAGGGATATCCGGCCTTACTTCGAGTCAGAGCATCTCGGTGTCCATTCCACTTGAGGCCACAAACTCAGGGTCCCTCTCACATACCTGTAGCTGAGAGATGCCTCCTCTTGAGGTGCTTGTGGAAAGTTGGTATTCCTCTTGAGTCGAAGCCAGGGACTAAGCTCTCATCTCGAGTTGATTTGGGGTCCACGGAGTCCTTTCGTATTGCTCCAGTGACCTCAGGATCCCTCTAGACTTGAGACAGTGATCTTGGGTTTTCTCTGGAGTGCCATCAAGGAAATCAAGGCTCCTTTCACGTTTGATGTGGAACACGGAATTGATCTGCACTCAGTGCAGGGGAATCGGGCCGCATCTCGCGGCGAGGGGGAAGTCTCTTGGTTTTTCTTGAGTTCCGGCCGGAACCTGGGGTATATTCTCGAGTTACGACGGGGAGGGCCCTTCCAGACACGTGTTTGTTCAGCGATTTCAGGACTCCTGCCTAGGTGCGAGGGACACCTCGGGATTCTCCTCGAGTCTTGTCATGGCAATTGGGACGAGTCTCCACCTGAGGCGGAAGACCCAGGGTCCCTTTCCACGTGCCACAGGGATCCTGGTACTCCTATCCATTTTCAAGAGGAGTCAGGCATCGTGTCCTTTGGAAGCATTGATCTCCGCGGACCTCTCGAGTTTTCAAAGGATGTGAGGCCTCCGTTCGCGTTAAGGCGGAGGACTAGGTATTTCTCTGTGGTCTCCACAGGGGATTCAGACAACCCTTCGTCTTGGGAGATGCAAGAGGAGCCTGCATTCAATTCATTGCAGGGATATCCGGCCTTACTTCGAGTCAGAGCATCTCGGTGTCCATTCCACTTGAGGCCACAAACTCAGGGTCCCTCTCACATACCTGTAGCTGAGAGAAGCCTCCTCTTGAGGTGCTTGTGGAAAGTTGGTATTCCACTTGAGTCGAAGCCAGGGACTAAGCTCTCATCTCGAGTTGATTTGGGGTCCACGGAGCCCTTTCGTGTTGCTCCAGTGACCTCAGGATCCCTCTAGACTTGAGACAGTGATCTTGGGTTTTCACTGGAGTGCCATCAAGGAAATCAAGGCTCCTTTCACGTTTGATGTGGAACACGGATTGCTCTGCATGCAGTGCTGGGGAATCGGGCCTCATCTCACTTCGAGGGGGAAGTCTCATGGTTTTTCTCGAGTTGCGGCCGGAACCTGGAGTATATTCTCGAGTTACGACGGGGAGGTCCCTTCCAGACACGTGTTTGTTCAGCGATGACAGGACTCCTGCCTAGGAGCGAGGGACACCTCGGGATTCTCCTCGAGTCTTGGCATGGCAATTGGGAGGCGTCTGCACGTGAGGCGGGAGACCCAGGGTCCCTTTCCACGTGCCACAGGGATCCTGGGACTCCTATCCATTTTCAAGAGGAGTCAGGCATCGTCTCATTTGGAAGCATTGATCTCCGCGGACCTCTCCAGTTTTCAAAGGATGTGAGGCCTCAGCTCGCGATGAGGCGGAGAATTAGGTCTTTCTCTGTGGTCTCCACAGGGGATTCAGACATCCCTTCGTCTTGGGAGATCCAAGACGAGCCTGCATTCAATTCACTGCAGGGATATCCGGCCTTACTTCGAGTCAGAGCATCTCGGTGTCCATTCCACTTGAGGCCACAAACTCAGGGTCCCTCTCACATACCTGTAGCTGAGAGAAGCCTCCTCTTGAGGTGCTTGTGGAAAGTTGGTATTCCTCTTGAGTCGAAGCCAGGGACTAAGCTCTCATCTCGAGTTGATTTGGGGTCCACGGAGCCCTTTCGTGTTGCTCCAGTGAACTCAGAATCCCTCTAGACTTGAGACAGTGATCTTTGGTTTTCTCTGGAGTGCCATCAAGGAAATCAAGGCTCCTTTCACGTTTGATGTGGAACACGGAATTGCTCTGCACGCAGTGCAGGGGAATCGGGCCTCATGTCGCGGCGAGGGGGAAGTCTCATGGTTTTTCTCGAGTGGCGGCCGGAACCTGGGGTATATTCTCGAGTTACGACGGGGAGGGCCCTTCCAGACACGTGTTTGTTCAGCGACGTCAGGACTCCTGCCTAGGTGTGAGGGACACCTCGGGATTCTCCTCGAGTCTTGGCATGGCAATTGGGAAGCGTCTCCACATGAGGCGGGAGACCCAGGGTCCCTTTCCACGTGCCACAGGAATCCTGGGACTCCTATCCTTTTTCAAGAGGAGTCAGGCATCGTCTTCTTTGGAAGCATTGATCTCCGCGGACCTCTCGAGTTTTCAAAGGATGTGAGGCCTCAGCTCGCGATGAGGCGGAGGACTAGGTCTTTCTCTGTGGTCTCCACAGCAGATTCAGACATCCCTTCGTCTTGGGAGATGCAGGACGAGCCTGCATTCAATTCACTGCAGGGATATCCGGCCTTACTTCGAGTCAGAGCATCTCGGTGTCCATTCCACTTGAGGCCACAAAATCAGGGTCCCTCTCACATACCTGTAGCTGAGAGAAGCCTCCTCTTGAGGTGCTTGTGGAAAGTTGGTATTCCTCTTGAGTCGAAGCCAGGGACTAAGCTCTCATCTCGAGTTGATTTGGGGTCCACGGAGAACTTTCGTGTTGCTACAGTGACCTCAGGATCCCTCTAGACTTGAGACAGTGATCTTTGGTTTTCTCTGCAGTGCCATCAAGGAAATCAAGGCTCCTTTCACGTTTGATGTGGAACACGGAATTGCTCTGCACGCAGTGCAGGGGAATCAGGCCTCATCTCGCGGCGAGGGGGAAGTCTCATGCTTTTTCTCGAGTTGCGGCCAGAACCTGGGGTATATTCTCGAGTTACGACGGGGAGGGCCCGTCCAGACACGTGTTTGTTCAGCGACGTCAGGACCCCTGCCTAGGTGCGAGTGACACCTCGGAATTATCCTCGAGTCTTTGTATTGCAATTGGGACGCGTCTCCACGTGAGGCGGGAGACCCAGGGTCCCTTTCCACGTGCCAGAGATATCCTGGGACTCCTATCCATTTTCAAGAGGAGTCAGGCATCGTCTCCTTCGGAAGTATTGATCTCAGCGGACCTCTCGAGTTTTCAAAGGATATGAGGCCTCCGGTCGCGAGGAGGCGGAGGACTAGGTCTTTCTCTGTGGTCTCCACAGGGGATTCAGAAAACCCGTCGTCTTGGGAGATGCAAGACGAGCCTTCATTCAATTCACTGCAGGGATATCCGGCCTTACTTCGAGTCAGAGCATCTCGGTGTCCATTCCACTTGAGGCCACAAACGCAGGGTCCCTCTCACATACCTGTAGCTGAGAGAAGCCTCCTCTTGAGGTGCTTGTGGAAAGTTGGTATTCCTCTTGAGTCGAAGCCAGGGACTAAGCTCTCATCTCGAGTTGATTTGGGGTCCACGGAGCCCTTTCGTGTTGCTCCAGTGAACTCAGGATCCCTCTAGACTTGAGACAGTGATCTTGGGTTTTCTCTGGAGTGCCATCAAGGAAATCAAGGCTCCTTTCACGTTTGATGTGGAACACGGAATTGCTCTGCACGCAGTGCAGGGGAATCGGGCCTCATGTCGCGGCGAGGGGAAAGTCTCATGGTTTTTCTCGAGTGGCGGCCGGAACCTGGGGTATATTCTCGAGTTACGACGGGGCGGGCCCTTCCAGACACCTGTTTGTTCAGCGACGTCAGGACTCCTGCCTAGGTGCGAGGGACACCTCGGGATTCTCCTCGAGTATTGGCATGGCAATTGGGACGCGTCTCCACGTGAGGCAGGAGACCCAGGGTCCCTTTCCACGTGCCACAGGGATCCTGGGACTCCTATCCATTTTCAAGAGGAGTCAGGCATCGTCTCCTTTGGAAGCATTGATCTCCGCGGACCTCTCGAGTTTTCAAAGGATGTGAGGCCTCCGGTCGCGATGAGGCGGAGGACTAGGTCTTTCTCTGTTGTCTCCACAGGGGATTCAGACATCCCTTCATCTTGGGAGATGCAGGACGAGCCTGCATTAAATTCACTGCAGGGATATCCGGCCTTACTTCGAGTCAGAGCATCTCGGAGTCCATTCCACTTGAGCCCACAAACTCAGGGTCCCTCTCACATACCTGTAGCTGAGAGAATCCTCCTCTTGAGGTGCTAGTGTAAAGTTGGTATTCCTCTTGAGTCGAAGCCAGGGACTAAGCTCTCATCTCGAGTTGATTTGGGGTCCACGGAGCCCTTTCGTGTTGCTCCAGTGACCTCAGGATCCCTCTAGACTTGAGACAGTGATCTTGGGTTTTCTCTGCAGTGCCATCAAGGAAATCAAGGCTCCTTTCACGTTTGATGTGGAACACGGAATTGCTCTGCACGCAGTGCAGGGGAATCGCGCCTCATCTCGCGGCGAGGGGGAAGTCTCATGGTTTTTCTCGAGTTGCGGCCGGAACCTGGGGTATATTCTCGAGTTACGACGGGGAGGGCCCTTCCAGACACGTGTTTGTTCAGCGACGTCAGGACTCTGGCCTAGGTGAGAGGGACACCTCGGGATTCTCCTCGAGTCTTGGCATTGCAATTGGGACGCGTCTCCACGTGAGGCGGGAGACCCAGGGTCCCTTTCCACGTGCCACAGGGATCCTGGGACTCCTATCCATTTTCAAGAGGAGTCAGGCATCGTCTCCTTTGGAAGCATTGATCTCCGCGGACCTCTCGAGTTTTCAAAGGATGTGAGGCCTCCGGTCGCGATGAGGCGGAGAACTCGGTCATTCTCTGTGGTCTCCACAGGGGATTCAGACATCCCTTCGTCTTGGGAGATGCAAGACGAGCCTGCATTCAATTCACTGCAGGGATATCCGGCCTGACTTCGAGTCAGAGCATCTCGGTGTCCATTCCACTTGAGGCCACAAACTCAGGGTCCCTCTCACATACCTGTAGCTGAGAGAAGCCTCCTCTTGAGGTGCTTGTGGAAAGTTGGTATTCCTCTTGAGTCGAAGCCAGGGACGAAGCTCTCATCTCGAGTTGATTTGGGGTCCACGGAGCCCTTTCGTGTTGCTACAGTGACCTCAGGATCCCTCTAGACTTGAGACAGTGATCTTGGGTTTTCTCTGGAGTGCCATCAAGGAAATCAAGGCTCCTTTCACTTTTGATGTGGAATACGGAATTGCTCTGCACGCAGGGCAGGGGAATCGGGCCTCATCTCGCGGCGAGGGGGAAGTCTCATGGTTTTTCTCGAGTTGCGGCCGGAACCTGGGGTATATTCTCGAGTTACGACGGGGAGGGCCCTTCCAGACACGTGTTTGTTCAGCGTCGTCAGGACTCCTGCCTAGGTGCGAGGGACACCTCGGGATTCTCCTCGAGTCTTGGCATGGCAATTGGGATGCGTCTCCACGTGAGGCGGGAGACCCAGGGTCCCTTTCCACGTGCCACAGGGATGCTGGGACTCCTATCCATTTTCAAGAGGAGTCGGGCATCGTCTCCTTTGGAAGCATTGATCTCTGCAGACCTCTCGAGTTTTCAAAGGATGTGAGGCCTCCGGTCGCGATGAGGCGGAGAAGTAGGTCTTTCTATGTGGTCTCCACATGGGATTCAGACATCCCTTCGTCTTGGGAGATGCAACACGAGCCTGCATTCAATGCACTGCAGGGATATCCGGCCTGACTTCGATTCAGAGCATCACGGTGTCCATTCCACGTGAGGCCACAAACTCAGGGTCCCTCTCACATACCTGTAGCTGAGAGAAGCCTCCTCTTGAGGTGCTTGTGGAAAGTTGGTATTCCTCTTGAGTCGAAGCCAGGGACTAAGATCTCATCTCGAGTTGATTTGGGGTCCAAGGAGCGCTTTCGTGTTGCTCCAGTGACCTCAGGATCCCTCTAGACTTGAGACAGTGATCTTGGGTTTTCTCTGGAGTGCCATCAAGGAAATCAAGACTCCTTTCACGTTTCATGTGGAACACGGAATTGCTCTGCATGCAGTGAAGGGGAATCGGGCCTCTACTCGCGGCGACGGGGAAATCTCATGGTTTTTCTCGAGTTGCGGCCGGAACCTGGGGTATATTCTCGAGTTACGACGGGGAGGGCCCTTCCAGACACGTGTTTGTTCAGCGACGTCAGGACTCCTGCGTAGGTGCGAGGGACACCTCAGGATTCTCCTCGAGTCTTGGCATGGCAATTGGGACGCGTCTCCACGTGAGGCGGGAGACCCAGGGTCCCTTTCCACGTGCCACAGGGATCCTGGGACTCCTATCCATTTTCAAGAGGAGTCAGGCATCGTCTCCTTTGGAAGCATTGATCTCCGCGGACCTCTCGAGTTTTCAAAGGATGTGAGGCCTCCGGTCGCGATGAGGCGGAGAACTCGGTCTTTCTCTGTGGTCTCCACAGGGGATTCAGACATCCCTTCATCTTGGGAGATGCAAGACGAGCCTGCATTCAATTCACTGCAGGTATATCCGGCCTGACTTCGAGTCAGAGCATCTCGGTGTCCATTCCACTTGAGGCCACAAACTCAGGGTCCCTCTCACATACCTGTAGCTGAGAGAAGCCTCCTCTTGAGGTGCTTGTGGAAAGTTGGTATTCCTCTTGAGTCGAAGCCAGGGACTAAGCTCTCATCTCGAGTTGATTTGGGGTCCACGGAGCCCTTTCATGTTGCTCCAGTGACCTCAGGATCCCTCTAGACTTGAGACAGTGATCTTGGGTTTTCTCTGGAGTGCCATCAAGGAAATCAAGGCTCCTTTCACGTTTGCTGTGGAACACGGAATTGTTCTGCACGCAGTGCAGGGGAATCGGGCCTCATCTCGCGGCGAGGGGGAAGTCTCATGGTTTTTCTCGAGTTGTAGCTGGATCCTGGGGTATATTCTCGAGTTACGACGGGGAGGGCCCTTCCAGACACGTGTTTTTTCAGCGACGTCAGGACTCCTGCCTAGGTGCGAGGGACACCTCGGGATTCTCCTCGAGTCTTGGCATGGCAATTGGGACGCGTCTCCACGTGAGGCGGGAGACCCAGGGTCATTTTCCACGTGCCACAGGGATCCTGGGACTCCTATCCATTTTCAAGAGGAGTCAGGCATCGTCTCCGTTGGAAGCATTGATCTCCGCGGACCTCTCGAATTTTCCAAGGATGTGAGGCCTCCGGTCGCGATGAGGCGGAGGACTAGGTCTTTCTCTGTGGTCTCCACAGGGGATTCAGACATCCCTTCGTCTTGGTAGATGCAAGACGAGCCTGCATTCAATTCACTGCAGGGATATCCGGCCTGACTTCGAGTCAGAGCATCTCGGTGTCCATTCCACTTGAGGCCACAAACTCAGGGGCCCTCTCACATACCTGGAGCTGAGAGAAGCCTCCTCTTGAGGTGCTTGTGGAAAGTTGGTATTCCTCTTGAGTCGAAGCCAGGGACTAAGCTCTCATCTCGAGTTGATTTGGGGTCCACGGAGCCCTTTCGTGTTGCTACAGTGACCTCAGGATTCCTCTAGACTTGAGACAGTGATCTTGGGTTTTCTCTGTAGTGCCATCAAGGAAATCAAGGCTCCTTTCACTTTTGATGTGGAATACGGAATTGCTCTGCACGCAGGGCAGGAGAATCGGGCCTCATCTCGCGGCGAGGGGGAAGTCTCATGGTTTTTCTCGAGTTGCGGCCGGAACCTGGGGTATATTCTCGAGTTACGACGGGGAGGGCCCTTCCAGACACGTGTTTGTTCAGCGACGTCAGGACTCCTGCCTAGGTGCGAGGGACACCTCGGGATTCTCCTCGAGCCTTGGCATGGCAATTGGGATGCGTCTCCACGTGAGGCGGGAGACCCAGGGTCCCTTTCCACGTGCCACAGGGATGCTGGGACTCCTATCCATTTTCAAGAGGAGTCGGGCATCGTCTCCTTTGGAAGCATTGATCTCTGCAGACCTCTCGAGTTTTCAAAGATGTGAGGCCTCCGGTCGCGATGAGGCGGAGGACTAGGTCTTTCTCTGTGGTCTCCACAGGGGATTCAGACATCCCTTCGTCTTGGGAGATGCAAGACGAGCCTGCATTCAATTCACTGCAGGGATATCCGGCCTTACTTCGATTCAGAGCATCACGGTGTCCATTCCACTTGAGGCCACAAACTCAGGGTCCCTCTCACATACCTGTAGCTGCGAGAAGCCTCCTCTTGAGGTGCTTGTGGAAAGTTGGTATTCCTCTTGAGTCAAAACCAGGGACTAAGCTCTCATCTCGAGTTGATTTGGGGTCCACGGAGCCCTTTCCTGTTGATCCAGTGACCTCAGGATCCCTCCAGACTTGAGACAGTGATCTTGGGTTTTCTCTGGAGTGCAATCAAGGAAATCAAGAGTCCTTTCACGTTTGATGTGGAACACGGAATTGCTCTGCATGCAGTGCAGGGGAATCGGGCCTCAACTCGAGGCGAGGGGGAAATCTCATGGTTTTTCTCGAGTTGCGGCCGGAACCTGGGGTATATTCTCGAGTTACGACGGGGCGGGCCCTTCCAGACACGTGTTTGTTCAGCGACGTCAGGACTCCTGCCTAGGTGCGAGGGACACCTCGGGATTCTCCTCGAGTCTTGGCATGGCAATTGGGACGCGTCTCCACGTGAGGCGGGAGACCCAGTGTCATTTTCCACGTGCCACAGGGATCCTGGGATTCCTATCCATTTTCAAGAGGGGTCAGGCATCGTCTCCTTTGGAAGCATTGATCTCCGTGGACCTCTCGAATTTTCAAAGGATGTGAGGCCTCCGGTCGCGATGAGGCGGAGGACTAGGTCTTTCTCTGTGGTCTGCACAGGGGATTCAGACATCCCTTCGTCTTGGGAGATGCAAGACGAGCCTGCATTCAATTCACTGCAGGGATATCCGGCCTTACTTCGAGTCAGAGCATCTCGGTGTCCATTCCACTTGAGGCCACAAACTCAGGGGCCCTCTCACATACCTGGAGCTGAGAGAAGCCTCCTCTTGAGGTGCTTGTGGAAAGTTGGTATTCCTCTTGAGTCGAAGCCAGGGACTAAGCTCTCATCTCGAGTTGATTTGGGGTCCACGGAGCCCTTTCGTGTTGCTCCAGTGACCTCAGGATCCCTGTAGACTTGAGACAGTGATCTTGGGTTTTCTCTGGAGTGCCATCAAGGAAATCAAGGCTCCTTTCACGTTTGATGTGGAACACGGAATTGTTCTGCACGCAGTGCAGGGTAATCGGGCCTCATCCACCGGCGAGGGGGAAGTCTCATGGTTTTTCTCGAGTTGTAGCTGGAACCTGGGGTATATTCTCGAGTTACGACGGGGAGGGCCCTTCCAGACACGTGTTTGTTCTGCGTCGTCAGGAATCCTGCCTAGGTGCGAGGGAAACCTCGGGATTCTCCTCGAGCCTTGGCATGGCAATTGGGACGCGTCTCCACGTGAGGCGGGAGACCCAGGGTCCCTTTCCACGAGCCACAGGGATCCTGGGACTCCTATCCATTTTCAAGAGGAGTCAGGCATCGTCTCCTTTTGAAGCATTGATCTCCAAAGACCTCTAGAGTTTTCAAAGGATGTGAGGCCTCCACTCGCGATGAGGCGGAGAATTAGGTCTTTCTCTGTGGTCTCCACAGGGGATTCAGACATCCCTTCGTCTTGGGAGATGCAAGACGAGCCTGCATTCACTTCACTGCAGGGATATCCGGCCTTACTTCGAGTCAGAGCATCTCGGTGTCCATTCCACTTGAGCCCACAAACTCAGGGTCCCTCTCACATACCTGTAGCTGAGAGAAGCCTCCTCTTGAGGTGCTTGTGGAAAGTTGGTATTCCTCTTGAGTCGAAGCCAGGGACTAAGCTCTCATCTCGAGTTGATTTGGGGTTCACGGAGCCCTTTCGTGTTGCTCCAGTGACCTCAGGATCCCTCTAGACTTGAGACAGTGATCTTGGGTTTTCTCTGGAGTGCCATCAAGGAAATCAAGGCTCCTTTCACGTTTGATGTGGAACACGGAATTGCTCTGCACGCAGTGCAGGGGAATCGGGCCTCATCTCGCGGTGAAGGGGAAATCTCATGGTTTACTCGAGTTGCAGCCGGAAGGAACCTGGGGTATATTCTCGAGTTACGACGGGGAGGGCCCTTCCAGACACGTGTTTGTTTAGCGACGTCAGGACTCCTGCCTAGGTGCGAGGGACACCTCGGGATTCTCCTCGAGTCTTGGCATGGCAATTGGCATGCGTCTCCACGTGAGGCGGGAGACCCAGGGTCCCTTTCCACGTGCCACAGGGATCCTGGGAATCCTATCCATTTTCAAGAGGAGTCAGGCATCGTCTCCTTTGGAAGCATTGATCTCCGCGGACGTCTCGAATTTTCAAAGGATGTGAGGCATCCGGTCGCGATGAGGCGGAGGACTAGGTCTTTCTCTGTGGTCTCCACTGGGGATTCAGACATCCCTTCGTCTTGGGAGATGCAAAACCAGCCTGCATTCAATTCACTGCAGGGATATTCGGCCTTACTTCGAGTCAGAGCATCACGGTGTCCATTCCACTTGAGGCCACAAACTCAGGGTCCCTCTCACATACCTGTAGCTGAGAGAAGCCTCCTCTAGAGGTGCTTGTGGAAAGTTGGTATTCCTCTTGACTCGAAGCCAGGGACTAAGCTCTCATCTCGAGTTGATTTGGGGTCCACGGAGCCCTTTCGTGTTGCTCCAGTGACCTCAGGATCCCTCTAGACTTGAGACAGTGATCTTGGGTTTTCTCTGGAGTGCCATCAAGGAAATCAAGACTCCTTTCACGTTTCATGTGGAACACGGAATTGCTCTGCATGCAGTGCAGGGGAATCGGGCCTCTACTCGCGGCGACGGGGAAATCTCATGGTTTTTCTCGAGTTGCGACCGGAACCTGGGGAATATTCTCGAGTTACGACGGGGAGGGCCCTTCCAGACACGTGTTTGTTCAGCGACGTCAGGACTCCTGCCTAGGTGCGAGGGACACCTCAGGATTCTCCTCGAGTCTTGGCTTGGCAATTGGGACGCGTCTCCACGTGAGGCGGGAGACCCAGGGTCCCTTTCCACGTGCCACAGGGATCCTGGGACTCCTATCCATTTTCAAGAGGAGTCAGGCATCGTCTCCTTTGGAAGCATTGATCTCTGCGGACCTCTCGAATTTTCAAAGGATGTGAGGCCTCAGGTCGCGATGAGGCGGAGAACTCGGTCTTTCTCTCTGGTCTCCACAGGGGATTCAGACATCCCTTCGTCTTGGGAGATGCAAGATGAGCCTGCATTCAATTCAATGCAGGGATATCCGGCCTTACTTCGAGTCAGAGCATCTCGGTGTCCATTCCACTTGAGGCCACAAACTCAGGGTCCCTCTCACATACCTGTAGCTGAGAGAAGCCTCCTCTTGAGGTGCTTGTGGAAAGTTGGTATTCCTCTTGAGTCGAAGCCAGGGACTAAGCTCTCATCTCG
Organism: Dama dama; assembly: GCF_033118175.1. Lineage (NCBI taxonomy): Eukaryota > Metazoa > Chordata > Mammalia > Artiodactyla > Cervidae > Dama > Dama dama. The sequence continues at coordinate 1,789,371 of NW_026870882.1, forward strand.
AGTTGATTTGGGGTCCACGGAGCCCTTTCATGTTGCTCCAGTGACCTCAGGATCCCTCTAGACTTGAGACAGTGATCTTGGGTTTTCTCTGGAGTGCCATCAAGGAAATCAAGGCTCCTTTCACGTTTGCTGTGGAACACGGAATTGTTCTGCACGCAGTGCAGGGGAATCGGGCCTCATCTCGCGGCGAGGGGGAAGTCTCATGGTTTTTCTCGAGTTGTAGCTGGATCCTGGGGTATATTCTCGAGTTACGATGGGGAGAGCCCTTCCAGACACGTGTTTGTTCTGCGTCGTCAGGACTCCTGCCTAGGTGCGAGGGACACCTCGGGATTCTCCTCGAGTCTTGGCATGGCAATGGGGACGCGTCTCCACGTGAGGCGGGAGACCCAGGGTCCCTTTAAACATGCCACAGGGATCCTGGGACTCCTATCCATTTTCAAGAGGAGTCAGGCATCGTCTCCTTTGGAAGCATTGATCTCCGCGGACCTCTCGAATTTACAAAGGATGTGAGGCCTCCGGTCGCGATGAGGCGGAGGACTAGGTCTTTCTCTGTGGTCTCCACAGGGGATTCAGACATCCCTTCGTCTTGGTAGATGCAAGACGAGCCTGCATTCAATTCACTGCAGGGATATCCGGCCTGACTTCGAGTCAGAGCATCTCGGTGTCCATTCCACTTGAGGCCACAAACTCAGGGGCCCTGTCACATACCTGGAGCTGAGAGAAGCCTCCTCTTGAGGTGCTTGTGGAAAGTTGGTATTCCTCTTGAGTCGAAGCCAGGGACTAATCTCTCATCTCGAGTTGATTTGGGGTCCACGGAGCCCTTTCGTGTTGCTACAGTGACCTCAGGATCCCTCTAGACTAGAGACAGTGATCTTGGGTTTTCTCTGTAGTGCCATCAAGGAAATCAAGGCTCCTTTCACTTTTGATGTGGAATACGGAATTGCTCTGCACGCAGGGCAGGGGAATCGGGCCTCATCTCGCGGCGAGGGGTAAGTCTCATGGTTTTTCTCGAGTTGCGGCCGGAACCTGGGGTATATTCTCGAGTTACGACGGGGAGGGCCCTTCCAGACACGTGTTTGTTCAGCGACGTCAGGACTCCTGCCTAGGTGCGAGGGACACCTCGGGATTCTCCTCGAGTCTTGGCATCGCAATTGGGACGCGTCTCCACGTGAGGCGGGAGACCCAGGGTCCCTTTCCACGTGCCACAGGGATCCTGGGACTCCTATCCATTTTCAAGAGGAGTCAGGCATCGTCTCCTTTGGAAGCATTGATCTCCGTGGACCTCTCGAATTTTCAAAGGATCTGAGGCCTCCGGTCGCGATGAGGCGGAGGACTAGGTCTTTCTCTGTGGTCTCCACAGGGGATTCAGACATCCCTTCGTCTTGGGAGATGCAAGACGAGCCTGCATTCAATTCACTGCAGGGATATCCGGCCTTACTTCGAGTCAGAGCATCTCGGTGTCCATTCCACTTGAGGCCACAAACTCAGGGTCCCTCTCACATACCTGTAGCTGAGAGATGCCTCCTCTTGAGGTGCTCTTGGAAAGTTGGTATTCCTCTTGAGTCGAAGCCAGGGACTAAGCTCTCATCTCGAGTTGATTTTGGGTCCACGGAGCCCTTTCGTGTTGCTCCAGTTACCTCAGGATCCCTCTAGACTTGAGACAGTGATCTTGGGTTTTCTCTGGAGTGCCATCAAGGAAATCAAGGCTCCTTTCACGTTTGATGTGGAACACGGAATTGCTCTGCACGCAGTGCACGGGAATCGGGCCTCATCTCGCGGCGAGGGGGAAGTCTCATGGTTTTTCTCGAGTTGCGGCCGGAACCTGGGTTATATTCTCGAGTTACGACGGGGAGGGCCCTTCCAGACACGTGTTTGTCCAGCGAGGTCAGGACTCCTGCCTAGGTGGGAGGGACACCTCAGGATTCTCCTCGAGTCTTGGCATGGCAATTTGGACGCGTCTCCACGTGAGGCGGGAGACCCAGGGTCCCTTTCCACGTGCCACAGGGATCCTGGGACTCCTATCCATTTTCAAGATGAGTCAGGCATCGTCTCCTGTGGAAGCATTGATCTCCGCGGACCTCTCGAGTTTTCAAATGATGTGAGGCCTCCGGTCGCGATGAGGCGGAGGACTAGGTCTTTCTCTGTGGTCTCCACCCTGGATTCAGACATCCCTTCGTCTTGGGAGATGCAAGAAGAGCCTGCATTCAATTCACTGCAGGGATATCCGGCCTTACTTCGAGTCAGAGCATTTCGGTGTCCATTCCACTTGAGGCCACAAACTCAGGGGCCCTCTCACATACCTGGAGCTGAGAGAAGCCTCCTCTTGAGGTGCTTGTGGAAACTTGGTATTCCTCTTGAGTCGAAGCCAGGGACTAAGCTCTCATCTCGAGTTGATTTGGGGTCCACGGAGCCCTTTCCTGTTGCTACAGTGACCTCAGGATCCCTCTAGACTTGAGACAGTGATCTTGGGTTTTCTCTGGAGTGCCATCAAGGAAATCAAGGCTCCTTTCACGTTTGATGTGGAACACGGAATTGTTCTGCACGCAGTGCAGGGTAATCGGGCCTCATCCACCGGCGAGGGGGAAGTCTCATGGTTTTTCTCGAGTTGTAGCTGGAACCTGGGGTATATTCTCGAGTTACGACGGGGAGGGCCCTTCCAGACACGTGTTTGTTCTGCGTCGTCAGGACTCCTGCCTAGGTGCGAGGGACACCTCGGGATTCTCCTCGAGCCTTGGCATGGCAATGGGGACGCGTCTCCACGTGAGGCGGGACACCCAGTGTCCCTTTCCACGTGCCACAGGGATCCTGGGACTCCTATCCATTTTCAAGAGGAGTCAGGCATCGTCTCCTTTGGAAGTATTGATATCCGCGGACCTCTCGAGTTTTCAAAGGATATGAGGTCTCCGGTTGCTTTGAGATGGGGGACTGGGTCTTTCTCTTTGGTCTCCACAGGGGATTCAGCCAACCCTTCGTCTTGGGAGATGCAAGACGAGCCTGCATTCAATTTACTGCAGGGATATCCGGCCTTACTTCGAGTCAGAGCATCTCGGTGTCCATTCCACTTGAGGCCACAATCTCAGGGTCCCTCTCACATACCTGTAGCTGAGAGAAGCCTCCTCTTGAGGTGCTCTTGGAAAGTTGGTATTCCTCTTGAGTCGAAGCCAGGAACTAAGCTCTCATCTCGAGTTGATTTGGGGTCCACGGAGCCCTTTCGTGTTGCTCCAGTGACCTCAGGATCCCTCTAGACTTGAGACAGTGATCTTGGGTTTTCTCTGGAGTGCCATCAAGGAAATCAAGGCTCCTTTCACGTTTGATGTGGAACACGGAATTGCTCTGCACGCAGTGCAGGGGAATCGGACCTCATCTCGCGGCAAGGGGAAAGTCTCATGGTTTTTCTCGAGTTGCGGCCGGAACCTGGGGTATATTCTCGAGTTACGACGGGGAGGGCCCTTCCAGACACGTGTTTGTTCACCGATGTCAGGACTCCTGCCTAGGTGCGAGAGACACCTCGGGATTCTCCTCGAGTTTTGGCATGGCAATTGGGACGCATCTCCACGTGAGGCGGGAGACCCAGGGTCCCTTTCCACGTGCCACAGTGATCCTGGGACTCCTATCCATTTTCAAGAGGAGTCGGGCATCGTCTCCTTTGGAAGCATTGATCTCTGCAGACCTCTCGAGTTTTCAAAGGATGTGAGGCCTCCGGTCGCGATGAGGCGGAGGACTAGGTCTTTCTCTGTGGCCTCCACAGGGGATTCAGACATCCCTTCGTCTTGGGAGATGCAAGACGAGCCTGCATTCAATTCACTGCAGGGATATCCGGCCTTACTTCGAGTCAGAGCATCACGGTGTCCATTCCACTTGAGGCCACAAATTCAGGGTCCCTCTCACATACCTGTAGCTGAGAGAAGCCTCCTCTTGAGGTGCTTGTGGAAAGTTGGTATTCCTCGTGAGTCAAAGCCAGGGACTAAGCTCTCATCTCGAGTTGATTTGGGGTCCACGGAGACCTTTCCTGTTGGTCCAGTGACCTCAGGATCCCTCTAGACTTGAGACAGTGATCTTGGGTTTTCTCTGGAGTGCAATCAAGGAAATCAAGACTCCTTTCACGTTTGATGTGGAACACGGAATTTCTCTGCATGCAGTGCAGGGGAATGGGGCCTGAACTCGCGGCGAGGCGGAAATCTCATGGCTTTTCTCGAGTTGCGGCCGGAACCTGGGGTATATTCTCGAGTTAAGACGGGGAGGGCCCTTCGAGACACGTGTTTGTTCAGCGACGTCAGGACTCCTGCCTAGGTGCGAGGGACACCTCAGGATTCTCCTCGAGTCTTGGCATGGCAATGGGGACGCGTCTCCACGTGACGCGGGAGACCCAGGGTCCCTTTCCACGTGCCACAGGGATCCTGGGACTCCTATCCATTTTCAAGAGGAGTCAGGCATCGTCTCCTTTGGAAGCATTGATCTCCGTGGACCTCTCGAATTTTCAAAGGATGTGAGGCCTCCGGTCGCGATGAGGCGGAGGACTAGGTCTTTCTCTGTGGTCTGCACAGGGGATTCAGACATCCCTTCGTCTTGGGAGATGCAAGACGAGCCTGCATTCAATTCACTGCAGGGATATCCGGCCTTACTTCGAGTCAGAGCATTTCGGTGTCCATTCCACTTGAGGCCACAAACTCAGGGGCCCTCTCACATACCTGGAGCTGAGAGAAGCCTCCTCTTGAGGTGCTTGTGGAAAGTTGGTATTCCTCTTGAGTCGAAGCCAGGGACTAAGCTCTCATCTCGAGTTGATTTGGGGTCCACGGAGCCCTTTCCTGTTGATCCAGTGACCTCAGGATCCCTCCAGACTTGAGACAGTGATCTTGGGTTTTCTCTGTAGTGCCATCAAGGAAATCAAGGCTCCTTTCACTTTTGATGTGGAATACGGAATTGCTCTGCACGCAGGGCAGGGGAATCGGGCCTCATCTCGCGGCGAGGGGGAAGTCTCATGGTTTTTCTCGAGTTGCGGCCGGAACCTGGGGTATATTCTCGAGTTACGACGGGGAGGGCCCTTCCAGACACGTGTTTGTTCAGCGTCGTCAGGACTCCTGCCTAGGTGCGAGGGACACCTCGGGATTCTCCTCGAGCCTTGGCATGGCAATTGGGATGCGTCTCCACGTGAGGCGGGAGACCCAGGGTCCCTTTCCACGTGCCACAGGGATGCTGGGACTCCTATCCATTTTCAAGAGGAGTCGGGCATCGTCTCCTTTGGAAGCATTGATCTCTGCAGACCTCTCGAGTTTTCAAAGATGTGAGGCCTCCGGTCGCGATGAGGCGGAGGACTCGGTCTTTCTCTGTGGTCTCCACAGGGGATTCAGACATCCCTTCGTCTTGGGAGATGCAACACGAGCCTGCATTCAATTCACTGCAGGGATATCCGGCCTTACTTCGATTCAGAGCATCACGGTGTCCATTCCACTTGAGGCCACAAACTCAGGGTCCCTCTCACATACCTGTAGCTGCGAGAAGCCTCCTCTTGAGGTGCTTGTGGAAAGTTGGTATTCCTCTTGAGTCAAAACCAGGGACTAAGCTCTCATCTCGAGTTGATTTGGGGTCCACGGAGCCCTTTCCTGTTGATCCAGTGACCTCAGGATCCCTCCAGACTTGAGACAGTGATCTTGGGTTTTCTCTGGAGTGCAATCAAGGAAATCAAGAGTCCTTTCACGTTTGATGTGGAACACGGAATTGCTCTGCATGCAGTGCAGGGGAATCGGGCCTCAACTCGAGGCGAGGGGGAAATCTCATGGTTTTTCTCGAGTTGCGGCCGGAACCTGGGGTATATTCTCGAGTTACGACGGGGCGGGCCCTTCCAGACACGTGTTTGTTCAGCGACGTCAGGACTCCTGCCTAGGTGAGAGGGACACCTCGGGATTCTCCTCGAGTCTTGGAATCGCAATTGGGACGCGTCTCCACGTGAGGCGGGAGACCCAGGGTCCCTTTCCACGTGCCACAGGGATCCTGGAACTCCTATCCATTTTCAAGAGGAGTCAGGCATCGTCTCCTTTGGAAGCATTGATCTCCGTGGACCTCTCGAATTTTCAAAGGATCTGAGGCCTCCGGTCGCGATGAGGCGGAGGACTAGGTCTTTCTCTGTGGTCTCCACAGGGGATTCAGACATCCCTTCGTCTTGGGAGATGCAAGACGAGCCTGCATTCAATTCACTGCAGGGATATCCGGCCTTACTTCGAGTCAGAGCATCTCGGTGTCCATTCCACTTGAGGCCACAAACTCAGGGTCCCTCTCACATACCTGTAGCTGAGAGATGCCTCCTCTTGAGGTGCTTGTGGAAAGTTGATATTCCTCTTGAGTCGAAGCCAGGGACTAAGCTCTCATCTCGAGTTGATTTGGGGTCCACGGAGCCCTTTCGTGTTGCTCCAGTTACCTCAGGATCCCTCTAGACTTGAGACAGTGATCTTGGGTTTTCTCTGGAGTGCCATCAAGGAAATCAAGGCTCCTTTCACGTTTGATGTGGAACACGGAATTGTTCTGCACGCAGTGCAGGGGAATCGGGCCTCATCTCGCGGCGAGGGGGAAGTCTCATGGTTTTTCTCGAGTTGCGGCCGGAACCTGGGTTATATTCTCGAGTTACGACGGGGAGGGCCCTTCCAGACACGTGTTTGTCCAGCGAGGTCAGGACTCCTGCCTAGGTGGGAGGGACACCTCAGGATTCTCCTCGAGTCTTGGCATGGCAATTTGGACGCGGCTCCACGTGAGGCGGGAGACCCAGGGTCCCTTTCCACGTGCCACAGGGATCCTGGGACTCCTATCCATTTTCAAGATGAGTCAGGCATCGTCTCCTGTGGAAGCATTGATCTCCGCGGACCTCTCGAGTTTTCAAATGATGTGAGGCCTCCGGTCGCGATGAGGCGGAGGACTAGGTCTTTCTCTGTGGTCTCCACCCTGGATTCAGACATCCCTTCGTCTTGGGAGATGCAAGAAGAGCCTGCATTCAATTCACTGCAGGGATATCCGGCCTTACTTCGAGTCAGAGCATTTCGGTGTCCATTCCACTTGAGGCCACAAACTCAGGGGCCCTCTCACATACCTGGAGCTGAGAGAAGCCTCCTCTTGAGGTGCTTGTGGAAACTTGGTATTCCTCTTGAGTCGAAGCCAGGGACTAAGCTCTCATCTCGAGTTGATTTGGGGTCCACGGAGCCCTTTCCTGTTGCTACAGTGACCTCAGGATCCCTCTAGACTTGAGACAGTGATCTTGGGTTTTCTCTGGAGTGCCATCAAGGAAATCAAGGCTCCTTTCACGTTTGATGTGGAACACGGAATTGTTCTGCACGCAGTGCAGGGTAATCGGGCCTCATCCACCGGCGAGGGGGAAGTCTCATGGTTTTTCTCGAGTTGTAGCTGGAACCTGGGGTATATTCTCGAGTTACGACGGGGAGGGCCCTTCCAGACACGTGTTTGTTCTGCGTCGTCAGGACTCCTGCCTAGGTGCGAGGGACACCTCGGGATTCTCCTCGAGCCTTGGCATGGCAATTGGGACGCATCTCCACGTGAGGCGGGAGACCCAGGGTCCCTTTCCACGTGCCACAGTGATCCTGGGACTCCTATCCATTTTCAAGAGGAGTCGGGCATCGTCTCCTTTAGAAGCATTGATCTCTGCAGACCTCTCGAGTTTTCAAAGGATGTGAGGCCGCCGGTCGCGATGAGGCTGAGGACTAGGTCTTTCTCTGTGGCCTCCACAGGGGATTCAGACATCCCTTCGTCTTGGGAGATGCAAGACGAGCCTGCATTCAATTCACTGCAGGGATATCCGGCCTTACTTCGAGTCAGAGCATCACGGTGTCCATTCCACTTGAGGCCACAAATTCAGGGTCCCTCTCACATACCTGTAGCTGAGAGAAGCCTCCTCTTGAGGTGCTTGTGGAAAGTTGGTATTCCTCGTGAGTCAAAGCCAGGGACTAAGCTCTCATCTCGAGTTGATTTGGGGTCCACGGAGACCTTTCCTGTTGGTCCAGTGACCTCAGGATCCCTCTAGACTTGAGACAGTGATCTTGGGTTTTCTCTGGAGTGCAATCAAGGAAATCAAGACTCCTTTCACGTTTGATGTGGAACACGGAAATTCTCTGCATGCAGTGCAGGGGAATGGGGCCTGAACTTGCGGCGAGGCGGAAATCTCATGGTTTTTCTCGAGTTGCGGCCGGAACCTGGGGTATATTCTCGAGTTAAGACGGGGAGGGCCCTTCCAGACACGTGTTTGTTCAGCGACGTCAGGACTCCTGCCTAGGTGCGAGGGACACCTCAGGATTCTCCTCGAGTCTTGGCATGGCAATGGGGACGCGTCTCCACGTGACGCGGGAGACCCAGGGTCCCTTTCCACGTGCCACAGGGATCCTGGGACTCCTATCCATTTTCAAGAGGAGTCAGGCATCGTCTCCTTTGGAAGCATTGATCTCCGCGGAACTCTCGAATTTTCAAAGGATGTGAGGCCTCCGGTCTCGATGAGGCGGAGGACTAGGTCTTTCTCTGTGGTCTCCACAGGGGATTCAGACATCCCTTCGTCTTGGGAGATGCAAGACGAGCATGCATTCACTTCACTGCAGGGATATCTGGCCTTACTTCGAGTCAGAGCATCTCGGTGTCCATTCCACTTGAGCCCACAAACTCAGGGGCCCTCTCACATACCTGGAGCTGAGAGAAGCCCCCTTTGAGGTGCTTGTGGAAAGTTGGTATTCCTCTTGAGTCGAAGCCAGGGACTAAGCTCTCATCTCGAGTTGATTTGGGGTCCACGGAGCCCTTTCGTGTTGCTACAGTGACCTCAGGATCCCTCTAGACTTGAGACAGTGATCTTGGGTTTTCTCTGTAGTGCCATCAAGGAAATCAAGGCTCCTTTCACTTTTGATGTGGAATACGGAATTGCTCTGCACGCAGGGCAGGGGAATCGGGCCTCATCTCGCGGCGATGGGGAAGTCTCATGGTTTTTCTTGAGTTGCGGCCAGAACCTGGGGTATATTCTCGAGTTACGACGGGGAGGGCCTTTCCAGACACGTGTTTGTTCAGCGTCGTCAGGACTCCTGCCTAGGTGCGAGGGACACCTCGGGATTCTCCTCGAGTCTTGGCATGGCAATTGGGATGCGTCTCCACGTGAGGCGGGAGACCCAGGGTCCCTTTCCACATGCCACAGGGATCCTGGGACTCCTATCCATTTTCAAGAGGAGTCAGGCATCGTCTCCGTTGAAAGCATTGATCTCTGCAGACCTCTAGAGTTTTCAAAGGATGTGAGGCCTCCGGTCGCGATGAGGCGGAGGACTAGGTCTTTCTCTGTGGTCTCCACAGGGGATTCAGACATCCCTTCGTCTTGGGAGATGCAAGACGAGCCTGCATTCAATTCACTGCAGGGATATCCGGCCTTACTTCGAGTCAGAGCATCTCGGTGTCCATTCCACTTGAGCCCACAAACTCAGGGTCCCTCTCACATACCTGTAGCTGAGAGAAGCCTCCTCTTGAGGTGCTTGTGGAAAGTTGGTATTCCTCTTGACTCGAAGCCAGGGACTAAGCTCTCATCTCGAGTTGATTTGGGGTCCACGGAGCCCTTTCCTGTTGGTCCAGTGACCTCAGCATCCCTCTAGACTTGAGACAGAGATCTTGGGTTTTCTCTGGAGTGCAATAAAGGAAATCAAGACTCCTTTCACGTTTGATGTGGAACATGGAATTGCTCTGCATGCAGTGCAGGGGAATCGGGCCTCAACTTGCGGAGAGGGGGAAATCTCATGGTTTTTCTCGAGTTGCGGCCGGAACCTGGGGTATATTCTCGAGTTACGACGGGGAGGGCCCTTCCAGACACGTGTTTGTTCTGCGTCGTCAGGACTCCTGCCTAGGTGCGAGGGACACCTCGGGATTCTCCTCGAGTCTTGGCATGGCAATGGGGACGCGTCTACACATGAGTCGGGAGACCCAGGGTCCCTTTCCACGTGCCACAGGGATCCTGGGAATCCTATCCATTTTCAAGAGGAGTCAGGCATCGTCTCCTTTGGAAGCATTGATCTCCGCGGACCTCTCGAATTTTCAAAGGATGTGAGGCCTCCGGTCGCGATGAGGCGGAGGACTAGGTCTTTCTCTGTGGTCTCCACAGGGGTTCAGACATCCCTTCGTCTTGGTAGATGCAAGACGAGCCTGCATTCAATTCACTGCAGGGATATCCGGCCTGACTTCGAGTCAGAGCATCTCGGTGTCCATTCCACTTGAGGCCACAAACTCAGGGGCCCTCTCACATACCTGGAGCTGAGAGAAGCCTCCTCTTGAGGTGCTTGTGGAAAGTTGGTATTCCTCTTGAGTCGAAGCCAGGGACTAAGCTCTCATCTCGAGTTGATTTGGGGTCCACGGAGCCCTTTCGTGTTGCTACAGTGACCTCAGGATCCCTCTAGACTAGAGACAGTGATCTTGGGTTTTCTCTGGAGTGCCATCAAGGAAATCAAGGCTCCTTTCACTTTTAATGTGGATTACGGAATTGCTCTGCACACTGGGCAGGGGAATCGGGCCTCATCTCGCGGCGAGGGGTAAGTCTCATGGTTTTTCTCGAGTTGCGGCCGGAACCTGGGGTATATTCTCGAGTTACGACGGGGAGGGCCCTTCCAGACACGTGTTTGTTCAGCGACGTCAGGACTCCTGCCTAGGTGCGAGGGACACCTCGGGATTCTCCTCGAGTCTTGGCATCGCAATTGGGACGCGTCTCCACGTGAGGCGGGAGACCCAGGGTCCCTTTCCACGTGCCACAGGGATCCTGGGACTCCTATCCATTTTCAAGAGGAGTCAGGCATCGTCTCCGTTGGAAGCATTGATCTCCGCGGACCTCTCGAATTTACAAAGGATGTGAGGCCTCCGGTCGCGATGAGGCGGAGGACTAGGTCTTTCTCTGTGGTCTCCACAGGGGATTCAGACATCCCTTCGTCTTGGTAGATGCAAGACGAGCCTGCATTCAATTCACTGCAGGGATATCCGGCCTGACTTCGAGTCAGAGCATCTCGGTGTCCATTCCACTTGAGGCCACAAACTCAGGGGCCCTCTCACATACCTGGAGCTGAGAGAAGCCTCCTCTTGAGGTGCTTGTGGAAAGTTGGTATTCCTCTTGAGTCGAAGCCAGGGACTAAGCTCTCATCTCGAGTTGATTTGGGGTCCACGGAGCCCTTTCGTGTTGCTACAGTGACCTCAGGATCCCTCTAGACTAGAGACAGTGATCTTGGGTTTTCTCTGGAGTGCCATCAAGGAAATCAAGGCTCCTTTCACTTTTGATGTGGAATACGGAATTGCTCTGCACGCTGGGCAGGGGAATCGGGCCTCATCTCGCGGCGAGGGGTAAGTCTCATGGTTTTTCTCGAGTTGCGGCCGGAACCTGGGGTATATTCTCGAGTTACGACGGGGAGGGCCCTTCCAGACACGTGTTTGGTCAGCGACGTCAGGACTCCTGCCTAGGTGCGAGGGACACCTCGGGATTCTCCTCGAGTCTTGGCATCGCAATTGGGACGCGTCTCCACGTGAGGCGGGAGACCCAGGGTCCCTTTCCACGTGCCACAGGGATCCTGGGACTCCTATCCATTTTCAAGATGAGTCAGGCATCGTCTCCTTTGGAAGCATTGATCTCTGCGGACCTCTAGAGTTTTCAAAGGATGTGAGGCCTCCGCTCGCGATGAGGCGGAGAATTAGGTCCTTCTCTGGGGTCTCCACAGGGGATTCAGACATCCCTTCGTCTTGGGAGATGCAAGACGAGCCTGCATTCAATTCACTGCAGGGATATCCGGCCTTACTTCGAGTCAGAGCATTTCGGTGTCCATTCCACTTGAGGCCACAAACTCAGGGGCCCTCTCACATACCTGTAGCTGAGAGAAGCCTCCTCTTGAGGTGCTTGTGGAAAGTTGGTATTCCTCTTGAGTCGAAGCCAGGGACTAAGCTCTCATCTCGAGTTGATTTGGGGTCCACGGAGCCCTTTCGTGCTGCTACAGTGACCTCAGGATCCATCTAGACTTGAGTCAGTGATCTTGGGTATTCTCTGGAGTGCCATCAAGAAATCAAGGCTCCTTTCATTTTTGATGTGGAATACGGAATTGCTCTGCACGCAGGGCAGGGGAATCGGGCCTCAACTTGCGGAGAGGGGGAAATCTCATGGTTTTTCTCGAGTTGCGGCCGGAACCTGCGTTATATTCTCGACTTACGACGGGGAGGGCCCTTCCAGAAACGTGTTTGTTCAGCGACGTCAGGACACCTACCTAGGTGTGAGGGACACCTCTGGATTCTCCTCGAGTCTTGACATGGCAATTGGGACTTGTCTCCACGTGAGGCGGGAGACCAGGTTCCCTTTCCACGTGCCACACGGATCCTGGGACTCCTATCCATTTTGAAGAAGAGTCAGGCATCGTCTCCTTTGGAAGCATTGATCTCCGCGGACCTCTCGACTTTTCAAAAGATATGAGGCTTCCGGCCGGAACCTGGGGTATATTCTCGAGTTACGATGGCGAGGGCCCTTCCAGACACGTGTTTCTTCAGCGACGTCAGGACTCCTGCCTAGGTGCCAGGGACACCTCTGGATTCTCCTCGAGTCTTGACATGGCAATTGGGACGCGTCTCCACGTGAGGCGGGAGACCCAAGGTCCCTTTCCACGTGCCACAGGGATCCTGGGACTCCTATACATTTTCAAGAGGAGTCAGGCATCGTCTCCTTTGGAAGCATTGATCTCCGCGGACCTCTCGAGGTTTCAAAGGATGTGAGGCCTCCGGTCGCTTTGAGGCAGAGGACTAGGTCTTTCTCTGTGGTCTACACCGGGGATTCAGACAACCCTTCGTCTTGGGAGATGCAAGACGAGCCTGCATTCAATTCACTGCAGGAATATCCGGCCTGACTTCGAGTCAGCATCTCGTTGTCCATTCCACTTGAGGCCACAAACTCAGGGTCCCTCTCACATACCTGTAGCTGAGAGAAGCCTCCTCTTGAGGTGCTTGTGGAAAGTTGGTATTCCTCTTGAGTCGAAGCCAGGGACTAAGCTCTCATCTTGAGTTGATTTGGGGTCCACGGAGCCCTTTTGTGTTGCTAAAGTGACCTCAGGATCCCTCTAGACTTGAGACAGTGAACTTGGGTTTTCTCTAGAGTGCCATCAAGGAAATCAAGGCTCCTTTCACGTTTGATGTGGAACATGGAATTGCTCTGCACGCAGTGCAGGGGAATCGGGCCTCATCTTGCAGGGAGGGGGAAGTCTCATGGTTTTTCTCGAGTTGCGACCGGAACCTGGGGTATATTCTCGAGTTACGACGGGGAGGGCCCTTCCAGAGACGTGTTTGTTCACCGACGTCAGGACTCCTGCCTAGGTGCGAGAGACACCTCGGGATTCTCCTCGAGTCTTGGCATGGCAATTGGGACGTGTCTCCACGTGAGGCGGGAGTCCCAGGGTCCCTTTCCACGAGCCACAGGGATCCTGGGACTCCTATCCATTTTCAAGAGGAGTCAGGCATCGTCTCCTTTTGAAGCATTGATCTCCAAAGACCTCTAGAGTTTTCAAAGGATGTGAGGCCTCCACTCGCGATGAGTCGGAGAATTAGGTCTTTCTCTGTGGTCTCCACAGGGGATTCAGACATCCCTTCGTCTTGGGAGATGCAAGACGAGCCTGCATTCACTTCACTGCAGGGATATCTGGCCTTACTTCGAGTCAGAGCATCTCGGTGTCCATTCCACTTGAGCCCACAAACTCAGGGTCCCTCTCACATACCTGTAGCTGAGAGAAGCCTCCTCTTGAGGTGCTTGTGGAAAGTTGGTATTCCTCTTGAGTCGAAGCCAGGGACTAAGCTCTCATCTCGAGTTGATTTGGGGTTCACGGAGCCCTTTCGTGTTGCTCCAGTGACCTCAGGATCCCTCTAGACTTGAGACAGTGATCTTGGGTTTTCTCTGGAGTGCCATCAAGGAAATCAAGGCTCCTTTCACGTTTGATGTGGAACACGGAATTGCTCTGCACGCAGTGCAGGGGAATCGGGCCTCATCTCGCGGTGAAGGGGAAATCTCATGGTTTACTCGAGTTGCGGCCGGAAGGAACCTGGGGTATATTCTCGAGTTACGACGGGGAGGGCCCTTCCAGACACGTGTTTGTTTAGCGACGTCAGGACTCCTGCCTAGGTGCGAGGGACACCTCGGGATTCTCCTCGAGTCTTGGCATGGCAATTGGCATGCGTCTCCACGTGAGGCGGGAGACCCAGGGTCCCTTTCCATGTGCCACAGCGATCCTGGGACTCCTATCCATTTTCAAGAGGAGTCAGGCATCCTCTCCTTTAGAAGCACTGATCTCCGCAGACCTCTCAAGTTCTCAAAGGATGTGAGGCCTCCGGTCGCGATGAGGCGGAGGACTAGGTCTTTCTCTGTCGTCTCCACAGGGGATTCAGACATCCCTTCGTCTTGGGAGATGCAACACGAGCCTGCATTCAATTCACTGCAGGGATATCCGGCCTTATTTCGAGTCAGAGCATCTCGGTGTCCATTCCACGTGAGGCCACAAACTCAGGGTCCCTCTCACATACCTGTAGCTGAGAGAAGCCTCCTCTTGAGGTGCTTGTGGAAAGTTGGTATTCCTCTTGAGTCGAAGCCAGGGACTTAGATCTCATCTCGAGTTGATTTGGGGTCCAAGGAGCGCTTTCGTGTTGCTCCAGTGACCTCAGGATCCCTCTAGACTTGAGACAGTGATCTTGGGTTTTCTCTGGAGTGCCATCAAGGAAATCAAGACTCCTTTCACTTTTGATGTGGAACACGGAATTGCTCTGCATGCAGTGCAGGGGATTCGGGCCTCATCTCGCGGCGAGGGGGAAGTCTCATGGTTTTTCTCGAGTTGTAGCTGGATCCTGGGGTATATTCTCGAGTTACGACGGGGAGGGCCCTTCCAGACACGTGTTTGTTCAGCGTCGTCAGGACTCCTGCCTAGGTGCGAGGGACACCTCGGGATTCTCCTCGAGTCTTGGCATGGCAATTGGGACGCGTCTCCACGTAGGCGGGAGACCCAGGGTCATTTTCCACGTGCCACAGGGATCCTGGGACTCCTATCCATTTTCAAGAGGAGTCAGGCATCGTCTCCTTTGGAAGCATTGATCTCCGTGGACCTCTCGAATTTTCAAAGGATGTGAGGCCTCCGGTCGCGATGAGGCGGAGGACTAGGTCTTTCTCTGTGGTCTCCACAGGGGATTCAGACATCCCTTCGTCTTGGGAGATGCAAGACGAGCCTGCATTCAATTCACTGCAGGGATATCCGGCCTTACTTCGAGTCAGAGCATTTCGGTGTCCATTCCACTTGAGGCCACAAACTCAGGGGCCCTCTCACATACCTTCAGCTGAGAGAAGCCTCCTCTTGAGGTGCTTGTGGAAAGTTGGTATTCCTCTTGATTCGAAGCCAGGGACTAAGCTCTCATCTCGAGTTGATTTTGGGTCCACGGAGCCCTTTCGTGTTGCTCCAGTGACCTCAGGATCCCTGTAGACTTGGACAGTGATCTTGGGTTTTCCCTGGAGTGCCATCAAGGAAATCAAGGCTCCTTTCACGTTTGATGTGGAACACGGAATTGTTCTGCACGCAGTGCAGGGTAATCGGGCCTCATCCACCGGCGAGGGGGAAGTCTCATGGTTTTTCTCGAGTTGTAGCTGGAACCTGGGGTATATTCTCGAGTTACGACGGGGAGGGCCCTTCCAGACACGTGTTTGTTCTGCGTCGTCAGGGCTCCTGCCTAGGTGCGAGGGAAACCTCAGGATTCTCCTCGAGCCTTGGCATGGCAATGGGGACGCGTCTCCACGTGAGGCGGGACACCCAGTGTCCCTTTCCACGTGTCACAGGGATCCTGGGACTCCTATCCATTTTCAAGAGGAGTCAGGCATCGTCTCCTTTGGAAGTATTGATCTCCTCGGACCTCTCGAGTTTTCAAAGGATATGAGGCCTCCGGTTGCTTTGAGGTGGGGGACTAGGTCTTTCTCTTTGGTCTCCACTGGGGATTCAGCCAACCCTTCGTCTTGGGAGATGCAAGACGAGCCTGCATTCAATTCACTGCAGGGATATCCGGCATTACTTCGAGTCAGAGCATCTCGGTGTCCAATCCACTTGAGGCCACAATCTCAGGGTCCCTCTCACATACCTGTAGCTGAGAGAAGCCTCCTCTTGAGGTGCTCTAGGAAAGTTGGTATTCCTCTTGAGTCGAAGCCAGCAACTAAGCTCTCAACTCGAGTTGATTTGGTGTCCACGGAGCCCTTTCGTGTTGCTCCAGTGACCTCAGGATCCCTCTAGACTTGAGACAGTGATCCTGGGTTTTCTCTGGAGTCCCATCAAGGAAATCAAGGCTCCTTTCACGTTTGATGTGGAACACGGAATTGCTCTGCACGCAGTGCAGGGGAATCGGACCTCATCTCACGGCAAGGGGGAAGTCTCATGGTTTTTCTCGAGTTGCGGCCGGAACCTGGGGTATATTCTCGAGTTACGACGGGGAGGGCCCTTCCAGAGACGTGTTTGTTCACCGACGTCAGGACTCCTGCCTAGGTGCGAGAGACACCTCGGGATTCTCCTCGAGTCTTGGCATGGCAATTGGGACGCGTCTCCACGTGAGGCGGGAGACCCAGGGTCCCTTTCCACGTGCCACAGGGATCCTGGGACTCCTATCCATTTTCAAGAGGAGTCAGGCATCGTCTCCTTTTGAAGCATTGATCTCCAAAGACCTCTAGAGTTTTCAAAGGATGTGAGGCCTCCACTCGCGATGAGGCGGAGAATTAGGTCTTTCTCTGTGGTCTCCACAGGGGATTCAGACATCCCTTCGTCTTGGGAGATGCAAGACGAGCATGCATTCACTTCACTGCAGGGATATCTGGCCTTACTTCGAGTCAGAGCATCTCGGTGTCCATTCCACTTGAGCCCACAAACTCAGGGGCCCTCTCACATACCTGGAGCTGAGAGAAGCCCCCTTTGAGGTGCTTGTGGAAAGTTGGTATTCCTCTTGAGTCGAAGCCAGGGACTAAGCTCTCATCTCGAGTTGATTTGGGGTCCACGGAGCCCTTTCGTGTTGCTACAGTGACCACAGGATCCCTCTAGACTTGAGACAGTGATCTTGGGTTTTCTCTGTAGTGCCATCAAGGAAATCAAGGCTCCTTTCACTTTTGATGTGGAATACGGAATTGCTCTGCACGCAGGGCAGGGGAATCGGGCCTCATTTCGCGGCGATGGGGAAGTCTCATGGTTTTTCTTGAGTTGCGGCCAGAACCTGGGGTATATTCTCGAGTTACGACGGGGAGGGCCTTTCCAGACACGTGTTTGTTCAGCGTCGTCAGGACTCCTGCCTAGGTGCGAGGGACACCTCGGGATTCTCCTCGAGTCTTGGCATGGCAATTGGCATGCGTCTCCACGTGAGGCGGGAGACCCAGGCTCCCTTTCCACATGCCAAAGGGATCCTGGGACTCCTATCCATTTTCAAGAGGAGTCGGGCATCGTCTCCTTTGGAAGCATTGATCTCTGCAGACCTCTCGAGTTTTCAAAGGATGTGAGGCCTCCACTCGCGATGAGGCGGATTACTAGGTCTTTCTCTGTGGTCTCCACAGGGGATTCAGACATCCCTTCGTCTTGGGAGATGCAAGACGAGCCTGCATTCAATTCACTGCAGGGATATCCGGCCTTACTTCGAGTCAGAGCATCACGGTGTCCATTCCACTTGAGGCCACAAACTCAGGGTCCCTCTCACATACCTGTAGCTGAGAGAAGCCTCCTCTTGAGGTGCTTGTGGAAAGTTGGTATTCCTCTTGACTCGAAGCCAGGGACTAAGCTCTCATCTCGAGTTGATTTGGGGTCCACGGAGCCCTTTCCTGTTGGTCCAGTGACCTCAGCATCCCTCTAGACTTGAGACAGAGATCTTGGGTTTTCTCTGGAGTGCAATCAAGGAAATCAAGACTCCTTTCACGTTTGATGTGGAACATGGAATTGCTCTGCATGCAGTGCAGGGGAATCGGGCCTCAACTTGCGGAGAGGGGGAAATCTCATGGTTTTTCTCGAGTTGCGGCCGGAACCTGGGGTATATTCTCGAGTTACGACGGGGAGGGCCCTTCCAGACACGTGTTTGTTCTGCGTCGTCAGGACTCCTGCCTAGGTGCGAGGGACACCTCGGGATTCTCCTCGAGTCTTGGCATGGCAATGGGGACGCGTCTACACGTGAGTCGGGAGACCCAGGGTCCATTTCCACGTGCCACAGGGATCCTGGGAATCCTATCCATTTTCAAGAGGAGTCAGGCATCGTCTCCTTTGGAAGCATTGATCTCCGCGGACCTCTCGAATTTTCAAAGGATGTGAGGCCTCCGGTCGCGATGAGGCGGAGGACTAGGTCTTTCTCTGTGGTCTCCACAGGGGTTCAGACATCCCTTCGTCTTGGTAGATGCAAGACGAGCCTGCATTCAATTCACTGCAGGGATATCCGGCCTGACTTCGAGTCAGAGCATCTCGGTGTCCATTCCACTTGAGGCCACAAACTCAGGGGCCCTGTCACATACCTGGAGCTGAGAGAAGCCTCCTCTTGAGGTGCTTGTGGAAAGTTGGTATTCCTCTTGAGTCGAAGCCAGGGACTAAGCTCTCATCTCGAGTTGATTTGGGGTCCACGGAGCCCTTTCGTGTTGCTACAGTGACCTCAGGATCCCTCTAGACTAGAGACAGTGATCTTGGGTTTTCTCTGGAGTGCCATCAAGGAAATCAAGGCTCCTTTCACTTTTGATGTGGAATACGGAATTGCTCTGCACGCTGGGCAGGGGAATCGGGCCTCATCTCGCGGCGAGGGGTAAGTCTCATGGTTTTTCTCGAGTTGCGGCCGGAACCTGGGGTATATTCTCGAGTTACGACGGGGAGGGCCCTTCCAGACACGTGTTTGTTCAGCGACGTCAGGACTCCTGCCTAGGTGCGAGGGACACCTCGGGATTCTCCTCGAGTCTTGGCATCGCAATTGGGACGCGTCTCCACGTGAGGCGGGAGACCCAGGGTCCCTTTCCACGTGCCACAGGGATCCTGGGACTCCTATCCATTTTCAAGAGGAGTCAGGCATCGTCTCCGTTGGAAGCATTGATCTCCGCGGACCTCTCGAATTTACAAAGGATGTGAGGCCTCCGGTCGCGATGAGGCGGAGGACTAGGTCTTTCTCTGTCGTCTCCACAGGGGATTCAGACATCCCTTCGTCTTGGGAGATGCAAGACGAGCCTGCATTCAATTCACTGCAGGGATATCCGGCCTGACTTCGAGTCAGAGCATCTCGGTGTCCATTCCACTTGAGGCCACAAACTCAGGGGCCCTCTCACATACCTGGAGCTGAGAGAAGCCTCCTCTTGAGGTGCTTGTGGAAAGTTGGTATTCCTCTTGAGTCGAAGCCAGGGACTAAGCTCTCATCTCGAGTTGATTTGGGGTCCACGGAGCCCTTTCGTGTTGCTACAGTAACCTCAGGATCCCTGTAGACTAGAGACAGTGATCTTGGGTTTTCTCTGGAGTGCCATCAAGGAAATCAAGGCTCCTTTCACTTTTGATGTGGAATACGGAATTGCTCTGCACGCTGGGCAGGGGAATCGGGCCTCATCTCGCGGCGAGGGGTAAGTCTCATGGTTTTTCTCGAGTTGCGGCCGGAACCTGGGGTATATTCTCGAGTTACGACGGGGAGGGCCCTTCCAGACACGTGTTTGTTCAGCGACGTCAGGACTCCTGCCTAGGTGCGAGGGACACCTCGGGATTCTCCTCGAGTCTTGGCATCGCAATTGGGACGCGTCTCCACATGAGGCGGGAGACCCAGGGTCCCTTTCCACGTGCCACAGGGATCCTGGGACTCCTATCCATTTTCAAGATGAGTCAGGCATCGTCTCCTTTGGAAGCATTGATCTCTGCGGACCTCTAGAGTTTTCAAAGGATGTGAGGCCTCCGCTCGCGATGAGGCGGAGAATTAGGTCTTTCTCTGGGGTCTCCACAGGGGATTCAGACATCCCTTCGTCTTGGGAGATGCAAGACGAGCCTGCATTCAATTCACTGCAGGGATATCCGGCCTTACTTCGAGTCAGAGCATTTCGGTGTCCATTCCACTTGAGGCCACAAACTCAGGGGCCCTCTCACATACCTGTAGCTGAGAGAAGCCTCCTCTTGAGGTGCTTGTGGAAAGTTGGTATTCCTCTTGAGTCGAAGCCAGGGACTAAGCTCTCATCTCGAGTTGATTTGGGGTCCACGGAGCCCTTTCGTGCTGCTACAGTGACCTCAGGATCCATCTAGACTTGACTCAGTGATCTTGGGTATTCTCTGGAGTGCCATCAAGAAATCAAGGCTCCTTTCATTTTTGATGTGGAATACGGAATTGCTCTGCACGCAGGGCAGGGGAATCGGGCCTCATCTCGCGGCGAGTGGGAAGTCTCATGGTTTTTCTCGAGTTGCGGCCGGAACCTGCGTTATATTCTCGACTTACGACGGGGAGGGCCCTTCCAGAAACGTGTTTGTTCAGCGACGTCAGGACTCCTACCTAGGTGTGAGGGATACCTCTGGATTCTCCTCGAGTCTTGACATGGCAATTGGGACTTGTCTCCACGTGAGGCGGGAGACCAGGTTCCCTTTCCACGTGCCACACGGATCCTGGGACTCCTATCCATTTTGAAGAAGAGTCAGGCATCGTCTCCTTTGGAAGCATTGATCTCCGCGGACCTCTCGACTTTTCAAAGGATATGAGGCTTCCGGTCGCGATGAGGTGGAGAACTAGGTCTTTCTCTGTGTTCTCCACAGGGGATTCAGACATCCCTTCGTCTTGGGAGATGCAAGACGAGCCTGCATTCAATTCACTGCAGGGATATCCGGCTTAACTTCGAGTCAGAGGTTCTCGGTGTCCATTCCACTTGAAGCCACAAACTCAGGGTCCCTCTCTCATACCTGTAGCTGAGAGAAGCCTCCTCTTGAGGTGCTTGTGGAAAGTTGGTATTACTCTTGAGTCGAAGCCAGGGACTAAGCTCTCATCTCGAGTTGATTTGGGGTCCACGGAGCCCTTTCGTGTTGCTACAGTGACCTCAGGATCCCTCTAGACTTGAGACAGTGATCTTGGGTTTTCTCTGGAGTGCCATCAAGGAAATCGAGGCTCCTTTCAAGTTTGATGTGGAACACGGAATTGCTCTGCACCACGTGCAGGGGAATCGGGCCTCATCTCGCAGCGAGGGGGAAGTCTCATGGTTTTTCTCGAGTTGCGGCCGGAACCTGGGGTATATTCTCGAGTTACGATGGCGAGGGCCCTTCCAGACACGTGTTTGTTCAGCGACGTCAGGACTCCTGCCTAGGTGCCAGGGACACCTCTGGATTCTCCTCGAGTCTTGACATGGCAATTGGGACGCGTCTCCACGTGAGGCGGGAGACCCAAGGTCCCTTTCCACGTGCCACAGGGATCCTGGGACTCCTATACATTTTCAAGAGGAGTCAGGCATCGTCTCCTTTGGAAGCATTGATCTCCGCGGACCTCTCGAGTTTTCAAAGGATGTGAGGCCTCCGGTCGCTTTGAGGCAGAGGACTAGGTCTTTCTCTGTGGTCTACACCGGGGATTCAGACAACCCTTCGTCTTGGGAGATGCAAGACGAGCCTGCATTCAATTCACTGCAGGAATATCCGGGCTGACTTCGAGTCAGCATCTCGTTGTCCATTCCACTTGAGGCCACAAACTCAGGGTCCCTCTCACATACCTGTAGCTGAGAGAAGCCTCCTCTTGAGGTGCTTGTGGAAAGTTGGTATTCCTCTTGAGTCGAAGCCAGGGACTAAGCTCTCATCTTGAGTTGATTTGGGGTCCACGGAGCCCTTTTGTGTTGCTAAAGTGACCTCAGGATCCCTCTAGACTTGAGACAGTGAACTTGGGTTTTCTCTAGAGTGCCATCAAGGAAATCAAGGCTCCTTTCACGTTTGATGTGGAACATGGAATTGCTCTGCACGCAGTGCAGGGGAATCGGGCCTCATCTTGCAGGGAGGGGGAAGTCTCATGGTTTTTCTCGAGTTGCGGCCGGAACCTGGGGTATATTCTCGAGTTACGACGGGGAGGGCCCTTCCAGAGACGTGTTTGTTCACCGACGTCAGGACTCCTGCCTAGGTGCGAGAGACACCTCGGGACTCTCCTCGAGTCTTGGCATGGCAATTGGGACGTGTCTCCACGTGAGGCGGGAGTCCCAGGGTCCCTTTCCACGAGCCACAGGGATCCTGGGACTCCTATCCATTTTCAAGAGGAGTCAGGCATCGTCTCCTTTTGAAGCATTGATCTCCAAAGACCTCTAGAGTTTTCAAAGGATGTGAGGCCTCCACTCGCGATGAGTCGGAGAATTAGGTCTTTCTCTGTGGTCTCCACAGGGGATTCAGACATCCCTTCGTCTTGGGAGATGCAAGACGAGCCTGCATTCACTTCACTGCAGGGATATCTGGCCTTACTTCGAGTCAGAGCATCTCGGTGTCCATTCCACTTGAGCCCACAAACTCAGGGTCCCTCTCACATACCTGTAGCTGAGAGAAGCCTCCTCTTGAGGTGCTTGTGGAAAGTTGGTATTCCTCTTGAGTCGAAGCCAGGGACTAAGCTCTCATCTCGAGTTGATTTGGGGTTCACGGAGCCCTTTCGTGTTGCTCCAGTGACCTCAGGATCCCTCTAGACTTGAGACAGTGATCTTGGGTTTTCTCTGGAGTGCCATCAAGGAAATCAAGGCTCCTTTCACGTTTGATGTGGAACACGGAATTGCTCTGCACGCAGTGCAGGGGAATCGTCCTCATCTCGCGGTGAAGGGGAAATCTCATGGTTTACTCGAGTTGCGGCCGGAAGGAACCTGGGGTATATTCTCGAGTTACGACGGGGAGGGCCCTTCCAGACATGTGTTTGTTTAGCGACGTCAGGACTCCTGCCTAGGTGCGAGGGACACCTCGGGATTCTCCTCGAGTCTTGGCATGGCAATTGGCATGCGTCTCCATGTGAGGCGGGAGACCCAGGGTCCCTTTCCATGTGCCACAGCGATCCTGGGACTCCTATCCATTTTCAAGAGGAGTCAGGCATCCTCTCCTTTAGAAGCACTGATCTCCGCAGACCTCTCAAGTTCTCAAAGGATGTGAGGCCTCCGGTCGCGATGAGGCGGAGGACTAGGTCTTTCTCTGTCGTCTCCACAGGGGATTCAGACATCCCTTCGTCTTGGGAGATGCAACACGAGCCTGCATTCAATTCACTGCAGGGATATCCGGCCTTATTTCGAGTCAGAGCATCTCGGTGTCCATTCCACGTGAGGCCACAAACTCAGGGTCCCTCTCACATACCTGTAGCTGAGAGAAGCCTCCTCTTGAGGTGCTTGTGGAAAGTTGGTATTCCTCTTGAGTCGAAGCCAGGGACTAAGATCTCATCTCGAGTTGATTTGGGGTCCAAGGAGCGCTTTCGTGTTGCTCCAGTGACCTCAGGATCCCTCTAGACTTGAGACAGTGATCTTGGGTTTTCTCTGGAGTGCCATCAAGGAAATCAAGACTCCTTTCACTTTTGATGTGGAACACGGAATTGCTCTGCATGCAGTGCAGGGGATTCGGGCCTCATCTCGCGGCGAGGGGGAAGTCTCATGGTTTTTCTCGAGTTGTAGCTGGATCCTGGGGTATATTCTCGAGTTACGACGGGGAGGGCCCTTCCAGACACGTGTTTGTTCAGCGTCGTCAGGACTCCTGCCTAGGTGCGAGGGACACCTCGGGATTCTCCTCGAGTCTTGGCATGGCAATTGGGACGCGTCTCCACGTAGGCGGGAGACCCAGGGTCATTTCCCACGTGCCACAGGGATCCTGGGACTCCTATCCATTTTCAAGAGGAGTCAGGCATCGTCTCCTTTGGAAGCATTGATCTCCGTGGACCTCTCGAATTTTCAAAGGATGTGAGGCCTCCGGTCGCGATGAGGCGGAGGACTAGGTCTTTCTCTGTGGTCTCCACAGGGGATTCAGACATCCCTTCGTCTTGGGAGATGCAAGACGAGCCTGCATTCAATTCACTGCAGGGATATCCGGCCTTACTTCGAGTCAGAGCATTTCGGTGTCCATTCCACTTGAGGCCACAAACTCAGGGGCCCTCTCACATACCTTCAGCTGAGAGAAGCCTCCTCTTGTGGTGCTTGTGGAAAGTTGGTATTCCTCTTGATTCGAAGCCAGGGACTAAGCTCTCATCTCGAGTTGATTTTGGGTCCACGGAGCCCTTTCGTGTTGCTCCAGTGACCTCAGGATCCCTGTAGACTTGGACAGTGATCTTGGGTTTTCCCTGGAGTGCCATCAAGGAAATCAAGGCTCCTTTCACGTTTGATGTGGAACACGGAATTGTTCTGCACGCAGTGCAGGGTAATCGGGCCTCATCCACCGGCGAGGGGGAAGTCTCATGGTTTTTCTCGAGTTGTAGCTGGAACCTGGGGTATATTCTCGAGTTACGACGGGGAGGGCCCTTCCAGACACGTGTTTGTTCTGCGTCGTCAGGACTCCTGCCTAGGTGCGAGGGAAACCTCAGGATTCTCCTCGAGCCTTGGCATGGCAATGGGGACGCGTCTCCACGTGAGGCGGGACACCCAGTGTCCCTTTCCACGTGTCACAGGGATCCTGGGACTCCTATCCATTTTCAAGAGGAGTCAGGCATCGTCTCCTTTGGAAGTATTGATCTCCTCGGACCTCTCGAGTTTTCAAAGGATATGAGGCCTCCGGTTGCTTTGAGGTGGGGGACTAGGTCTTTCTCTTTGGTCTCCACAGGGGATTCAGCCAACCCTTCGTCTTGGGAGATGCAAGACGAGCCTGCATTCAATTCACTGCAGGGATATCCGGCATTACTTCGAGTCAGAGCATCTCGGTGTCCAATCCACTTGAGGCCACAATCTCAGGGTCCCTCTCACATACCTGTAGCTGAGAGAAGCCTCCTCTTGAGGTGCTCTTGGAAAGTTGGTATTCCTCTTGAGTCGAAGCCAGCAACTAAGCTCTCAACTCGAGTTGATTTGGGGTCCACGGAGCCCTTTCGTGTTGCTCCAGTGACCTCAGGATCCCTCTAGACTTGAGACAGTGATCCTGGGTTTTCTCTGGAGTCCCATCAAGGAAATCAAGGCTCCTTTCACGTTTGATGTGGAACACGGAATTGCTCTGCACGCAGTGCAGGGGAATCGGACCTCATCTCACGGCAAGGGGGAAGTCTCATGGTTTTTCTCGAGTTGCGGCCGGAACCTGGGGTATATTCTCGAGTTACGACGGGGAGGGCCCTTCCAGAGACGTGTTTGTTCACCGACGTCAGGACTCCTGCCTAGGTGCGAGAGACACCTCGGGATTCTCCTCGAGTCTTGGCATGGCAATTGGGACGCGTCTCCACGTGAGGCGGGAGACCCAGGGTCCCTTTCCACGTGCCACATGGATCCTGGGACTCCTATCCATTTTCAAGAGGAGTCAGGCATCGTCTCCTTTTGAAGCATTGATCTCCAAAGACCTCTAGAGTTTTCAAAGGATGTGAGGCCTCCACTCGCGATGAGGCGGAGAATTAGGTCTTTCTCTGTGGTCTCCACAGGGGATTCAGACATCCCTTCGTCTTGGGAGATGCAAGACGAGCATGCATTCACTTCACTGCAGGGATATCTGGCCTTACTTCGAGTCAGAGCATCTCGGTGTCCATTCCACTTGAGCCCACAAACTCAGGGGCCCTCTCACATACCTGGAGCTGAGAGAAGCCCCCTTTGAGGTGCTTGTGGAAAGTTGGTATTCCTCTTGAGTCGAAGCCAGGGACTAAGCTCTCATCTCGAGTTGATTTGGGGTCCACGGAGCCCTTTCGTGTTGCTACAGTGACCACAGGATTCCTCTAGACTTGAGACAGTGATCTTGGGTTTTCTCTGTAGTGCCATCAAGGAAATCAAGGCTCCTTTCACTTTTGATGTGGAATACGGAATTGCTCTGCACGCAGGGCAGGGGAATCGGGCCTCATTTCGCGGCGATGGGGAAGTCTCATGGTTTTTCTTGAGTTGCGGCCAGAACCTGGGGTATATTCTCGAGTTACGACGGGGAGGGCCTTTCCAGACACGTGTTTGTTCAGCGTCGTCAGGACTCCTGCCTAGGTGCGAGGGACACCTCGGGATTCTCCTCGAATCTTGGCATGGCAATTGGGATGCGTCTCCACGTGAGGCGGGAGACCCAGGCTCCCTTTCCACATGCCACAGGGATCCT
Organism: Dama dama; assembly: GCF_033118175.1. Lineage (NCBI taxonomy): Eukaryota > Metazoa > Chordata > Mammalia > Artiodactyla > Cervidae > Dama > Dama dama. Next base: position 1,815,545 of record NW_026870882.1, read on the forward strand.
GGGACTCCTATCCATTTTCAAGAGGAGTCGGGCATCGTCTCCTTTGGAAGCATTGATCTCTGCAGACCTCTCGAGTTTTCAAAGGATGTGAGGCCTCCACTCGCGATGAGGCGGATTACTAGGTCTTTCTCTGTGGTCTCCACAGGGGATTCAGACATCCCTTCGTCTTGGGAGATGCAAGACGAGCCTGCATTCAATTCACTGCAGGGATATCCGGCCTTACTTCGAGTCAGAGCATCACGGTGTCCATTCCACTTGAGGCCACAAACTCAGGGTCCCTCTCACATACCTGTAGCTGAGAGAAGCCTCCTCTTGAGGTGCTTGTGGAAAGTTGGTATTCCTCTTGACTCGAAGCCAGGGACTAAGCTCTCATCTCGAGTTGATTTGGGGTCCACGGAGCCCTTTCCTGTTGGTCCAGTGACCTCAGCATCCCTCTAGACTTGAGACAGAGATCTTGGGTTTTCTCTGGAGTGCAATCAAGGAAATCAAGACTCCTTTCACGTTTGATGTGGAACATGGAATTGCTCTGCATGCAGTGCAGGGGAATCGGGCCTCAACTTGCGGAGAGGGGGAAATCTCATGGTTTTTCTCGAGTTGCGGCCGGAACCTGGGGTATATTCTCGAGTTACGACGGGGAGGGCCCTTCCAGACACGTGTTTGTTCTGCGTCGTCAGGACTCCTGCCTAGGTGCGAGGGAAACCTCGGGATTCTCCTCGAGTCTTGGCATGGCAATGGGGACGCGTCTACACGTGAGTCGGGAGACCCAGGGTCCCTTTCCACGTGCCACAGGGATCCTGGGAATCCTATCCATTTTCAAGAGGAGTCAGGCATCGTCTCCTTTGGAAGCATTGATCTCCGCGGACCTCTCGAATTTTCAAAGGATGTGAGGCCTCCGGTCGCGATGAGGCGGAGGACTAGGTCTTTCTCTGTGGTCTCCACAGGGGTTCAGACATCCCTTCGTCTTGGTAGATGCAAGACGAGCCTGCATTCAATTCACTGCAGGGATATCCGGCCTGACTTCGAGTCAGAGCATCTCGGTGTCCATTCCACTTGAGGCCACAAACTCAGGGGCCCTCTCACATACCTGGAGCTGAGAGAAGCCTCCTCTTGAGGTGCTTGTGGAAAGTTGGTATTCCTCTTGAGTCGAAGCCAGGGACTAAGCTCTCATCTCGAGTTGATTTGGGGTCCACGGAGCCCTTTCGTGTTGCTACAGTGACCTCAGGATCCCTCTAGACTAGAGACAGTGATCTTGGGTTTTCTCTGGAGTGCCATCAAGGAAATCAAGGCTCCTTTCACTTTTGATGTGGAATACGGAATTGCTCTGCACGCTGGGCAGGGGAATCGGGCCTCATCTCGCGGCGAGGGGTAAGTCTCATGGTTTTTCTCGAGTTGCGGCCGGAACCTGGGGTATATTCTCGAGTTACGACGGGGAGGGCCCTTCCAGACACGTGTTTGTTCAGCGACGTCAGGACTCCTGCCTAGGTGCGAGGGACACCTCGGGATTCTCCTCGAGTCTTGGCATCGCAATTGGGACGCGTCTCCACGTGAGGCGGGAGACCCAGGGTCCCTTTCCACGTGCCACAGGGATCCTGGGACTCCTATCCATTTTCAAGAGGAGTCAGGCATCGTCTCCTTTTGAAGCATTGATCTCCGCGGACCTCTAGAGTTTTCAAAGGATGTGAGGCCTCCACTCGCGATGAGGCGGAGAATTAGGTCTTTCTCTGTGGTCTCCACAGGGGATTCAGACATCCCTTCGTCTTGGGAGATGCAAGACGAGCATGCATTCACTTCACTGCAGGGATATCTGGCCTTACTTCGAGTCAGAGCATCTCGGTGTCCATTCCACTTGAGCCCACAAACTCAGGGGCCCTCTCACATACCTGGAGCTGAGAGAAGCCCCCTTTGAGGTGCTTGTGGAAAGTTGGTATTCCTCTTGAGTCGAAGCCAGGGACTAAGCTCTCATCTCGAGTTGATTTGGGGTCCACGGAGCCCTTTCGTGTTGCTACAGTGACCACAGGATCCCTCTAGACTTGAGACAGTGATCTTGGGTTTTCTCTGTAGTGCCATCAAGGAAATCAAGGCTCCTTTCACTTTTGATGTGGAATACGGAATTGCTCTGCACGCAGGGCAGGGGAATCGGGCCTCATTTCGCGGCGATGGGGAAGTCTCATGGTTTTTCTTGAGTTGCGGCCAGAACCTGGGGTATATTCTCGAGTTACGACGGGGAGGGCCTTTCCAGACACGTGTTTGTTCAGCGTCGTCAGGACTCCTGCCTAGGTGCGAGGGACACCTCGGGATTCTCCTCGAATCTTGGCATGGCAATTGGGATGCGTCTCCACGTGAGGCGGGAGACCCAGGCTCCCTTTCCACATGCCACAGGGATCCTGGGACTCCTATCCATTTTCAAGAGGAGTCGGGCATCGTCTCCTTTGGAAGCATTGATCTCTGCAGACCTCTCGAGTTTTCAAAGGATGTGAGGCCTCCACTCGCGATGAGGCGGATTACTAGGTCTTTCTCTGTGGTCTCCACAGGGGATTCAGACATCCCTTCGTCTTGGGAGATGCAAGACGAGCCTGCATTCAATTCACTGCAGGGATATCCGGCCTTACTTCGAGTCAGAGCATTTCGGTGTCCATTCCACTTGAGGCCACAAACTCAGGGGCCCTCTCACATACCTTCAGCTGAGAGAAGCCTCCTCTTGTGGTGCTTGTGGAAAGTTGGTATTCCTCTTGATTCGAAGCCAGGGACTAAGCTCTCATCTCGAGTTGATTTTGGGTCCACGGAGCCCTTTCGTGTTGCTCCAGTGACCTCAGGATCCCTGTAGACTTGGACAGTGATCTTGGGTTTTCCCTGGAGTGCCATCAAGGAAATCAAGGCTCCTTTCACGTTTGATGTGGAACACGGAATTGTTCTGCACGCAGTGCAGGGTAATCGGGCCTCATCCACCGGCGAGGGGGAAGTCTCATGGTTTTTCTCGAGTTGTAGCTGGAACCTGGGGTATATTCTCGAGTTACGACGGGGAGGGCCCTTCCAGACACGTGTTTGTTCTGCGTCGTCAGGACTCCTGCCTAGGTGCCAGGGAAACCTCAGGATTCTCCTCGAGCCTTGGCATGGCAATGGGGACGCGTCTCCACGTGAGGCGGGACACCCAGTGTCCCTTTCCACGTGTCACAGGGATCCTGGGACTCCTATCCATTTTCAAGAGGAGTCAGGCATCGTCTCCTTTGGAAGTATTGATCTCCTCGGACCTCTCGAGTTTTCAAAGGATATGAGGCCTCCGGTTGCTTTGAGGTGGGGGACTAGGTCTTTCTCTTTGGTCTCCACAGGGGATTCAGCCAACCCTTCGTCTTGGGAGATGCAAGACGAGCCTGCATTCAATTCACTGCAGGGATATCCGGCATTACTTCGAGTCAGAGCATCTCGGTGTCCAATCCACTTGAGGCCACAATCTCAGGGTCCCTCTCACATACCTGTAGCTGAGAGAAGCCTCCTCTTGAGGTGCTCTTGGAAAGTTGGTATTCCTCTTGAGTCGAAGCCAGCAACTAAGCTCTCAACTCGAGTTGATTTGGGGTCCACGGAGCCCTTTCGTGTTGCTCCAGTGACCTCAGGATCCCTCTAGACTTGAGACAGTGATCCTGGGTTTTCTCTGGAGTCCCATCAAGGAAATCAAGGCTCCTTTCACGTTTGATGTGGAACACGGAATTGCTCTGCACGCAGTGCAGGGGAATCGGACCTCATCTCACGGCAAGGGGGAAGTCTCATGGTTTTTCTCGAGTTGCGGCCGGAACCTGGGGTATATTCTCGAGTTACGACGGGGAGGGCCCTTCCAGAGACGTGTTTGTTCACCGACGTCAGGACTCCTGCCTAGGTGCGAGAGACACCTCGGGATTCTCCTCGAGTCTTGGCATGGCAATTGGGACGCGTCTCCACGTGAGGCGGGAGACCCAGGGTCCCTTTCCACGTGCCACATGGATCCTGGGACTCCTATCCATTTTCAAGAGGAGTCAGGCATCGTCTCCTTTTGAAGCATTGATCTCCAAAGACCTCTAGAGTTTTCAAAGGATGTGAGGCCTCCACTCGCGATGAGGCGGAGAATTAGGTCTTTCTCTGTGGTCTCCACAGGGGATTCAGACATCCCTTCGTCTTGGGAGATGCAAGACGAGCATGCATTCACTTCACTGCAGGGATATCTGGCCTTACTTCGAGTCAGAGCATCTCGGTGTCCATTCCACTTGAGCCCACAAACTCAGGGGCCCTCTCACATACCTGGAGCTGAGAGAAGCCCCCTTTGAGGTGCTTGTGGAAAGTTGGTATTCCTCTTGAGTCGAAGCCAGGGACTAAGCTCTCATCTCGAGTTGATTTGGGGTCCACGGAGCCCTTTCGTGTTGCTACAGTGACCACAGGATTCCTCTAGACTTGAGACAGTGATCTTGGGTTTTCTCTGTAGTGCCATCAAGGAAATCAAGGCTCCTTTCACTTTTGATGTGGAATACGGAATTGCTCTGCACGCAGGGCAGGGGAATCGGGCCTCATTTCGCGGCGATGGGGAAGTCTCATGGTTTTTCTTGAGTTGCGGCCAGAACCTGGGGTATATTCTCGAGTTACGACGGGGAGGGCCTTTCCAGACACGTGTTTGTTCAGCGTCGTCAGGACTCCTGCCTAGGTGCGAGGGACACCTCGGGATTCTCCTCGAATCTTGGCATGGCAATTGGGATGCGTCTCCACGTGAGGCGGGAGACCCAGGCTCCCTTTCCACATGCCACAGGGATCCTGGGACTCCTATCCATTTTCAAGAGGAGTCGGGCATCGTCTCCTTTGGAAGCATTGATCTCTGCAGACCTCTCGAGTTTTCAAAGGATGTGAGGCCTCCACTCGCGATGAGGCGGATTACTAGGTCTTTCTCTGTGGTCTCCACAGGGGATTCAGACATCCCTTCGTCTTGGGAGATGCAAGACGAGCCTGCATTCAATTCACTGCAGGGATATCCGGCCTTACTTCGAGTCAGAGCATCACGGTGTCCATTCCACTTGAGGCCACAAACTCAGGGTCCCTCTCACATACCTGTAGCTGAGAGAAGCCTCCTCTTGAGGTGCTTGTGGAAAGTTGGTATTCCTCTTGACTCGAAGCCAGGGACTAAGCTCTCATCTCGAGTTGATTTGGGGTCCACGGAGCCCTTTCCTGTTGGTCCAGTGACCTCAGCATCCCTCTAGACTTGAGACAGAGATCTTGGGTTTTCTCTGGAGTGCAATCAAGGAAATCAAGACTCCTTTCACGTTTGATGTGGAACATGGAATTGCTCTGCATGCAGTGCAGGGGAATCGGGCCTCAACTTGCGGAGAGGGGGAAATCTCATGGTTTTTCTCGAGTTGCGGCCGGAACCTGGGGTATATTCTCGAGTTACGACGGGGAGGGCCCTTCCAGACACGTGTTTGTTCTGCGTCGTCAGGACTCCTGCCTAGGTGCGAGGGAAACCTCGGGATTCTCCTCGAGTCTTGGCATGGCAATGGGGACGCGTCTACACGTGAGTCGGGAGACCCAGGGTCCCTTTCCACGTGCCACAGGGATCCTGGGAATCCTATCCATTTTCAAGAGGAGTCAGGCATCGTCTCCTTTGGAAGCATTGATCTCCGCGGACCTCTCGAATTTTCAAAGGATGTGAGGCCTCCGGTCGCGATGAGGCGGAGGACTAGGTCTTTCTCTGTGGTCTCCACAGGGGTTCAGACATCCCTTCGTCTTGGTAGATGCAAGACGAGCCTGCATTCAATTCACTGCAGGGATATCCGGCCTGACTTCGAGTCAGAGCATCTCGGTGTCCATTCCACTTGAGGCCACAAACTCAGGGGCCCTCTCACATACCTGGAGCTGAGAGAAGCCTCCTCTTGAGGTGCTTGTGGAAAGTTGGTATTCCTCTTGAGTCGAAGCCAGGGACTAAGCTCTCATCTCGAGTTGATTTGGGGTCCACGGAGCCCTTTCGTGTTGCTACAGTGACCTCAGGATCCCTCTAGACTAGAGACAGTGATCTTGGGTTTTCTCTGGAGTGCCATCAAGGAAATCAAGGCTCCTTTCACTTTTGATGTGGAATACGGAATTGCTCTGCACGCTGGGCAGGGGAATCGGGCCTCATCTCGCGGCGAGGGGTAAGTCTCATGGTTTTTCTCGAGTTGCGGCCGGAACCTGGGGTATATTCTCGAGTTACGACGGGGAGGGCCCTTCCAGACACGTGTTTGTTCAGCGACGTCAGGACTCCTGCCTAGGTGCGAGGGACACCTCGGGATTCTCCTCGAGTCTTGGCATCGCAATTGGGACGCGTCTCCACGTGAGGCGGGAGACCCAGGGTCCCTTTCCACGTGCCACAGGGATCCTGGGACTCCTATCCATTTTCAAGAGGAGTCAGGCATCGTCTCCTTTTGAAGCATTGATCTCCGCGGACCTCTAGAGTTTTCAAAGGATGTGAGGCCTCCACTCGCGATGAGGCGGAGAATTAGGTCTTTCTCTGTGGTCTCCACAGGGGATTCAGACATCCCTTCGTCTTGGGAGATGCAAGACGAGCATGCATTCACTTCACTGCAGGGATATCTGGCCTTACTTCGAGTCAGAGCATCTCGGTGTCCATTCCACTTGAGCCCACAAACTCAGGGGCCCTCTCACATACCTGGAGCTGAGAGAAGCCCCCTTTGAGGTGCTTGTGGAAAGTTGGTATTCCTCTTGAGTCGAAGCCAGGGACTAAGCTCTCATCTCGAGTTGATTTGGGGTCCACGGAGCCCTTTCGTGTTGCTACAGTGACCACAGGATCCCTCTAGACTTGAGACAGTGATCTTGGGTTTTCTCTGTAGTGCCATCAAGGAAATCAAGGCTCCTTTCACTTTTGATGTGGAATACGGAATTGCTCTGCACGCAGGGCAGGGGAATCGGGCCTCATTTCGCGGCGATGGGGAAGTCTCATGGTTTTTCTTGAGTTGCGGCCAGAACCTGGGGTATATTCTCGAGTTACGACGGGGAGGGCCTTTCCAGACACGTGTTTGTTCAGCGTCGTCAGGACTCCTGCCTAGGTGCGAGGGACACCTCGGGATTCTCCTCGAATCTTGGCATGGCAATTGGGATGCGTCTCCACGTGAGGCGGGAGACCCAGGCTCCCTTTCCACATGCCACAGGGATCCTGGGACTCCTATCCATTTTCAAGAGGAGTCGGGCATCGTCTCCTTTGGAAGCATTGATCTCTGCAGACCTCTCGAGTTTTCAAAGGATGTGAGGCCTCCACTCGCGATGAGGCGGATTACTAGGTCTTTCTCTGTGGTCTCCACAGGGGATTCAGACATCCCTTCGTCTTGGGAGATGCAAGACGAGCCTGCATTCAATTCACTGCAGGGATATCCGGCCTTACTTCGAGTCAGAGCATTTCGGTGTCCATTCCACTTGAGGCCACAAACTCAGGGGCCCTCTCACATACCTTCAGCTGAGAGAAGCCTCCTCTTGTGGTGCTTGTGGAAAGTTGGTATTCCTCTTGATTCGAAGCCAGGGACTAAGCTCTCATCTCGAGTTGATTTTGGGTCCACGGAGCCCTTTCGTGTTGCTCCAGTGACCTCAGGATCCCTGTAGACTTGGACAGTGATCTTGGGTTTTCCCTGGAGTGCCATCAAGGAAATCAAGGCTCCTTTCACGTTTGATGTGGAACACGGAATTGTTCTGCACGCAGTGCAGGGTAATCGGGCCTCATCCACCGGCGAGGGGGAAGTCTCATGGTTTTTCTCGAGTTGTAGCTGGAACCTGGGGTATATTCTCGAGTTACGACGGGGAGGGCCCTTCCAGACACGTGTTTGTTCTGCGTCGTCAGGACTCCTGCCTAGGTGCGAGGGAAACCTCAGGATTCTCCTCGAGCCTTGGCATGGCAATGGGGACGCGTCTCCACGTGAGGCGGGACACCCAGTGTCCCTTTCCACGTGTCACAGGGATCCTGGGACTCCTATCCATTTTCAAGAGGAGTCAGGCATCGTCTCCTTTGGAAGTATTGATCTCCTCGGACCTCTCGAGTTTTCAAAGGATATGAGGCCTCCGGTTGCTTTGAGGTGGGGGACTAGGTCTTTCTCTTTGGTCTCCACAGGGGATTCAGCCAACCCTTCGTCTTGGGAGATGCAAGACGAGCCTGCATTCAATTCACTGCAGGGATATCCGGCATTACTTCGAGTCAGAGCATCTCGGTGTCCAATCCACTTGAGGCCACAATCTCAGGGTCCCTCTCACATACCTGTAGCTGAGAGAAGCCTCCTCTTGAGGTGCTCTTGGAAAGTTGGTATTCCTCTTGAGTCGAAGCCAGCAACTAAGCTCTCAACTCGAGTTGATTTGGGGTCCACGGAGCCCTTTCGTGTTGCTCCAGTGACCTCAGGATCCCTCTAGACTTGAGACAGTGATCCTGGGTTTTCTCTGGAGTCCCATCAAGGAAATCAAGGCTCCTTTCACGTTTGATGTGGAACACGGAATTGCTCTGCACGCAGTGCAGGGGAATCGGACCTCATCTCACGGCAAGGGGGAAGTCTCATGGTTTTTCTCGAGTTGCGGCCGGAACCTGGGGTATATTCTCGAGTTACGACGGGGAGGGCCCTTCCAGAGACGTGTTTGTTCACCGACGTCAGGACTCCTGCCTAGGTGCGAGAGACACCTCGGGATTCTCCTCGAGTCTTGGCATGGCAATTGGGACGCGTCTCCACGTGAGGCGGGAGACCCAGGGTCCCTTTCCACGTGCCACAGGGATCCTGGGACTCCTATCCATTTTCAAGAGGAGTCAGGCATCGTCTCCTTTTGAAGCATTGATCTCCAAAGACCTCTAGAGTTTTCAAAGGATGTGAGGCCTCCACTCGCGATGAGGCGGAGAATTAGGTCTTTCTCTGTGGTCTCCACAGGGGATTCAGACATCCCTTCGTCTTGGGAGATGCAAGACGAGCATGCATTCACTTCACTGCAGGGATATCTGGCCTTACTTCGAGTCAGAGCATCTCGGTGTCCATTCCACTTGAGCCCACAAACTCAGGGGCCCTCTCACATACCTGGAGCTGAGAGAAGCCCCCTTTGAGGTGCTTGTGGAAAGTTGGTATTCCTCTTGAGTCGAAGCCAGGGACTAAGCTCTCATCTCGAGTTGATTTGGGGTCCACGGAGCCCTTTCGTGTTGCTACAGTGACCACAGGATCCCTCTAGACTTGAGACAGTGATCTTGGGTTTTCTCTGTAGTGCCATCAAGGAAATCAAGGCTCCTTTCACTTTTGATGTGGAATACGGAATTGCTCTGCACGCAGGGCAGGGGAATCGGGCCTCATTTCGCGGCGATGGGGAAGTCTCATGGTTTTTCTTGAGTTGCGGCCAGAACCTGGGGTATATTCTCGAGTTACGACGGGGAGGGCCTTTCCAGACACGTGTTTGTTCAGCGTCGTCAGGACTCCTGCCTAGGTGCGAGGGACACCTCGGGATTCTCCTCGAATCTTGGCATGGCAATTGGGATGCGTCTCCACGTGAGGCGGGAGACCCAGGCTCCCTTTCCACATGCCACAGGGATCCTGGGACTCCTATCCATTTTCAAGAGGAGTCGGGCATCGTCTCCTTTGGAAGCATTGATCTCTGCAGACCTCTCGAGTTTTCAAAGGATGTGAGGCCTCCACTCGCGATGAGGCGGATTACTAGGTCTTTCTCTGTGGTCTCCACAGGGGATTCAGACATCCCTTCGTCTTGGGAGATGCAAGACGAGCCTGCATTCAATTCACTGCAGGGATATCCGGCCTTACTTCGAGTCAGAGCATCACGGTGTCCATTCCACTTGAGGCCACAAACTCAGGGTCCCTCTCACATACCTGTAGCTGAGAGAAGCCTCCTCTTGAGGTGCTTGTGGAAAGTTGGTATTCCTCTTGACTCGAAGCCAGGGACTAAGCTCTCATCTCGAGTTGATTTGGGGTCCACGGAGCCCTTTCCTGTTGGTCCAGTGACCTCAGCATCCCTCTAGACTTGAGACAGAGATCTTGGGTTTTCTCTGGAGTGCAATCAAGGAAATCAAGACTCCTTTCACGTTTGATGTGGAACATGGAATTGCTCTGCATGCAGTGCAGGGGAATCGGGCCTCAACTTGCGGAGAGGGGGAAATCTCATGGTTTTTCTCGAGTTGCGGCCGGAACCTGGGGTATATTCTCGAGTTACGACGGGGAGGGCCCTTCCAGACACGTGTTTGTTCTGCGTCGTCAGGACTCCTGCCTAGGTGCGAGGGAAACCTCGGGATTCTCCTCGAGTCTTGGCATGGCAATGGGGACGCGTCTACACGTGAGTCGGGAGACCCAGGGTCCCTTTCCACGTGCCACAGGGATCCTGGGAATCCTATCCATTTTCAAGAGGAGTCAGGCATCGTCTCCTTTGGAAGCATTGATCTCCGCGGACCTCTCGAATTTTCAAAGGATGTGAGGCCTCCGGTCGCGATGAGGCGGAGGACTAGGTCTTTCTCTGTGGTCTCCACAGGGGTTCAGACATCCCTTCGTCTTGGTAGATGCAAGACGAGCCTGCATTCAATTCACTGCAGGGATATCCGGCCTGACTTCGAGTCAGAGCATCTCGGTGTCCATTCCACTTGAGGCCACAAACTCAGGGGCCCTCTCACATACCTGGAGCTGAGAGAAGCCTCCTCTTGAGGTGCTTGTGGAAAGTTGGTATTCCTCTTGAGTCGAAGCCAGGGACTAAGCTCTCATCTCGAGTTGATTTGGGGTCCACGGAGCCCTTTCGTGTTGCTACAGTGACCTCAGGATCCCTCTAGACTAGAGACAGTGATCTTGGGTTTTCTCTGGAGTGCCATCAAGGAAATCAAGGCTCCTTTCACTTTTGATGTGGAATACGGAATTGCTCTGCACGCTGGGCAGGGGAATCGGGCCTCATCTCGCGGCGAGGGGTAAGTCTCATGGTTTTTCTCGAGTTGCGGCCGGAACCTGGGGTATATTCTCGAGTTACGACGGGGAGGGCCCTTCCAGACACGTGTTTGTTCAGCGACGTCAGGACTCCTGCCTAGGTGCGAGGGACACCTCGGGATTCTCCTCGAGTCTTGGCATCGCAATTGGGACGCGTCTCCACGTGAGGCGGGAGACCCAGGGTCCCTTTCCACGTGCCACAGGGATCCTGGGACTCCTATCCATTTTCAAGAGGAGTCAGGCATCGTCTCCGTTGGAAGCATTGATCTCCGCGGACCTCTCGAATTTACAAAGGATGTGAGGCCTCCGGTCGCGATGAGGCGGAGGACTAGGTCTTTCTCTGTGGTCTCCACAGGGGATTCAGACATCCCTTCGTCTTGGGAGATGCAAGACGAGCCTGCATTCAATTCACTGCAGGGATATCCGGCCTGACTTCGAGTCAGAGCATCTCGGTGTCCATTCCACTTGAGGCCACAAACTCAGGGGCCCTCTCACATACCTGGAGCTGAGAGAAGCCTCCTCTTGAGGTGCTTGTGGAAAGTTGGTATTCCTCTTGAGTCGAAGCCAGGGACTAAGCTCTCATCTCGAGTTGATTTGGGGTCCACGGAGCCCTTTCGTGTTGCTACAGTAACCTCAGGATCCCTGTAGACTAGAGACAGTGATCTTGGGTTTTCTCTGGAGTGCCATCAAGGAAATCAAGGCTCCTTTCACTTTTGATGTGGAATACGGAATTGCTCTGCACGCTGGGCAGGGGAATCGGGCCTCATCTCGCGGCGAGGGGTAAGTCTCATGGTTTTTCTCGAGTTGCGGCCGGAACCTGGGGTATATTCTCGAGTTACGACGGGGAGGGCCCTTCCAGACACGTGTTTGTTCAGCGACGTCAGGACTCCTGCCTAGGTGCGAGGGACACCTCGGGATTCTCCTCGAGTCTTGGCATCGCAATTGGGACGCGTCTCCACGTGAGGCGGGAGACCCAGGGTCCCTTTCCACGTGCCACAGGGATCCTGGGACTCCTATCCATTTTCAAGATGAGTCAGGCATCGTCTCCTTTGGAAGCATTGATCTCTGCGGACCTCTAGAGTTTTCAAAGGATGTGAGGCCTCCGCTCGCGATGAGGCGGAGAATTAGGTCTTTCTCTGGGGTCTCCACAGGGGATTCAGACATCCCTTCGTCTTGGGAGAGGCAAGACGAGCCTGCATTCAATTCACTGCAGGGATATCCGGCCTTACTTCGAGTCAGAGCATTTCGGTGTCCATTCCACTTGAGGCCACAAACTCAGGGGCCCTCTCACATACCTGTAGCTGAGAGAAGCCTCCTCTTGAGGTGCTTGTGGAAAGTTGGTATTCCTCTTGAGTCGAAGCCAGGGACTAAGCTCTCATCTCGAGTTGATTTGGGGTCCACGGAGCCCTTTCGTGCTGCTACAGTGACCTCAGGATCCATCTAGACTTGTGTCAGTGATCTTGGGTATTCTCTGGAGTGCCATCAAGAAATCAAGGCTCCTTTCATTTTTGATGTGGAATACGGAATTGCTCTGCACGCAGGGCAGGGGAATCGGGCCTCATCTCGCGGCGAGTGGGAAGTCTCATGGTTTTTCTCGAGTTGCGGCCAGAACCTGCGTTATATTCTCGACTTACGACGGGGAGGGCCCTTCCAGACACGTGTTTGTTCAGCGACGTCAGGACTCCTGCCTAGGTGCCAGGGACACCTCTGGATTCTCCTCGAGTCTTGACATGGCAATTGGGACGCGTCTCCACGTGAGGCGGGAGACCCAAGGTCCCTTTCCACGTGCCACAGGGATCCTGGGACTCCTATACATTTTCAAGAGGAGTCAGGCATCGTCTCCTTTGGAAGCATTGATCTCCGCGGACCTCTCGAGTTTTCAAAGGATGTGAGGCCTCCGGTCGCTTTGAGGCAGAGGACTAGGTCTTTCTCTGTGGTCTACACCGGGGATTCAGACAACCCTTCGTCTTGGGAGATGCAAGACGAGCCTGCATTCAATTCACTGCAGGAATATCCGGGCTGACTTCGAGTCAGCATCTCGTTGTCCATTCCACTTGAGGCCACAAACTCAGGGTCCCTCTCACATACCTGTAGCTGAGAGAAGCCTCCTCTTGAGGTGCTTGTGGAAAGTTGGTATTCCTCTTGAGTCGAAGCCAGGGACTAAGCTCTCATCTTGAGTTGATTTGGGGTCCACGGAGCCCTTTTGTGTTGCTAAAGTGACCTCAGGATCCCTCTAGACTTGAGACAGTGAACTTGGGTTTTCTCTAGAGTGCCATCAAGGAAATTAAGGCTCCTTTCACGTTTGATGTGGAACATGGAATTGCTCTGCACGCAGTGCAGGGGAATCGGGCCTCATCTTGCAGGGAGGGGGAAGTCTCATGGTTTTTCTCGAGTTGCGGCCGGAACCTGGGGTATATTCTCGAGTTACGACGGGGAGGGCCCTTCCAGAGACGTGTTTGTTCACCGACGTCAGGACTCCTGCCTAGGTGCGAGAGACACCTCGGGATTCTCCTCGAGTCTTGGCATGGCAATTGGGACGTGTCTCCACGTGAGGCGGGAGACCCAGGGTCCCTTTCCACGAGCCACAGGGATCCTGGGACTCCTATCCATTTTCAAGAGGAGTCAGGCATCGTCTCCTTTTGAAGCATTGATCTCCAAAGACCTCTAGAGTTTTCAAAGGATGTGAGGCCTCCACTCGCGATGAGTCGGAGAATTAGGTCTTTCTCTGTGGTCTCCACAGGGGATTCAGACATCCCTTCGTCTTGGGAGATGCAAGACGAGCCTGCATTCACTTCACTGCAGGGATATCTGGACTTACTTCGAGTCAGAGCATCTCGGTGTCCATTCCACTTGAGCCCACAAACTCAGGGTCCCTCTCACATACCTGTAGCTGAGAGAAGCCTCCTCTTGAGGTGCTTGTGGAAAGTTGGTATTCCTCTTGAGTCGAAGCCAGGGACTAAGCTCTCATCTCGAGTTGATTTGGGGTTCACGGAGCCCTTTCGTGTTGCTCCAGTGACCTCAGGATCCCTCTAGACTTGAGACAGTGATCTTGGGTTTTCTCTGGAGTGCCATCAAGGAAATCAAGGCTCCTTTCACGTTTGATGTGGAACACGGAATTGCTCTGCACGCAGTGCAGGGGAATCGTCCTCATCTCGCGGTGAAGGGGAAATCTCATGGTTTACTCGAGTTGCGGCCGGAAGGAACCTGGGGTATATTCTCGAGTTACGACGGGGAGGTCCCTTCCAGACATGTGTTTGTTTAGCGACGTCAGGACTCCTGCCTAGGTGCGAGGGACACCTCGGGATTCTCCTCGAGTCTTGGCATGGCAATTGGCATGCGTCTCCATGTGAGGCGGGAGACCCAGGGTCCCTTTCCATGTGCCACAGCGATCCTGGGACTCCTATCCATTTTCAAGAGGAGTCAGGCATCCTCTCCTTTAGAAGCACTGATCTCCGCAGACCTCTCAAGTTCTCAAAGGATGTGAGGCCTCCGGTCGCGATGAGGCGGAGGACTAGGTCTTTCTCTGTCGTCTCCACAGGGGATTCAGACATCCCTTCCTCTTGGGAGATGCAACACGAGCCTGCATTCAATTCACTGCAGGGATATCCGGCCTTATTTCGAGTCAGAGCATCTCGGTGTCCATTCCACGTGAGGCCACAAACTCAGGGTCCCTCTCACATTCCTGTAGCTGAGAGAAGCCTCCTCTTGAGGTGCTTGTGGAAAGTTGGTATTCCTCTTGAGTCGAAGCCAGGGACTAAGATCTCATCTCGAGTTGATTTGGGGTCCAAGGAGCGCTTTCGTGTTGCTCCAGTGACCTCAGGATCCCTCTAGACTTGAGACAGTGATCTTGGGTTTTCTCTGGAGTGCCATCCAGGAAATCAAGACTCCTTTCACTTTTGATGAGGAACACGGAATTGCTCTGCATGCAGTGCAGGGGATTCGGGCCTCATCTCGCGGCGAGGGGGAAGTCTCATGGTTTTTCTCGAGTTGTAGCTGGATCCTGGGGTATACTCTCGAGTTACGACGGGGAGGGCCCTTCCAGACACGTGTTTGTTCAGCGTCGTCAGGACTCCTGCCTAGGTGCGAGGGACACCTCGGGATTCTCCTCGAGTCTTGGCATGGCAATTGGGACGCGTCTCCACGTAGGCGGGAGACCCAGGGTCATTTTCCACGTGCCACAGGGATCCTGGGACTCCTATCCATTTTCAAGAGGAGTCAGTCATCGTCTCCTTTGGAAGCATTGATCTCCGTGGACCTCTCGAATTTTCAAAGGATGTGAGGCCTCCGGTCGCGATGAGGCGGAGGACTAGGTCTTTCTCTGTGGTCTCCACAGGGGATTCAGACATCCCTTCGTCTTGGGAGATGCAAGACGAGCCTGCATTCAATTCACTGCAGGGATATCCGGCCTTACTTCGAGTCAGAGCATTTCGGTGTCCATTCCACTTGAGGCCACAAACTCAGGGGCCCTCTCACATACCTTCAGCTGAGAGAAGCCTCCTCTTGAGGTGCTTGTGGAAAGTTGGTATTCCTCTTGATTCGAAGCCAGGGACTAAGCTCTCATCTCGAGTTGATTTTGGGTCCATGGAGCCCTTTCGTGTTGCTCCAGTGACCTCAGGATCCCTGTAGACTTGAGACAGTGATCTTGGGTTTTCCCTGGAGTGCCATCAAGGAAATCAAGGCTCCTTTCACGTTTGATGTGGAACACGGAATTGTTCTGCACGCAGTGCAGGGTAATCGGGCCTCATCCACCGGCGAGGGGGAAGTCTCATGGTTTTTCTCGAGTTGTAGCTGGAACCTGGGGTATATTCTCGAGTTACGACGGGGAGGGCCCTTCCAGACACGTGTTTGTTCTGCGTCGTCAGGACTCCTGCCTAGGTGCGAGGGAAACCTCAGGATTCTCCTCGAGCCTTGGCATGGCAATGGGGACGCGTCTCCACGTGAGGCGGGACACCCAGTGTCCCTTTCCACGTGCCACAGGGATCCTGGGACTCCTATCCATTTTCAAGAGGAGTCAGGCATCGTCTCCTTTGGAAGTATTGATCTCCTCGGACCTCTCGAGTTTTCAAAGGATATGAGGCCTCCGGTTGCTTTGAGGTGGGGGACTAGGTCTTTCTCTTTGGTCTCCACAGGGGATTCAGCCAACCCTTCGTCTTGGGAGATGCAAGACGAGCCTGCATTCAATTCACTGCAGGGATATCCGGCATTACTTCGAGTCAGAGCATCACGGTGTCCATTCCACTTGAGGCCACAAACTCAGGGTCCCTCTCACATACCTGTAGCTGAGAGAAGCCTCCTCTTGAGGTGCTCTTGGAAAGTTGGTATTCCTCTTGAGTCGAAGCCAGGAACTAAGCTCTCATCTCGAGTTGATTTGGGGTTCACGGAGCCCTTTCTTGTTGCTCCAGTGACCTCAGGATCCCTCTAGACTTGAGACAGTGATCCTGGGTTTTCTCTGGAGTCCCATCAAAGAAATCAAGGCTCCTTTCACGTTTGATGTGGAACACGGAATTGCTCTGCACGCAGTGCAGGGGAATCGGACCTCATCTCACGGCAAGGGGGAAGTCTCATGGTTTTTCTCGAGTTGCGGCCGGAACCTGGGGTATATTCTCGAGTTACGACGGGGAGGGCCCTTCCAGAGACGTGTTTGTTCACCGAAGTCAGGACTCCTGCCTAGGTGCGAGAGACACCTCGGGATTCTCCTCGAGTCTTGGCATGGCAATTGGGACGCGTCTCCACGTGAGGCTGGAGACCCAGGGTCCCTTTCCACGTGCCACAGGGATCCTGGGACTCCTATCCATTTTCAAGAGGAGTCAGGCATCGTCTCCTTTTGAAGCATTGATCTCCAAAGACCTCTAGAGTTTTCAAAGGATGTGAGGCCTCCACTCGCGATGAGGCGGAGAATTAGGTCTTTCTCTGTGGTCTCCACAGGGGATTCAGACATCCCTTCGTCTTGGGAGATGCAAGACGAGCATGCATTCACTTCACTGCAGGGATATCTGGCCTTACTTCGAGTCAGAGCATCTCGGTGTCCATTCCACTTGAGCCCACAAACTGAGGGGCCCTCTCACATACCTGGAGCTGAGAGAAGCCCCCTTTGAGGTGCTTGTGGAAAGTTGGTATTCCTCTTGAGTCGAAGCCATGGACTAAGCTCTCATCTCGAGTTGATTTGGGGTCCACGGAGCCCTTTCGTGTTGCTACAGTGACCTCAGGATCCGTCTAGACTAGAGACAGTGATCTTGGGTTTTCTCTGGAGTGCCATCAAGGAAATCAAGGCTCCTTTCACTTTTGATGTGGAATACGGAATTGCTCTGCACGCAGGGCAGGGGAATCGGGCCTCATCTCGCGGCGATGGGGAAGTCTCATGGTTTTTCTTGAGTTGCGGCCAGAACCTGGGGTATATTCTCGAGTTACGACGGGGAGGGCCTTTCCAGACACGTGTTTGTTCAGCGTCGTCAGGACTCCTGCCTAGGTGCGAGGGACACCTCGGGATTCTCCTCGAGTCTTGGCATGGCAATTGGGATGCGTCTCCACGTGAGGCGGGAGACCCAGGGTCCCTTTCCACGTGCCACAGGGATCCTGGGACTCCTATCCATTTTCAAGAGGAGTCGGGCATCGTCTCCTTTGGAAGCATTGATCTCTGCAGACCTCTCGAGTTTTCAAAGGATGTGAGGACTCCGGTCGCGATGAGGCGGAGGACTAGGTCTTTCTCTGTGGTCTCCACAGGGGATTCAGACATCCGTTCGTCTTGGGAGATGCAAGACGAGCCTGCATTCAATTCACTGCAGGGATATCCGGCCTTACTTCGAGTCAGAGCATCACGGTGTCCATTCCACTTGAGGCCACAAACTCAGGGTCCCTCTCACATACCTGTAGCTGAGAGAAGCCTCCTCTTGAGGTGCTTGTGGAAAGTTGGTATTCCTCTTGACTCGAAGCCAGGGACTAAGCTCTCATCTCGAGTTGATTTGGGGTCCACGGAGCCCTTTCCTGTTGGTCCAGTGACCTCCGCATCCCTCTAGACTTGAGACAGAGATCTTGGGTTTTCTCTGGAGTGCAATCAAGGAAATCAAGACTCCTTTCACGTTTGATGTGGAACATGGAATTGCTCTGCATGCAGTGCAGGGGAATCGGGCCTCAACTTGCGGAGAGGGGGATATCTCATGGTTTTTCTCGAGTTGTGGCCGGAACCTGGGGTATATTCTCGAGTTACGACGGGGAGGGCCCTTCCAGACACGTGTTTGTTCTGCGTCGTCAGGACTCCTGCCTAGGTGCGAGGGACACCTCGGGATTCTCCTCGAGTCTTGGCATGGCAATGGGGACGCGTCTACACGTGAGGCGGGAGACCCAGGGTCCCTTTCCACGTGCCACAGGGATCCTGGGAATCCTATCCATTTTCAAGAGGAGTCAGGCATCGTCTCCTTTGGAAGCATTGATCTCCGCGGACCTCTCGAATTTTCAAAGGATGTGAGGCCTCCGGTCGCGATGAGGCGGAGGACTAGGTCTTTCTCTGTGGTCTCCACAGGGGATTCAGACATCCCTTCGTCTTGGTAGATGCAAGACGAGCCTGCATTCAATTCACTGCAGGGATATCCGGCCTGACTTCGAGTCAGAGCATCTCGGTGTCCATTCCACTTGAGGCCACAAACTCAGGGGCCCTCTCACATACCTGGAGCTGATAGAAGCCTCCTCTTGAGGTGCTTGTGGAAAGTTGGTATTCCTCTTGAGTCGAAGCCAGGGACTAAGCTCTCATCTCGAGTTGATTTGGGGTGCACGGAGCCCTTTCGTGTTGCTACAGTGACCTCAGGATCCCTCTAGACTAGAGACAGTGATCTTGGGTTTTCTCTGGAGTGCCATCAAGGAAATCAAGGCTCCTTTCACTTTTGATGTGGAATACGGAATTGCTCTGCACGCTGGGCAGGGGAATCGGGCCTCATCTCGCGGCGAGGGGTAAGTCTCATGGTTTTTCTCGAGTTGCGGCCGGAACCTGGGGTATATTCTCGAGTTACGACGGGGAGGGCCCTTCCAGACACGTGTTTGTTCAGCGACGTCAGGACTCCTGCCTAGGTGTGAGGGACACCTCGGGATTCTCCTCGAGTCTTGGCATCGCAATTGGGACGCGTCTCCACGTGAGGCGGGAGACCCAGGGTCCCTTTCCACGTGCCACAGGGATCCTGGGACTCCTATCCATTTTCAAGAGGAGTCAGGCATCGTCTCCGTTGGAAGCATTGATCTCCGCGGACCTCTCGAATTTACAAAGGATGTGAGGCCTCCGGTCGCGATGAGGCGGAGGACTAGGTCTTTCTCTGTGGTCTCCACAGGGGATTCAGACATCCCTTCGTCTTGGTAGATGCAAGACGAGCCTGCATTCAATTCACTGCAGGGATATCCGGCCTTACTTCGAGTCAGAGCATCTCGGTCCATTCCACTTGAGGCCACAAACTCAGGGGCCCTCTCACATACCTGGAGCTGAGAGAAGCCTCCTCTTGAGGTGCTTGTGGAAAGTTGGTATTCCTCTTGAGTCGAAGCCAGGGACTAAGCTCTCATCTCGAGTTGATTTGGGGTCCACGGAGCCCTTTCGTGTTGCTACAGTGACCTCAGGATCCCTCTAGACTAGAGACAGTGATCTTGGGTTTTCTCTGGAGTGCCATCAAGGAAATCAAGGCTCCTTTCACTTTTGATGTGGAATACGGAATTGCTCTGCACGCTGGGCAGGGGAATCGGGCCTCATCTCGCGGCGAGGGGTAAGTCTCATGGTTTTTCTCGAGTTGCGGCCGGAACCTGGGGTATATTCTCGAGTTACGACGGGGAGGGCCCTTCCATACACGTGTTTGTTCAGCGACGTCAGGACTCCTGCCTAGGTGCGAGGGACACCTCGGGATTCTCCTCGAGTCTTGGCATCGCAATTGGGACGCGTCTCCACGTGAGGCGGGAGACCCAGGGTCCCTTTCCACGTGCCACAGGGATCCTGGGACTCCTATCCATTTTCAAGAGGAGTCAGGCATCGTCTCCTTTGGAAGCATTGATCTCCGTGGACCTCTCGAATTTTCAAAGGATGTGAGGCCTCCGGTCGTGATGAGGCGGAGGACTAGGTCTTTCTCTGTGGTCTCCACAGGGGATTCAGACATCCCTTCGTCTTGGGAGATGCAAGACGAGCCTGCATTCAATTCACTGCAGGGATATCCGGCCTTACTTCGAGTCAGAGCATCTCGGTGTCCATTCCACTTGAGGCCACAAACTCAGGGTCCCTCTCACATACCTGTAGCTGAGAGATGCCTCCTCTTGAGGTGCTTGTGGAAAGTTGATATTCCTCTTGAGTCGAAGCCAGGGACTAAGCCCTCATCTCGAGTTGATTTGGGGACCACGGAGCCCTTTCGTGTTGCTCCAGTTACCTCAGGATCCCTCTAGACTTGAGACAGTGATCTTGGGTTTTCTCTGGAGTGCCATCAAGGAAATCAAGGCTCCTTTCACGTTTGATGTGGAACACGGAATTGCTCTGCACGCAGTGCAGGGGAATCGGGCCTCATCTCGCGGCGAGGGGGAAGTCTCATGGTTTTTCTCGAGTTGCGGCCGGAACCTGGGTTATATTCTCGAGTTACGACGGGGAGGGCCCTTCCAGACACGTGTTTGTCCAGCGAGGTCAGGACTCCTGCCTAGGTGGGAGGGACACCTCGGGATTCTCCTCGAGTCTTGGCATTGCAATTGGGACGCGTCTCCACGTGAGGCGGGAGACCCAGGGTCCCTTTCCACGTGCCACAGGGATCCTGGGACTCCTATCCATTTTCAAGATGAGTCAGGCATCGTCTCCTGTGGAAGCATTGATCTCCGCGGACCTCTCGAGTTTTCAAATGATGTGAGGCCTCCGGTCGCGATGAGGCGGAGGACTAGGTCTTTCTCTGTGGTCTCCACCCTGGATTCAGACATCCCTTCGTCTTGGGAGATGCAAGACGAGCCTGCATTCAATTCACTGCAGGGATATCCGGCCTTACTTCGAGTCAGAGCATTTCGGTGTCCATTCCACTTGAGGCCACAAACTCAGGGGCCCTCTCACATACCTGGAGCTGAGAGAAGCCTCCTCTTGAGGTGCTTGTGGAAACTTGGTATTCCTCTTGAGTCGAAGCCAGGGACTAAGCTCTCATCTCGAGTTGATTTGGTGTCCACGGAGCCCTTTCCTGTTGCTACAGTGACCTCAGGATCCCTCTAGACTTGAGACAGTGATCTTGGGTTTTCTCTGGAGTGCCATCAAGGAAATCAAGGCTCCTTTCACGTTTGATGTGGAACAGGGAATTGTTCTGCACGCAGTGCAGCGTAATCGGGCCTCATCCACCGGCGAGGGGGAAGTCACATGGTTTTTCTCGAGTTGTAGCTGGAACTTGGGGTATATTCTCGAGTTACGACGGGGAGGGCCCTTCCAGACACGTGTTTGTTCAGCGACGTCAGGACTCCTGCCTAGGTGTGAGGGACACCTCGGGATTCTCCTCGAGTCTTGGCATCGCAATTGGGACGCGTCTCCACGTGAGGCGGGAGACCCAGGGTCCCTTTCCACGTGCCACAGGGATCCTGGGACTCCTATCCATTTTCAAGAGGAGTCAGGCATCGTCTCCGTTGGAAGCATTGATCTCCGCGGACCTCTCGAATTTACAAAGGATGTGAGGCCTCCGGTCGCGATGAGGCGGAGGACTAGTTCTTTCTCTGTGGTCTCCACAGGGGATTCAGACATCCCTTCGTCTTGGTAGATGCAAGACGAGCCTGCATTCAATTCACTGCAGGGATATCCGGCCTTACTTCGATTCAGAGCATCACGGTGTCCATTCCACTTGAGGCCACAAACTCAGGGGCCCTCTCACATACCTGGAGCTGAGAGAAGCCTCCTCTTGAGGTGCTTGTGGAAAGTTGGTATTCCTCTTGAGTCGAAGCCAGGGACTAAGCTCTCATCTCGAGTTGATTTGGGGTCCACGGAGCCCTTTCGTGTTGCTACAGTGACCTCAGGATCCCTCTAGACTAGAGACAGTGATCTTGGGTTTTCTCTGGAGTGCCATCAAGGAAATCAAGTCTCCTTTCACTTTTGATGTGGAATACGGAATTGCTCTGCACGCTGGGCAGGGGAATCGGGCCTCATCTCGCGGCGAGGGGTAAGTCTCATGGTTTTTCTCGAGTTGCGGCCGGAACCTGGGGTATATTCTCGAGTTACGACGGGGAGGGCCCTTCCAGACACGTGTTTGTTCAGCGACGTCAGGACTCCTGCCTAGGTGCGAGGGACACCTCGGGATTCTCCTCGAGTCTTGGCATCGCAATTGGGACGCGTCTCCACGTGAGGCGGGAGACCCAGTGTCCCTTTCCACGTGCCAAAGGGATCCTGGGACTCCTATCCATTTTCAAGAGGAGTCAGGCATCGTCTCCTTTGGAAGCATTGATCTCCGTGGACCTCTCGAATTTTCAAAGGATGTGAGGCCTCCGGTCGCGATGAGGCGGAGGACTAGGTCTTTCTCTGTGGTCTCCACAGGGGATTCAGACATCCCTTCGTCTTGGGAGATGCAAGACGAGCCTGCATTCAATTCACTGCAGGGATATCCGGCCTTACTTCGAGTCAGAGCATCTCGGTGTCCATTCCACTTGAGGCCACAAACTCAGGGTCCCTCTCACATACCTGTAGCTGAGAGATGCCTCCTCTTGAGGTGCTTGTGGAAAGTTGATATTCCTCTTGAGTCGAAGCCAGGGACTAAGCCCTCATCTCGAGTTGATTTGGGGACCACGGAGCCCTTTCGTGTTGCTCCAGTTACCTCAGGATACCTCTAGACTTGAGACAGTGATCTTGGGTTTTCTCTGGAGTGCCATCAAGGAAATCAAGGCTCCTTTCACGTTTGATGTGGAACACGGAATTGCTCTGCACGCAGTGCAGGGGAATCGGGCCTCATCTCGCGGCGAGGGGGAAGTCTCATGGTTTTTCTCGAGTTGCGGCCGGAACCTGGGTTATATTCTCGAGTTACGACGGGGAGGGCCCTTCCAGACACGTGTTTGTCCAGCGAGGTCAGGACTCCTGCCTAGGTGGGAGGGACACCTCGGGATTCTCCTCGAGTCTTGGCATTGCAATTGGGACGCGTCTCCACGTGAGGCGGGAGACCCAGGGTCCCTTTCCACGTGCCACAGGGATCCTGGGACTCCTATCCATTTTCAAGATGAGTCAGGCATCGTCTCCTGTGGAAGCATTGATCTCCGCGGACCTCTCGAGTTTTCAAATGATGTGAGGCCTCCGGTCGCGATGAGGCGGAGGACTAGGTCTTTCTCTGTGGTCTCCACCCTGGATTCAGACATCCCTTCGTCTTGGGAGATGCAAGAAGAGCCGGCATTCAATTCACTGCAGGGATATCCGGCCTTACTTCGAGTCAGAGCATTTCGGTGTCCATTCCACTTGAGGCCACAAACTCAGGGGCCCTCTCACATACCTGGAGCTGAGAGAAGCCTCCTCTTGAGGTGCTTGTGGAAACTTGGTATTCCTCTTGAGTCGAAGCCAGGGACTAAGCTCTCATCTCGAGTTGATTTGGTGTCCACGGAGCCCTTTCGTGTTGCTCCAGTGACCTCAGGATCCCTCTAGACTTGAGACAGTGATCTTGGGTTTTCTCTGGAGTGCCATCAAGGAAATCAAGGCTCCTTTCACGTTTGATGTGGAACACGGAATTGTTCTGCACGCAGTGCAGCGTAATCGGGCCTCATCCACCGGCGAAGGGGAAGTCACATGGTTTTTCTCGAGTTGTAGCTGGAACTTGGGGTATATTCTCGAGTTACGACGGGGAAGGCCCTTCCAGACACGTGTTTGTTCTGCGTCGTCAGGACTCCTGCCTACGTGCGAGGGACACCTCGGGATTCTCCTCGAGCCTTGGCATGGCAATGGGGACGCGTCTCCACGTGAGGCGGGACACCCAGTGTCCCTTTCCACGTGCCACAGGGATCCTGGGACACCTATCCACTTTCAAGAGGAGTCAGGCATCGTCTCCTTTGGAAGTATTGATATCCGCGGACCTCTCGAGTTTTCAAAGGATATGAGGTCTCCGGTTGCTTTGAGGTGGGGGACTGGGTCTTTCTCTGTGGTCTCCACAGCGGATTCAGACATCCCATCGTCTTGGGAGATGCAAGACGAGCCTGCATACAATTCACTGCACGGATATCCGGCCTTACCTGGAGTCAGAGCATTTCGGTGTCCATTCCACTTGAGGCCACAAACTCAGGGTCCCTCTCACATACCTGTAGCTGAGAGAAGCCTCCTCTTGAGGTGCTTGTGGAAAGTTGGTATTCCTCTTGAGTCGAAGCCAGGGACTAAGCTCTCATCTCGAGTTGATTTGGGGTCCATGGAGCCCTTTCGTGCTGCTACAGTGACCTCAGGATCCCTCTAGACTTGAGTCAGTGATCTTGGGTATTCTCTGGAGTGCCATCAAGAAATCAAGGCTCCTTTCATTTTTGATGTGGAATACGGAATTGCTCTGCAGGCAGTGCAGGGAAATCAGGCCTCATCTCGCGGCGAGGGGGAAGTCTCATGGTTTTTCTCGAGTTGCGGCCGGAACTTTGGGTATATTCTCGAGTTATGACGGGGAGGGCCCTTCGAGACACTTGTTTGTTCAGCAACGTCAGGACTCCTGAATAGGTGCGAGGGACACCTCGGGATTTTCCTCGAGTCTTGGCATGGCAATTGGGACGCGGCTCCACGTGAGGCGGGACCCAGGGTCCCTTTCCACGTGCCACAGGGATCCTGGGACTCCTATCCATTTTCAAAAGGAGTCAGGCATCGTCTCCGTTGGAAGCATTGATCTCCGCGGACCTCTCGAGTTTTCAAAGGATGTGAGGCCTCCGCTCGCGATGAGGCGGAGAATTAGGTCTTTCTCTGTCATCTCCACAGGGGATTCAGACATCCCTTCGTCTTGGGAGATGCAAGACCAGCCTGCATTCAATTCACTGCAGGGATATCCGGCCTTACTTCGAGTCAGAGCATCTCGGTGTCCGTTCCACTTGAGGCCACAAACTCAGGGGCACTCTCACATACCTGTAGCTGAGAGAAGCCTCCTCTTGAGGTGCTTGTGGAAAGTTGGTATTCCTCTTGAGTCGAAGCCCGGGACTAAGCTCTCATCAGAAGTTGATTTGGGGTCCACGGAGCCCTTTGGTGTTGCTCCAGTGACCTCAGGATCCCTCTAGACTTGAGACAGTGATCTTGGGTTTTCTCTGGAGTGCCATCAAAGAAATCAAGGCTCCTTTCACGTTTAATGTGGAACACGGAATTGCTCTGCACGCAGTGAAGGGGAATCGGGCCTCATCTCGCGGCGAGGGGGAAGTCTCATGGTTTTTCTCGAGTTGCGGCCGGAACCTGGGGTATATTCTCGAGTTACGACGGGGAGGGCCCTTCCAGACACGTGTTTGTTCAGCGACGTCAGGACTCCTGCCTAGGTGCGAGGGACACCTCGGGATTCTCCTCGAGTCTTGGCATGGCAATTGGGACGCGTCTCGACGTGTGGCGGGAGACCCAGGGTCCCTTTCCACGTGCCACAGGGTTCCTGGGACTCCTATCCATTTTCAAGAGGAGTCAGGCATCGGCTCCTTTGGAAGCATTGATCTCCGCCCACCTCTCGAGTTTTCAAAGGATGTGAGGCCTCCGGTCGCGATGAGGCGGAGGACTAGGACTTTCTCGGTGTTCTCCACAGGGGATTCAGACATCCCTTCGTCTTGGGAGATGCAAGACGAGCCTGCATTCAATTCACTGCAGGCATATCCGGCCTTACTTTGAGTCAGAGCATCTCGGTGTCCATTCCACTTGAGGCCACAAACTCAGGGTCCCTCTCACATACCTGTAGCTGAGAGAAGCCTCCTCTTGAGGTGCTTGCGGAAAGTTGGTATTCCTCTTGAGTCGAAGGCAGGGACTAAGCTCTCATCTCGAGATGATTTGGGGTCCACGGAGCCCATTCGTGTTGCTCCAGTGATCTCAGGATCCCTCTAGTCTAGAGACAGTGACTTTGGGTTTTCTCTGGAGTGCCATCAAGGAAATCAAGGCTCCTTTCACCTTTGATGTGGAACAGGGAATTGCTCTGCAGGCATTGCAGGGGAATCGGGCCTCATCTCGCGGCGAGGGGGATGTCTCATGGTTTTTCTCGAGTTGTGGCCGGAACCTGGGGTATATTCTCGAGTTACGACGGGGAGGGCCCTTCCAGACGCGTGTTTTTTCAGCAACTTCAGGACTCCTGCCTAGGTGCGAGGGACACCTCGGGATTCTCCTCGAGTCTTGGCATGGCAATTGGGACGCGTCTCCACGTGAGGCGGGAGACCCAGTGTCCCTTTCCACGTGCCACAGGGATCCTGGGACTCCTATCCATTTTCAAGAGGAGTCAGGCATCGTCTCCTTGGGAAGCATTGATCTCCGCGGACCTCTCGAGTTTTCAAAGGATGTGAGGCCTCCGGTCGCGTTGAGGCGGCGGACTAGGTCTCTCTGTGGTCTGCACAGGGGATTCAGACATCCCTTCGTCTTGGGAGATGCAAGACGAGCCTGCATTCAATTCACTGCAGGGATATCCAGCCTTACTTCGAGTCAGAGCATCTCTGTGTCCTTTCCACTTGAGACCACAAACTCAGGGTCCCTCTCACATACCTGCTGCTGAGAGAAGCCTCCTCTTGAGGTGCTTGTGGAAACTTGGTATCCCTCTTGAGTCGAAGCCAGGGACAAAGCTCTCATCTCGAGTAGATTTGGGGTCCACGGAGCCCTTTGGTGTTGCTCCAGTGACCGCACGATCCCTCTAGACTTGAGACAGTGATCTTGGGTTTTCTCTGGAGTGCCATCAAGGAAATCAAGGGTCCTTTCACGTTTGATGTGGAACACGGAACTGTTCTGCACGCAGTGCAGGGGAATCGGTCCTCATCTCGCGGCGAGGGGGAAGTCTCATGGTTTTTCTCGAGTTGCGGCCGAAACCTGATTTATATTCTCGAGTTACGACGGGGAGGGCCATTCCAGACACGTGTTTGTTCAGCGACGTCAGGACTCCTGCCTAGGTGCGAGGGACACCTCGGGATTCTCCTCGAGTCTTGGCATTGCAATTGGGACGCGTCTCCACGTGAGGCGGGAGACCCAGGGTCCCTTTCCACGTGCCACAGGGATCCTGGGACTCCTATCCATTTTCAAGAGGAGTCAGGCATCGTCTCCTTTGGAAGCATTGATCTCCGCGGACGTCTCGAGTTTTGAAACGATGTGAGGCCTCCGGTCGCGATGAGGCGGAGAGCTAGGTCTATCTCTGTGGTCTCCACAGGGGATTCAGACATCCCTTCGTCTTGGGAGATGCAAGACGAGCCTGCATTCAATTCACTGCAGGGATATCCGGCCTTACTTCGAGTCAGAGCATCTCGGTGTCCATTCCACTTGAGGCCACAAACTCAGGGTTCCTCTCACATACCTGTAGCTGAGAGAAGCCTCCTCTTGAGGTGCTTGTGGAAAGTTGGTATTCCTCTTGAGACGAAGCCAGGGACTAAGCTCTCATCTCGAGTTGATTTGGGGCCCACGGAGCCCTTTCGTGTTGCTCCAGTGACCTCAGGATCCCTCTAGACTTGAGACAGTGATCTTGGGTTTTCTCTGGAGTGCCATGAAGGAAATCAAGGCTCCTTTCACGTTTGATGTGAAACACGGAACTGCTCTGCACGCAGTGCAGGGGAATCCGGCCTCATCTCGCCTCGAGGGGGAAGTCTCATTGTTTTTCTCGAGTTGTGGCCAGAACCTGGGGTATATTCTCGAGTTACGACGGGGAGGGCCCTTCCAGACACGTGTTTTTTCACGACGTCAGGATTCCTGCCTAGGTGCGAAGGACACCTCGGGATTCTCCTCGACCTTGGCATGGCATTTGGGACGCGTCTCCAAGTGAGGCGGGAGAACCAGGGTCCCTTTCCAAGGGCCACAGGGATCCTGGGACTCCTACCCATTTTCAAGAGGCGTCAGGCATCGTTTCCTTCGGAAGTATTGATCTCCGCGGACCTCTCGAGTTTTCAAAGGATGTGAGGCCTCTGGTCGCGTTGAGGCGGAGGACTAGGTCTTTGTGGTCTCCACAGGGGATTCAGACAACCCTTCGTCTTGGGAGATGCAAGACGAGCCTGCATTCAATTCACTGCAGGGATATCCGGCCTTACATCGAGTCAGAGCATCTCGGTGTCCATTCCACTTGAGGCCACAAACTCAGGGTCCCTCTCACATACCTGTAGCTGAGAGAAGCCTCCTCTTGAGGTGCTTGTGGAAAGTTGGTATTCCTCCTGAGTCGAAGCCAGGGATTAAGCTATCATCTCGAGTTGATTTCGGGTCCACGGAGCCCTTTCGTGTTGCTCCAGTGACCTCAGGATCCCTCTAGACTTGAGACAGTGATCTTGGGTTTTCTCTGGAGTGCCATCAAGGAAATCAAGGCTCCGTTCCCGTTTGATGTGTAACACGGAATTGCTCTGCACACAGTGCACGGGTATCGGGCCTCATCTCGCGGCGAGGGGGAAGTCTCATGGTTTCTCTCGAGTTGCGGCCGGAACCTGGGGTATATTCTCGAGTTACGACGGGGAGGGCCCTTCCAGACACGTGTTTGTTCAGCGAC
The DNA here is from genome assembly GCF_033118175.1 of Dama dama. Taxonomy (NCBI): domain Eukaryota; kingdom Metazoa; phylum Chordata; class Mammalia; order Artiodactyla; family Cervidae; genus Dama; species Dama dama. The sequence goes on from NW_026870882.1 coordinate 1,844,049, forward strand.
GTCAGGACTCCTGCCTAGGTTCGAGGGACACCTCGGGATTCTCCTCGAGTCTTGGAATGGCAGTTGGGACACGTCTCCACGTGAGGCGGGAGACCCAGCTTCCCTTTGCACTTGCCACAGGGATCCTGGGACTCCTATAAATTTTCAAGAGAAGTCAGGCATCGTCTCCTTTGGAAGCATTGATCTCCGCTGACCTTTCGAGTTTTCAAAGGATGTGAGGCCTCCGGTCGCGATGAGGCGGAGAACTTGCTCTTTCTCTGTGGTCTCCACAGGGGATTCAGACATACCTTCCACGTGGGAGATGCAAGACGAGCCTGCATTCAATTCACTGCAGGGATATCCGGCCTTAATTCGAGTCAGAGCATTTCGGTGTCAATTCCACTTGAGGCCACAAAATCAGGTTCCCTCTCACATTCCTGTAGCTGAGCGAAGCCTCCTCTTGAGGTGCTTGTGGAAAGTTGGTATTCCTCTTGAGTCGAAGCCAGGGAATAAGCTCTCATCTCGAGGTGATTTGGGGTCCACGGAGCCCTTTCGTGTTGCTCCAGTGACCTCAGGATCCCTCTAGACTTGAAACAGTGATCTTGGGTTTTCGCTGGAGTGCCATCAAGGAAATCAAGGCTCCTTTCACGTTTGATGTGGAACACGGAATTGCTTTGCACGCAGTGCAGGGGAATCTGGCGTCATCTCGCGGCAAGGGGGAAGTCTCATGGTTTTTCTCGAGTTGCGGCCGGAACCTGGGTTATATTCTCGAGTTACGACGGGGAGGGCCCTTCCAGACAGGTGTTTCTTCAGCGAAGTGAGGACTCCGGCCTAGGTGCGAGGGACACCTCGGGGTTCTCCTCGAGTCTTGACATGGCAATTGGGACGCGTATCCACATGAGGCGGGAGACCCAGGGTGCCTTTCCACGTGCCACAGGGATCCTGGGACTCCTATAAATTTTCAAGAGGAGTCATACATCGTCTCCTTTGGAAGCATGATCTCTGCAGACCTCTCGAGTTTTCAAAGGATATGAGGCCTCCGGTCGCGATGAGGCGGAGAACTAGGTCTTTCTCTCTGGGCTCCACAGGGGATTCAGACATCCCTTCGTCTTGGGAGATGCAAGAGGACCCTGCATTCAATTCACTGCAGGGATATCCGGCCTTACTTCGAGTCAGAGCATCTCGGTGTCCATTCCACTTGAGGCCCCAAACTCAGGGTCCCTCTTACATACATGTAGCTGAGAGAAGCCTCTTCTTGAGGTGTTTGTGGAAAGTTGGTATTCCTCTTGAGTCGAGGCCAGGGACTAAGCTCTCATCTCGAATTGATTTGGGCTCCACGGAGCACTTTTCTGTTGCTACAGTGACCTCAGGATGGCTCAAGACTTGAGACAGTGACCTTGGGTTTTCTCTAGAGTGCCATCAAGGAAATCAAGCCTCCTTTCACCTTTGATGTGGAACACGGAATTGCTCTCCACGCAGAGCAGGGGAATCGGGCCTCATCTCGCGGCGAGGGGGAAGTTTCATGGTTCTTCTCGAGTTGCAGCCAGAACCTGGGGTATATTCTCGAGTTACGACGGGGAGGGCCCTTCCAGACATGTGTTTGTTCAGTGACGTCAGGACTCCTGCCTAGGTTCGATGGACACCTCGGTATTCTCCACAAGTCTTGGCATGGCAATTGGGACGGGTCTCCACGTGAGGCGGGAGACCCAGGGTACCTTTCCACGTGCCACAGGGATCCTGGGACTCCTATCCATTTTCAAGAGGAGTCAGGCATCGTCTCCATTGGAAGCATTGATCTCCGCGGACCTCTCGAGTTTTCAAAGGATGTGAGGCCTCCGGTCGCGATGAGGCAGAGAACTAGGTCTTTCTCTATGGTCTCCACAGGGGATTCAGACATCCCTTCGTCTTGGGAGATGAAGACGAGCCTGCATTCAATTCACTGCAGGGATATCCGGCCTTACTTCCAGTCAGAGCACCTCGGTTTCCATTCCATTTGAGGCCACAAACTCAGTGTACCTCTCACATACTTTTAGCTGAGAGAAGCCTCCTCTTGAGGTGCTTGTGGAAAATTGGTATTCCTCTTGAGTCGAATCCAGGGACTAAGCTCTCATCTCGAGTTGATTTGGGGTCCATGGAGCCCTTTCGTGTTGCTCCAGTGACCTCACGATCCCTCTAGACTTGAGACAGTGATCTTGGGTTTTCTCTGGAGTGCCATCAAGGAAATCAAGGCTCCTTTCACGTTTGATGTGGAACACGGAATTGCTCTGCACGCAGTGCAGGGGAATCGGGCCTCATCTCGCGGCGAGGGGGAAGTCTCATGGTTTTTCTCGAGTTGCCGCCGGAACCTGGGGTATATTGTCGAGTTACAATGGGGAGGGCCCTTCCAAACACGTGTTTGTTCAGCGACGTCAGGACTCCTGTCTAGTTGAGAGGGACACCTCGGGATTCTCCTCGAGTCTTGGCATGGCAATTGGGCCGCGTCTCACGTGAGGCTGGAGACCCAGGGTCCCTTTCCACGTGCCACAGGGATCCTGGGACTCCTATCCATTTTCAAGAGGCGTCAGGCATCGTCTCCTTTGGAAGCATTGATCTCCGCGGACCTCTCGAGTTTTCAAAGGATGTGAGGCCTCCGGTCGCGATGAGGCGGAGAACTAGGTCTTTCTCTGTCGTCTCCACAGGGGATTAAGACATCCCTTCTTCTTGACAAATGCAAGACGAGCCTGAATTCAAATCACTGCAGGGATATCTGTCCTTGCTTCGAGTCAGAGCATCTCGGTTTCCATTCCACTCGAGGCCACAAGCTCAGGGTCCCTCTCACATACCTTTAGCTGAGAGTAGCCTCCTCTTGAGGTGCTTGTGAAAAGTTGGTATTCCTCTTGAGTCGAAGCCAGGGAATAAGTTCTCATCTCGAGTTGATTTGGGGTCCATGGAACCCTTTCGTGTTGCTCCAGTGTCCTCAGAATCCCTCTAGACTAGAGACAGTGATCTTGGGTTTTCACTGGAGTGCCATCAAGGAAATCAAGGCTCCTTTCTCGTTTGATGTGGAACGCGGAATTGCTCTGCACGCAGTGCAGGGGAATCGGGCCTCATCTCGTGGCGAGGGGGAAGTCTCATGGTTTTTTTCGAGTTACGGCCGGAACCTGGGGTATATTCTCGAGTTACGACGGGGAGGGCCCTTCCAGACACGTGTTTGTTCAGCGACGTCAGGACTCCTGCCTAGGTGCGAGGGACACCTCGGGATTCTCCTCGAGTCTTGGCATGGCAATTGGGACACGTCTCCACATGAGGCGGGAGACCCAGGGTCCCTTTCCACGTGCCACAGGGATCCTGGGACTCCTATCCATTTTCAAGAGGAGTCAGGCATTGTCTCCTTTGGAAGCATTGATCTCCGCGGACCTCTCGAGTTTTCCAAGAATGTGAGGCCTCCGGTCGCGATGAGGCGGAGAACTAGGTCTTTCTCTGTCGTCTCCACAGGGGATTAAGACATCCCTTCTTCTTGACAAATGCAAGACGAGCCTGAATTCAAATCACTGCAGGGATATCTGTCCTTACTTCGAGTCAGAGCGTCTCGGTTTCCATTCCACTCGAGGCCACAAGGTCAGGGTCCCTCTCGCATACCTTTAGCTGAGAGTAGCCTCCTCTTGAGGTGCTTGTGAAAAGTTGGTATTCCTCTTGAGTCGAACCCAGGGAATAAGTTCTCATCTCGAGTTGATTTGGGGTCCATGGAACCCTTTCGTGTTGCTCCAGTGTCCTCAGAATCCCTCTAGACTAGAGACAGTGATCTTGGGTTTTCACTGGAGTGCCATCAAGGAAATCAAGGCTCCTTTCTCGTTTGATGTGGAACGCGGAATTGCTCTGCACGCAGTGCAGGGGAATCGGGCCTCATCTCGCAGCGAGGGGGAAGTCTCATGGTTTTTTTCGAGTTACGGCCGGAACCTGGGGTATATTCTCGAGTTACGACGGGGAGGGCCCTTCCAGACACGTGTTTGTTCAGCGACGTCAGGACTCCTGCCTAGGTGCAAGGGACACCTCGGGATTCTCCTCGAGTCTTGGCATGGCAATTGGGACACGTCTCCACATGAGGCGGGAGACCCAGGGTCCCTTTCCACGTGCCACAGGGATCCTGGGACTCCTATCCATTTTCAAGAGGAGTCAGGCATTGTCTCCTTTGGAAGCATTGATCTCCGCGGACCTCTCGAGTTTTCCAAGAATGTGAGGCCTCCGGTCGCGATGAGGCGGAGAACTAGGTCTTTCTCTGTGGTCTCCACAGGGGATTCAGACATCCGTTCGTCTTGGGAGATGCAAGACGAGCCTGCATTCAATTCACTGCAGGGTTATCCGGCCTTACTTCGAGTCAGAGCATCTCGGTGTCCATTCCACTTGAGGCCACAAACTCAGGGTCCCTCTCACATACCTGTAGCTGAGAGAAGCCTCCTCTTGAGGTGCTTGTGGAAAGTTGGTATTCCTCTTGAGTCGAAGCCAGGGAATAAGCTCTCATCTCGAGGTTATTTGGGGTCCACGGAGCCCTTTCTTGTTGCTCCAGTTACCTCAGGATCCCTCTAGACTTGAGACAGTGATCTTGGGTTTTCTCTGGAGTGCCATCAAGGAAATCAAGGATCCTTTCACCTTTGATGTGGAACACGAAATTGCTCTGCACGCAGTGCAGGGGAATCGGGCCTCATCTCGCGGCGAGGGGGAATTCTCATGGTTTTTCTCGAGTTGCGGCCGGAACTTGGGGTATATTCTCGAGTTACGACGGGGAGGGCCCTTCCAGACACGTGTTTGTTCAGCGAAGTCAGGACTCCTGCCTAGGTGCGAGGGACACCTCGGGATTCTCCTCGAGTCTTGACATGGCAATTGCGACGCGTCTCCACGTGAGGCGGGAGACCCAGGGTCCCTTTCCCCGTGCCACAGGGATCCTGGGACTCCTATCCATTTTCAAGAGGAGTCAGGCATCGTCTCCTTTGGAAGCATTGATCTCCGCGGACCTCTCGAGTTTTCAAAGAATGTGAGGCCTCCGGTCGCGTTGAGGTGGAGGACTAGGTCTTTCTCTGTGGTCTCCAAAGGGGATTCAGACATCCCTTCGTCTTGAGAGATGTAAGACGAGCCTGCATTCAATTCACTGCAGGGATATCCGGCCTTAGTTCGTGTCAGAGCATCTCAGTGTCCATTCCACTTGAGACCACAAACTCAGGGTCCCTCTCAAATACCTGTAGCTGAGAGAAGCCTCCTCTTGAGGTGCTTGTGGAAAGTTGGTATTCCTCTGGAGTCGAAGCCAGGGACTAAGCTCTCATCTCGAGTTGATTTGGGGTCCACGGAGCCCTTTCGTGTTGCTCCAGTGACCTCAGGATCCCTCTAGACTTGAGACAGTGATCTTGGGTTTTCTCTGGAGTGCCATCAAGGAAATCAAGGCTCCTTTCACGTTTGATGTGGAACACGGAATTGCTCTGCACCAGTGCAGGGGAATCGGGCCTCATCTCGCGGTGAGGGGAAATCTCATGGTTTTTCTCGAGTTGCGGCCGGAACCTGGGGTATATTCTCGAGTTACGACGGGGAGGGCCCTTCCAGACACGTGTTTGTTCAGCGACGTCAGGACTCCTGCCTAGGTGCAAGGGACACCTCGGGATTCTCCTCGAGTCTTGGCATGGCAATGGGGACGCGTCTCCACGTGAGGCGGGAGACCCAGGGTCCCTTTCCACGTGCCACAGGGATCCTGGGACTCCTATCCATTTTCAAGAGGAGTCAGGCATCGTCTCCTTTGGAAGCATTGATCTCCGTGGACGTCTCGAATTTTCAAAGGATGTGAGGCCTCCGGACGCGATGAGGAGGAAAATTAGGTCTTTCTCTCTGGTCTCCGCAGGGGATTCAGACATCCCTTCGTCTTGGGAGATGCAAGACGAGCCTGCATTCAATTCACTGCAGGGATATCCGGCCTTACTTCAAGTCAGAGCATCTCGGTGTCCATTCCACTTGAGGCCACACACTCAGGGTCCCTCTCACATACCTGTAGCTGAGAGAAGCCTCCTCTTGAGGTGTTTTTGGAAAGTTGGTATTCCTCTTGAATCGAAGCCAGGGACTAAGCTCTCATCTCGAGTTGATTTGGGGTCCATGGAGCCTTTTCGTGTTGCTCCAGTGACCTCAGGATCCCTCTAGACTTGAGACAGTGTTCTTGGGTTTTCTCTGGAGTGCCATCAAGGAAATCAAGGCTCCTTTCACGTTTGATGTGGAACACGGAATTGCTCTGCACGCAGTGCAGGGGAATCGGGTCTCATCTCGCGGCGAGGGGGAAGTCTCATGGTTTTTCTCGAGTTGCGGCCGGAACCTGTGGTATATTCTCGAGTTACGATGGGGAGGTCACTTCCAGACACGTGTTTGTTCAGCGACGTCAGGACTCCTGCCTAGGTGCGAGGGACACCTCGGGATTCTCCTCGAGTCTTGGCATGGCATTTAGGATGCGTATCCACGTGAGGCGGGAGACCCAGGGTCCCTTTCCACGTGCCACAGGGATCCTGGGACTCCTATCCATTTTCAAGAGGAGTCAGGCATCGTCTCCTTTGGAAGCATTGATCTCCGCGGACCTCTCGAGTTTTCAAAGGATGTGAGTCCTCCGGTCGTGATGAGGCGGAGGACTAGGTCTTTCTTTGTGGTCTCCACAGCGGATTCAGACATCCCTTCGTCTTGGGAGATGCAAGACGAGCCTGCATTCAATTCACTGCAGGGATATCCGGCCTGACTTCGAGTCAGAGCATCTCGGTGTCCATTCCACTTGAAGCCACAAACTCAGGGTCCCTCTCACATACCTGTAGCTGAGAGAAGCCTCCTCTTGAGGTGCTTGTGGAAAGTTGGTATTCCTCTTGATTCGAAGCCAGGGACTAAGCTCTCATCTCAAGTTGATTTGGGGTCCACGGAGCCCTTTCGTGTTGCTCCAGTGACCTCAGGATCCCTCTAGACTTGAGACCGTGATCTTGGGTTTTCTCTGGAGTGGCATCAAGGAAATCAAGGCACCTTTCACGTTTGATGTGGAACACGGAATTGCTCTGCACGCAGTGCAGGGGAATCGGGCCTCATCTCGCGGCGAGGGGGAAGTCTCATGGTTTTTCTCGAGTTGCGGCCGGAACCTGGGGTATATTCTCGAGTTACGACGGGGAAGGCCCTTCCAGACACGTGTTTGTTAAGCGATGTCAGGACTCCTGCCTAGGTGCGAGGGACACCTCGAGATTCTCCTCGAGTCTTGGCATGGCAATTGGGACGCGTATCCACGTGAGGCGGGAGACCCAGTGTCCCTTTCCACGTGCCACAGGGCTGGGACTCCTATCCATTTTCAAGAGGAGTCAGGCATCGTCTCCTTTGGAAGCATTGATCTCCGCGGACCTCTCGAGTTTTCAAAGGATGTGAGGCTTCCGGTCGCGATGTGGCGGAGGACTAGGTCTTTCTCTGGGGTCTCCACAGCGGATTCAGACATCCCTTCGTCTTGGGAGATGCAAGACGAGCCTGCATTCAATTCACTGCAGGGATATCCGGCCTTACTTCGAGTCAGAGCATCTCGGTGTCCATTCCACTTGAGGCCCCAAACTCAGGGTCCCTCTCACAAACCTGTAGCTGAGAGAAGCCTCCTCTTGAGGTGCTTGTGGAAAGTTGGTATTCCTCTTGAGTCGAAGCCAGGGACTAAGCTCTCATCTCGAGTTGATTTGGGGTCCACGGAGAACCTTCATGTTGCTGCAGTGACCTCAGGATCCCTCTAGACTTGAGACAGTGATCTTGGGTTTTCTCTGGAGTGCCATCAAGGAAATCAAGGCTCCTTTCACGTTTGATGTGGAACACGGAATTGCTCTGCACGCAGTGCAGGGGAATCGGCCCTCATCTCGCGGCGAGGTGTAAGTCTCATGCTTTTTCTCGAGTTGCGGCCGGAACCTGGGGTATATTCTCGAGTTACGACGGGGAGGGCCCTTCCAGACACGTGTTTGTTCAGCGACGTCAGGACTCCTGCCTAGGTGCGAGGGACACCTCGGGATTCTCCTCGAGTCTTGACATGGCAATTGGGACGCGTCTCCACGTGAGGCGGGAGACCCAGGGTCCCTTTCCACGTGCCACAGGGATCCTGGGACTCCTATCCATTTTCAAGAGGAGTCAGGCATCGTCTCCTTTGAAAGCATTGATCTCAGCGGACCTCTCGAGTTTTCAAAGGATGTGAGGCCTCCGGTCGCGATGAGGCGGAGAACTAGGTCTTTCTCTGTGGTCTCCACAGGGGATTCAGACATCCCTTCGTCTTGGAGATGCAAGACGAGCCTGCATTCAATTCACTGCAGGGATATCCGGCCTTACTTCAATTCAGAGCATCTCGGTGTCCATTCCACTTGAGGCCACAAACTCAGGGTCCCTCTCACATACCTGTAGCTGAGAGAAGCCTCCTCTTGAGGTGCTTGTGGAAAGTAGGTATTCCTCTTGAGTCGAAGCCAGGGACTAAGCTCTCATCTCGAGTTGATTTGGGGTCCATGGAGCCATTTCCTGTTGCTACATAGACCTCAGAATCCCTCTAGACTTGAGACAGTGATTTTGGGTTTTCTCTGGAGTGCCATCAAGGAAATCAAGGCTTTTTTCTCGTTTGATGTGGAACACGGAATTGCTCTGCACGCAGTGCAGGGGAATCGGGCCTCATCTCGCGGCGAGGGAGAAGTCTCATGGTTTTTCTCGAGTTGCGGCCTGAACCTGGGGTACATTCTCGAGTTACGACTGTGCGGGCCCTTCCAGACAAGTGTTTGTTCAGCGACGTCAGGACTCCTGCCTAGGGGCGAGGGACACCTCGGGATTCTCCTCGAGTCTTGACATGGCAATTGGGACGCGTCTCCACGTGCGGCGGGAGACCCAGGGTCCCTTTCCACATGCCACACGGATCCTGGGACTCCTATCCATTTTCAAGAGGAGTCAGGCATCTTCTCCTTTGGAAGCATTGATCTCCGTGGACCTCTCGAGTTTTCAAAGGATGTGAGGCTTCCGGTCGCGATGAGGCGGAGAACTAGGTCTTTCTCGGTGGTCTCGACAGGGGATTCAGACATCCCTTCGTCTTGGGAGATGCAAGACCAGCCTGCATTCAATTCACTGCAGGGATATCCGGCCTAACTTCGAGTCAGAGCTTCTAGGTGTCCATTCCACTTGAGGCCACAAACTCAGGGTCCCTCTCACATACCTGTTGCTGAGAGAAGCCTCCTCTTGAGGTGCTTGTGGAAAGTTGGTATTCCTCTTGAGTCGAAGCCAGGGACTGAGCTCTCATCTCGAGTTGATTTGGGGTCCACGGAGTCCTTTCGTGTTGCTACAGTGACCTCAGGATCCCTCTAGACTTGAGACAGTGATCTTGGGTTTTCTCTGGAGTGCCATCAAGGAAATCAAGTCTTTTTTCTCGTTTGATGAGGAACACGGAATTGCTCTGCACGCAGTGCAGGGGAATCGGGCCTCATCTCACGGCGAGGGGGAAGTCTCATGGTTTTTCTCGAGTTGCGGCCGCAACCTGGGGTATATTCTCGACTTACGATGGGGAGAGCCCTTCCAGTCAAGTGTTTGTTGAGCGACGTCAGGACTCCTGCCTAGGTGCGAGGGACACCTCTGGATTCTCCTCGAGTCTTGACATGGCAATTGGGACGCGTCTCCACGTGAGGCGGGAGACCCAGTGTCCCTTTCCACGTGCCACAGGGATCCTGGGACTCCTATAGATTTTTAAGAGGAGTCAGGCATCGTCTCCTTTGGAAGCATTGATCTCCGTGGACCTCTCGAGTTTTCAAAGGATGTGAGGCTTCTGGTCGCGATGAGGCGGAGAACTAGGTCTTTCTCTGTGGTCTCCACAGGGGATTCAGACATCCCTTCGTCTTGGGAGATGTAAGACGAGCCTGCATTCAATTCACTGCAGGGATATCCGGCCTAAATTTGAGTCAGAGCTTCTCGGTGTCCATTCCACTTGAGGCCACAAACTCAGGGTCCCTCTCACATACTTGTAGCTGAGAGAAGCCTCCTCTTGAGGGGCTTGTGGAAAGTTGGTATTCCTCTTGAGTCGAAGCCAGGGACTAAGCTCTCATCTCGAGTTGATTTGGGGTCCACGGAGCCCTTTCGTGTTGCTCCAATGACCTCAGGATCACTCTAGACTTGAGACAGTGATCTTGGGTTTTCTCTGGAGTGCCATCAAGGAAATCAAGGCTTTTTTCTCGTTTGATGTGGAACACGGAATTGCTCTGCACGCAGTGCAGGGGAATCGGGCCTCATCTCGCGGCGAGGGCGAAGTCTCATGGTTTTTCTCGAGTTGCGGCCGTAACCTGGGGTATATTCTCGAGTTACGACGGGGAGGGCCCTTCCAGACACGTGTTTGTGAGCGACGTCAGGACTCCTCCTGGGTGCCAGGGACACCTCGGGATTCTCCTCGAGTCTTGGCATGCCATTGGGACGCGTCTCCAAGTGAGGCGGAAGACCCAGGGTCCCTTTCCACGTGCCACAGGGATCCTGGTACTCCTATCCATTTTCAAGAGGAGTCAGGCATCGTCTCCGTGGGAAGCATTGATCTCCTCGGACGTCTCGAGTTTTCAAAGGATGTGAGGCCTCCGGTCGCGATGAGGTGGAGAACTAGGTCTTTCTCTGTGGTCTCCACAGGGGATTCAGACATCCCTTCGTCTTGGGAGATGCAAGACGAGCCTGCATTCAATTCACTGCAGGGATATTCGGCCTTACCTCGAGTCAGAGCATCTCGGTGTCCATTCCACTTGAGGCCACAAATTCAGGGTCCCTCTCACATACCTGTAGCTGAGAGAAGCCTCCTCTTGAGGTGCTTGTGGAAAGTTGGTATTCCTCTTGATTCGAAGCCAGGGACTAAGCTCTCATCTCGAGTTGATTTGGGGTCCACAGAGCCCTTTCGTTTTGCTACAGTGACCTCAGGACCCCGCTAGACTTGAGACAGTGATCTTGGGTTTTCTCTGGAGTGCCATCAAGGAAATCAAGGCTCCTTTCAAGTTTGATGTGGAACACGGAATTGCTCTGCACGCAGTGCAGGGTAATCGGGCCTCATCTCGCGGCAAGGGGGAAGTCTCATGGTTTTTCTCGAGTAGCGGCCGGATCCTGGGGTATATTCTCGAGTTACGACGGGGAGTGCTTTTCCAGACACGTGTTTGTTCAGCGACGTCAGGACTCCTGCCTAGGTGCGAGGGACACCTCCGGATTCACCTCGAGTCTTGGCATGGCAATGGGGACGCGTCTCCACATGAGGCGGGAGACCCAGGGTCCCTTTCCACGTGTCACAGGGATCCTGGGACTCCTATCCATTTTCAAGAGGAGTCAGGCATCGTCTCATTTGGAAGCATTGATCTCCGCGGACCTCTCGAGTTTTCAAAGGATGTGAGGCCTCAGCTCGCGATGAGGCGGAGAATTAGGTCTTTCTCTGTGGTCTCCACAGGGGATTCAGACATCCCTTCGTCTTGGGAGATCCAAGACGAGCCTGCATTCAATTCACTGCAGGGATATCCGGCCTTACTTCGAGTCAGAGCATCTCGGTGTCCATTCCACTTGAGGCCACAAACTCAGGGTCCCTCTCACATACCTGTAGCAGAGAGAAGCCTCCTCTTGAGGTGCTTGTGGAAAGTTGGTATTCCTCTTGAGTCGAAGCCAGGGACTAAGCTCTCATCTCGAGTTGATTTGGGGTCCACGGAGACCTTTCGTGTTGCTCCAGTGAACTCAGAATCCCTCTAGACTTGAGACAGTGATCTTGGGTTTTCTCTGGAGTGCCATCAAGGAAATCAAGGCTCCTTTCACGTTTGATGTGGAACACGGAATTGCTCTGCACGCAGTGCAGGGGAATCGGCCCTCATCTTGCGGCGAGGTGTAAGTCTCATGCTTTTTCTCGAGTTGCGGCCGGAACCTGGGGTATATTCTCGAGTTACGATGGGGAGGGCCCTTCCAGACACGTGTTTGTTCAGCGACGTCAGGACTCCTGCCTAGGTGCGAGGGACACCTCGGGATTCTCCTCGAGTCTTGACATGGCAATTGGGACGCGTCTCCACGTGAGGCGGGAGACCCAGGGTCCCTTTCCACGTGCCACAGGGATCCTGGGACTCCTATCCATTTTCAAGAGGAGTCAGGCATCGTCTCCTTTGAAAGCATTGATCTCCGAGGACCTCTCGAGTTATCAAAGGATGTGAGGCCTCCGGTCGCGATGAGGCGGAGGACTAGGTCTTTCTCTGTGGTCTCCACAGGGGATTCAGACATCCCTTCGTCTTGGAGATGCAAGACGAGCCTGCATTCAATTCACTGCAGGGATATCCGGCCTTACTTCAATTCAGAGCATCTCGGTGTCCATTCCACTTGAGGCCACAAACTCAGGGTCCCTCTCACATACCTGTAGCTGAGAGAAGCCTCCTCTTGAGGTGCTTGTGGAAAGTAGGTATTCCTCTTGAGTCGAAGCCAGGGACTAAGCTCTCATCTCGAGTTGATTTGGGGTCCACGGAGCCATTTCCTGTTGCTACATAGACCTCAGGATCCCTCTAGACTTGAGACAGTGATTTTGGGTTTTCTCTGGAGTGCCATCAAGGAAATCAAGGCTTTTTTGTCGTTTGATGTGGAACACGGAATTGCTCTGCTCGCAGTGCAGGGGAATCGGGCCTCATCTCGCGGCGAGGGCGAAGTCTCATGGTTTTTCTCGAGTTGCGGCCTGAACCTGGGGTACATTCTCGAGTTATGACTGGGCGGGCCCTTCCAGACAAGTGTTTGTTCAGCGACGTCAGGACTCCTGCCTAGGTGCGAGGGACACCTCGGGATTCTCCTCGAGTCTTGACATGGCAATTGGGACGCGTCTCCACGTGCGGCGGGAGACCCAGGGTCCCTTTCCACATGCCACACGGATCCTGGGACTCCTATCCATTTTCAAGAGGAGTCAGGCATCTTCTCCTTTGGAAGCATTGATCTCCGTGGACCTCTCGAGTTTTCAAAGGATGTGAGGCTTCCGGTCGCGATGAGGCGGAGAACTAGGTCTTTCTCGGTGGTCGCGACAGGGGATTCAGACATCCCTTCGTCTTGGGAGATGCAAGACCAGCCTGCATTCAATTCACTGCAGGGATATCCGGCCTAACTTCGAGTCAGAGCTTCTAGGTGTCCATTCCACTTGAGGCCACAAACTCAGGGTCCCTCTCACATACCTGTTGCTGAGAGAAGCCTCCTCTTGAGGTGCTTGTGGAAAGTTGGTATTCCTCTTGAGTCGAAGCCAGGGACTGAGCTCTCATCTCGAGTTGATTTGGGTTCCACGGAGTCCTTTCGTGTTGCTACAGTGACCTCAGGATCCCTCTAGACTTGAGACAGTGATCTTGGGTTTTCTCTGGAGTGCCATCAAGGAAATCAAGTCTTTTTTCTCGTTTGATGAGGAACACGGAATTGCTCTGCACGCAGTGCAGGGGAATCGGGCCTCATCTCGCGGCGAGGGGGAAGTCTCATGGTTTTTCTCGAGTTGCGGCCGCAACCTGGGGTATATTCTCGACTTACGATGGGGAGAGCCCTTCCAGTCAAGTGTTTGTTGAGCGACGTCAGGACTCCTGCCTAGGTGCGAGGGACACCTCTGGATTCTCCTCGAGTCTTGACATGGCAATTGGGACGCGTCTCCACGTGAGGCGGGAGACCGAGTGTCCCTTTCCACGTGCCACAGGGATCCTGGGACTCCTATAGATTTTTAAGAGGAGTCAGGCATCGTCTCCTTTGGAAGCATTGATCTCCGCGGACCTCTCGAGTTTTCAAAGGATGTGAGGCTTCTGGTCGCGATGAGGCGGAGAACTAGGTCTTTCTCTGTGGTCTCCACAGGGGATTCAGACATCCCTTCGTCTTGGGAGATGTAAGACGAGCCTGCATTCAATTCACTGCAGGGATATCCGGCCTAAATTTGAGTCAGAGCTTCTCGGTGTCCATTCCACTTGAGGCCACAAACTCAGGGTCCCTCTCACATACCTGTAGCTGAGAGAAGCCTCCTCTTGAGGGGCTTGTGGAAAGTTGGTATTCCTCTTGAGTCGAAGCCAGGGACTAAGCTCTCATCTCGAGTTGATTTGGGGTCCACGGAGCCCTTTCCTGTTGCTCCAGTGACCTCAGGATCACTCTAGACTTGAGACAGTGATCTTGGGTTTTCTCTGGAGTGCCATCAAGGAAATCAAGGCTTTTTTCTCGTTTGATGTGGAACACGGAATTGCTCTGCACGCAGTGCAGGGGAATCGGGCCTCATCTCGCGGAGAGGGCGAAGTCTCATGGTTTTTCTCGAGTTGCGGCCGTAACCTGGGGTATATTCTCGAGTTACGACGGGGAGGGCCCTTCCAGACACGTGTTTGTGAGCGACGTCAGGACTCCTCCTGGGTGCCAGGGACACCTCGGGATTCTCCTCGAGTCTTGGCATGCCATTGGGACGCGTCTCCAAGTGAGGCGGAAGACCCAGGGTCCCTTTCCACGTGCCACAGGGATCCTGGTACTCCTATCCATTTTCAAGAGGAGTCAGGCATCTTCTCCTTTGGAAGCATTGATCTCCGCGGACCTCTCGAGTTTTCAAAGGATGTGAGGCCTCCGGTCGCGATGAGGTGGAGAACTAGGTCTTTCTCTGTGGTCTCCACAGGGGATTCAGACATCCCTTCGTCTTGGGAGATGCAAGACGAGCCTGCATTCAATTCACTGCAGGGATATTCGGCCTTACCTCGAGTCAGAGCATCTCGGTGTCCATTCCACTTGAGGCCACAAACTCAGGGTCCCTCTCACATACCTGTAGCTGAGAGAAGCCTCCTCTTGAGGTGCTTGTGGAAAGTTGGTATTCCTCTTGATTCGAAGCCAGGGACTAAGCTCTCATCTCGAGTTGATTTGGGGTCCACAGAGCCCTTTCGTTTTGCTACAGTGACCTCAGGACCCTGCTAGACTTGAGACAGTGATCTTGGGTTTTCTCTGGAGTGCCATCAAGGAAATCAAGGCTCCTTTCAAGTTTGATGTGGAACACGGAATTGCTCTGCACGCAGTGCAGGGTAATCGGGCCTCATCTCGCGGCGAGGGGGAAGTCTCATGGTTTTTCTCGAGTAGCGGCCGGAACCTGGGGTATATTCTCGAGTTACGACGGGGAGGGCTTTTCCAGACAGGTGTTTGTTCAGCGACGTCAGGACTCCTGCCTAGGTGCGAGGGACACCTCCGGATTCACCTCGAGTCTTGGCATGGCAATGGGGACGCGTCTCCACGTGAGGCGGGAGACCCAGGGTCCCTTTCCACGTGCCACAGGGATCCTGGGACTCCTATCCATTTTCAAGAGGAGTCAGGCATCGTCTCATTTGGAAGCATTGATCTCCGCGGACCTCTCGAGTTTTCAAAGGATGTGAGGCCTCAGCTCGCGATGAGGCGGAGAATTAGGTCTTTCTCTGTGGTCTCCACAGGGGATTCAGACATCCCTTCGTCTTGGGAGATCCAAGACGAGCCTGCATTCAATTCACTGCAGGGATATCCGGCCTTACTTCGAGTCAGAGCATCTCGGTGTCCATTCCACTTGAGGCCACAAACTCAGGGTCCCTCTCACATACCTGTAGCTGAGAGAAGCCTCCTCTTGAGGTGCTTGTGGAAAGTTGGTATTCCTCTTGAGTCGAAGCCAGGGACTAAGCTCTCATCTCGAGTTGATTTGGGCTCCACGGAGCCCTTTCGTGTTGCTCCAGTGAACTCAGAATCCCTCTAGACTTGAGACAGTGATCTTGGGTTTTCTCTGGAGTGCCATCAAGGAAATCAAGGCTCCTTTCACGTTTGATGTGGAACACGGAATTGCTCTGCACGCAGTGCAGGGGAATCGGGCCTCATGTCGCGGCGAGGGGGAAGTCTCATGGTTTTTCTCGAGTGGCGGCCGGAACCTGGGGTATATTCTCGAGTTACGACGGGGAGGGCCCTTCCAGACACGTGTTTGTTCAGCGACGTCAGGACTCCTGCCTAGGTGCGAGGGACACCTCGGGATTCTCCTCGAGTCTTGGCATGGCAATTGGGAAGCGTCTCCACATGAGGCGGGAGACCCAGGGTCCCTTTCCACGTGCCACAGGGATCCTGGGACTCCTATCTATTTTGAAGAGGAGTCAGGCATCGTCTCCTTTGGAAGCATTGATCTCCGCGGACCTCTCGAGTTTTCAAAGGATGTGAGGCCTCAGCTCGCGATGAGGCGGAGGACTAGGTCTTTCTCTGTGGTCTCCACAGCAGATTCAGACATCCCTTCGTCTTGGGAGATGCAGGACGAGGCTGCATTCAATTCACTGCAGGGATATCCGGCCTTACTTCGAGTCAGAGCATCTCGGTGTCCATTCCACTTGAGGCCACAAAATCAGGGTCCCTCTCACATACCTGTAGCTGAGAGAAGCCTCCTCTTGAGGTGCTTGTGGAAAGTTGGTATTCCTCTTGAGTCGAAGCCAGGGACTAAGCTCTCATCTCGAGTTGATTTGGGGTCCACGGAGAACTTTCGTGTTGCTACAGTGACCTCAGGATCCCTCTAGACTTGAGACAGTGATCTTGGGTTTTCTCTGCAGTGCCATCAAGGAAATCAAGGCTCCTTTCACGTTTGATGAGGAACACGGAATTGCTCTGCACGCAGTGCAGGGGAATCAGGCCTCATCTCGCGGCGAGGGGGAAGTCTCATGCTTTTTCTCGAGTTGCGGCCAGAACCTGGGGTATATTCTCGAGTTACGACGGGGAGGGCCCTTCCAGACACGTGTTTGTTCAGCGACGTCAGGACCCCTGCCTAGGTGCGAGGGACACCTCGGGATTCTCCTCGAGTCTTTGCATTGCAATTGGGACGCATCTCCACGTGAGGCGGGAGACCCAGGGTCCCTTTGCTCGTGCCAGAGATATCCTGGGCCTCCTATCCATTTTCAAGAGGAGTCAGGCATCGTCTCCTTCGGAAGTATTGATCTCAGCGGACCTCTCGAGTTTTCAAAGGATATGAGGCCTCCGGTCGCGAGGAGGCGGAGGACTAGGTCTTTCTCTGTGGTCTCCACAGGGGATTCAGAAAACCCTTCGTCTTGGGAGATGCAAGACGAGCCTGCATTCAATTCACTGCAGGGATATCTGGCCTTACTTCGAGTCAGAGCATCTCGGTGTCCATTCCACTTGAGGCCACAAACTCAGGGTTCCTCTCACATACCTGTAGCTGAGAGAAGCCTCCTCTTGAGGTGCTTGTGGAAAGTTGGCATTCCTCTTGAGTCGAAGCCAGGGACTAAGCTCTCATCTCGAGTTGATTTGGGGTCAACGGAGCCCTTTCGTGTTGCTCCAGTGACCTCAGGATCCCTCTAGACTTGAGACAGTGATCTTGCGTTTTCTCTGGAGTGCCATCAAGGAAATCAAGGCTCCTTTCACGTTTGATGTGGAACACGGAATTGCTCTGCACGCAGTGCAGGGGAATCGCGCCTCATCTCGCGGCGAGGGGGAAGTCTCATGGTTTTTCTCGAGTGGAGGCCGGAACCTGGGGTATATTCTCGAGTTTCGACGGGGAGGGCCCTTCCAGACACGTGTGTGTTCAGCGACGTCAGGACTCCTGCCTAGGTGCGAGGGACACCTCGGGATTCTCCTCGAGTCTTGGCATGGCAATTGGGACGCGTCTCCACGTGAAGCGGGAGACCCAGGTTCCCTTTCCACGTGCCACAGGGATCCTGGATCTCCTATCCATTTTCAAGAAGAGTCAGGCATCGTCTCCTTTGGAAGCATTGATCTCCGCGGACCTCTCGAGTTTTCAAAGGATGTGAGGCCTAAGATCGCGATGAGGCGGAGAACTAGGTCTTTCTATGTGGTCTCCACAGGAGATTTAGACATCCCTTTGTCGTGGGAGATGC
Source organism: Dama dama (assembly GCF_033118175.1). NCBI lineage: Eukaryota > Metazoa > Chordata > Mammalia > Artiodactyla > Cervidae > Dama > Dama dama. The sequence continues at coordinate 1,861,850 of NW_026870882.1, forward strand.
AAGACGAGCTGGCATTCAATTCACTGCAGGGATATCCGGCGTTACTTAGAGTCACAGCCTCTCAGTGTCCATACCACCTGAGGTCACAAACTCAGGGTCCCTCTCACATACCTGTAGCTCAGAGAAACCTCCTCTTGAGGTGCTTGTGGAATGTTGGTATTCCTCTTGAGTCGAAGCCAGGGACTAAGCTCTCATCTCGAGTTGATTTGGGGTCCATGGAGCCATTTCGTTTTGCTACAGTGACTTCAGGATCCCTCTAGACTTGAGACAGTGATCTTGGGTTTTCTCTGGAGTGCCATCAAGGAAATCAAGGCTCCTTTCACGTTTGATGTGGAACCCGGAATTGCTCTGCACGCAGTGCAGGGGAATCGGGCCTCATCTCGCGGCGAGGGGTAAGTCTCATGGTTTTTCTCGAGTTGCGGCCGGAACCTGGGGTATATTCTCGAGTTAAGACGGGGAGGGCCCTTCCAGACACGTGTTTGTTCAGCGACGTCAGGACTCATGCCTAGGTGCGAGGGACACCTCGGGATTCTCCTCGAGTCTTGACATGGCAATTGGGACGCGTCTCCACGTGAGGCGGGAGACCCAGCGTCCCTTTCCACGTGCCACAGGGATCCAGGGACTCCTATCCATTTTCAAGAGGAGTCAGGCATCGTCTCCTTTGGAAGCATTGATCTCCGCGGACCTCTCGAGTTTTCAAAGGATGTGAGGCCTCCGGTTGCGATGAGTGGGAGGACTAGGTCTTTCTCTGTGGTCTCCACAGGGGATTCAGACATCCCTTTGTTTTGGGAGGTGCAAGACGAGCCTGCATTCAATTCACTGCAGGGATATCCGGACTTACTTCGAGTCAGAGCATCTCGGTGTCCATTCCACTTGAGGCCACAAACTCAGGGTCCCTCTCACATACCTGTAGCTGAGAGAAGCCTCCTCTTGAGGTGCTTGTGGAAAGTTGGTATTCCTCTTGAGTCGAAGCCAGGGACTAAGCTCTCATCTCGAGTTGATTTCGGGTCCACGGAGCACTTTCGTGTTGCTCCAGTGACCTCAGGATCCCTCTAGACTTGAGACAGTGATCTTGGGTTTTCTCTGGAGTACCATCAAGGAAATCAAGGCTCCTTTCACGTTTGATGTGGAACACGGAATTGCTCTGCACGCAGTGCAGGGGAATCGGGCCTCATCTCGCGGCGAGGGGGAAGTCTCATGGTTTTTCTCGAGTTGCGGCCGGAACCTGGGATATATTCTCGAGTTACGACGGGGAGGGCCCTTCCAGACACGTGTTTGTTCAGCGACGTCAGGACTCCTGCCTAGGTGCGAGGGACACCTCGGGATTCTCCTCGAGTCTTGGCATGGTAATTGGGACGTGTCTCCATGTGAGGTGGAAGACCCAGGGTCCCTTTCCACGTGCCACAGGGATCCTGGGACTCCTATCCATTTTCAAGAAGAGTCAGGCATCGTCTCCTTTGGAAGCATTGATCTCCGTGGACCTCTCGAGTTTTCAAATGATGTGAGGCCTCTGGTCTCGATGAGGCGGAGGACTAGGTCTTTCTCTGTGGTCTTCACAGGGGATTCAGACATCGCTTCGTCTGGGGAGATGCAAGACGAGCCTGCATCCAATTCACTGCACTGATATCCAGCCTTACTTCGAGTCAGAGCATCTCGGTGTCCATTCCACTTGAGGCCACAAACTCAGGGTCCCTCTCACATACCTGTAGCTGAGAGAAGCCTCCACTTGAGGTGCTTGTGGAAAGTTGGTATTCCTCTTGAGTCGAAGCCAGGGACTAAGCTCTCATCTCGAGTTGATTTGGGGTCCACGGAGGCTTTTCGTGTTGCTCCAATGACCTCAGGATCCCTCTAGACTTGAGACAGTGATCTTGGGTTTTCTCTGGAGGGCCATCAAGGAAATCAAGGCTCCTTTCACGTTTGATGTGGAACACGGAATTGCTCTGCACGCAGTGCAGGGGAATCGGGCCTCATCTCGTGACGAGGGGAAAGTCTCATTGTTTTTCTCGAGTTGCGGCCGGAACCTGGGGTATATTCTCGAGTTACGACGGGGAGGGCCCTTCCAGACACGTGTTTGTTCAGCGACGTCAGGACTCCTGCCTAGGTGCGAGGGACACCTCGCGATTCTCCTCAAGTCTTGGCATGGCAATTGGGACGCGTCTCCATGTGAGGCGGGAGACCCAGCGTCCCTTTCCACGTGCCACAGGTATCCTGGGACTCAGAGGAGTCAGGCATCGTCTCCTTTGGAAGCATTGATTTCCGCGGACCTCTCGAGTTTTCAAAGGATGTGAGGCCTCCGGTCGCATTGAGGGGGAGGACTAGGTCTTTCTCTGTGGTCTCCACAGGGGATTCAGACATCCCTTTGTCTTGGGAGATGCAAGACGAGCTTGCATTCAATTCACTGCAGGGATATCCGGCCTTACTTCGAGTCAGAGCATCTCAGTGTCCATTCCACTTGAGGCCACAAACTCAGGGTCCCTCTCACATACCTGTTGCTGAGAGAAGCCTCCTCTTGAGGTGCTTATGGAAAGTTGGTATTCCTCTTGAGTCGAAGCCAGGGACTAAGCTCTCATCTCGAGTTGATTTGGGTTCCACGGAGGCTTTTCGTGTTGCTCCAGTGACCTCAGGATCCCTCTAGACTTGAGACAGTGATCTTGGGTTTTCTCTGGAGTGCCATCAAGGAAATCAAGGCTCCTTTCACGTTTGATGTGGAACACGGAATTGCTCTGCACGCAGTGCAGGGGAATCGGGCCTCATCTCGCGGCGAGGGGGAAGTCTCATGGTTTTTCTCGAGTTGCGGCCGGAACCTTGGGTATATTCTCGAGTTACGTCGGGCAGGGCCCTTCCAGACACGTGTTTGTTCAGCGACGTCAGGACTCCTGCCTAGGTGCGAGGGACACCTCGGGATTCTCCTCGAGTCTTGGCATGGCAATTGGGATGCGTCTCCACGTGAGGCGGGAGACCCAGAGTCCCTTTCCACGTGCCACAGGGATCCTGGGACTCCTATCCATTTTCAAGAGGAGTCAGGCATCGTCTCCTTTGGAAGCATTGATCTCCGCGGACGTCTCGAGTTTTCAAAGGATGTGAGGCCTCCGTTCGCGTTGAGGCGGAGGACTAGGTCTTTCTCTGTGGTCTCCACAGGGGATTCAGACATCCCTTCGTCTTGGAAGATGCAAGACGAGACTGCATTCAATTCACTGCAGGGATATCCGACCTTACTTCGAATCAGAGCATCTCGGTGTCCATTCCACTTGAGGCCACAAATTCAGGGTCCCTCTCACATACCTGTAGCTGGGAGAAGCCTCCTGTTGAGGTGCTTGTGGAAAGTTGGTATTCCTCTTGAGTCGAAGCCAGGGACTAAGCTCTCAGCTCGAGTTGATTTGGGGTCCACGGAGTCCTTTCGAGTTGCTCCAGTGACCTCAGGATCCCTCTAGACTTCAGACAGTGATCTTGGGTTTTCTCTGGAATGCCATCAAGGAAATCAAGGCTCCTTTCACGTATGATGTGGAACACGGAATTGCTCTGCACGCAGTGCAGGGGAATCGGACCTCATCTCTCGGCGAGGGGGAAGTCTCATGGTTTTTCTCGAGTTGCGGCTGGAATCTGGGGTATATTCTCGAGTTACGACGGGGAGGGCCCTTCCATACACGTGTTTGTTCAGCGACGTCAGGACTCCTGCCTAGGTGCGAGGGACACCTCAGGATTCTCCTCGAGTCTTGGCATGGCAATTGGGACGCGTCTCCACGTGAGGCGCCTGATCCAGGGTCCCTTTCCACGTGCCACAGGGATCCTGGGACTCCTATCCATTTGCAAGAGGAGTCAGGCATCGTCTCCTTTGGAAGCATTGATCTCCGCGGACCTCTCGAGTTTTCAAAGGATGTGAGGCCTCCTTTCGCGTTGAGGCGGAGGACTAGGTCTTTCTCTGTGGACTCCACAGGGGATTCAGACATCCCTTCGTCTTGGGAGATGCAAGACGAGCCTGCATTCAATTCACTGCAGGGATATCCGGCCTTACTTCGAGTCAGAGCATCTCAGTGTCCATTCCACTTGAGGCCACAAACTAAGGGTCCCTCTCACATACCTGTAGCTGAGAGAAGCCTCCTCTTGAGGTGCTTGTGGAAACTTGGTATTCCCCTTGAGTCGAAGCCAGGGACTAAGCTCTCATCTCGAGTTGATTTGGGGTCCACGGATCCCTTTCGTGTTGCTCCAATGACCTCAGGATCCCTCTAGACTTGAGACAGTTATCTTGGGTTTTCCCTGGAGTGCCATCAAGGAAATCAAGGCTCCTTTCACGTTTGATGTGGAACACGGAATTGCTCTGCACGCAGTGCAGGTGAATCGGGCCTCATCTCGCGGCGAGGGGGAAGTCTCATGGTTTTTCTCGCGTTGCGGCCAGAACCTGGGGTATATTTTCGAGTTACGATGGGGAGGGCCCTTCCAGACACGTGTTTGTTCAGCGACGTCAGGACTCCTGCCTAGGTGCGAGGGACACCTCGGGATTCTCCTCGAGTCTTGGCATGGCAATTGGGACGCGGCTCCACGTGAGGCGGGAGCCCCAGGGTCCCTTTCCACGTGCCACAGGGATCCTGGGACTACTATCCATTTTCAAGAGGAGTCAGGCATCTTCTCTTTTGGAAATATTGATCTCCGTGGACCTCCCGAGTTTTCAAAGGATGTGAGGCCTCTGGTCGCATTGAGGCGGAGGACTAGGTCTTTCTCTGTGGTCTCCAAAGGGTATTCAGTCATCCCTTCGTCTTGGGAGATGCAAGACGAGCCTGCATTCAATTCACTGCAGGGATATCCAGCCTTACTTCGAGGCAGAGCATCTCGGTGTCCTTTCCACTTGAGGCCACAAACTCAGGGTCCTTCTCACATACCTGTAGCTGAGAGAAGCCTCCACTTGACGTGCTTGGGGAAAGTTGGTATTCCTCTTGAGACGAAGCTAGGGACTAAGCTCTCATCTCGAGTTGATTTGGGGTCCACAGAGCCCTTTCGTGTTGCTCCAGTGACCTCAGGATCCCTCTAGATTTGAGACAGTGATCTTGGGTTTTCTCTGGAGGGCCATCAAGGAAATCAAGGCTCCTTTCACGTTTGATGTGGAACACGGAATTGCTCTGCACGCAGTGAAGGGGAATCGGGCCTCATCTCGCGGCGAGGGGGATGTCTCATGGTTTTTCTCGAGTTGCGGCCGGAACCTGGGGTATATTCTCGAGTTACGACGGGGAGGGCCCTTCCAGACAAGTGTTTGTTCAGCAACGTCAGGACTCCTGCCTAGGTGCGAGGGACACCTCGGGATTCTCCTCGAGGCTTGGCATGGCAATTGGGAGGCGCCTCCACGTGAGGCGGGAGACCCAGCGACCCTTTCCACGTGCCACAGGGATCCTGGGACTCCTATCCATTTTCAGGAGGAGTCAGGCATCGTCTCCTTTGGAAGCATTGATCTCTGCAGACCTCTCGAGTTTTCAAAGGATGTTAGTCCTCCGGACGCGATGAGGCGGAGGACTAGTTCTTTCTCTGTCGACTCCACAGGGGATTCAGACATCCCTTCATCTTGGGAGATGCAAGACGAGGCTGCAATCAATTCACTGCAGGGATATCCGGCCTTACTTCGAGTCAGAGCATCTCGGTGTCCATTCCACTTGAGGCCACAAACTCAGGGTCCCTCTCACATACCTATAGCTGACAGAAGCCTACTCTTGAGTTGCTTGAGGAAAGTTGGTATTCCTCTTGAGTCGAAGCCAGGGACTAAGCTCTCATCTCGAGTTGATTTGGGGTCCTCGGAGCCCTTTCTTGTTGCTCCAGTGACCAAGGGATCCCTCTAGACTTGAGACAGTGATCTTGGGTTTTCTCTGGAGTGCCATCAAGGAAATCAAGGCTCCTTTCACGTTTGATGTGGAACACGGAATTGCTCTGCATGCAGTGCAGGGGAATCGGGCCTCATCTCACTTCGAGGGGGAAGTCTCATGGTTTTTCTCGAGTTGCGGCCAGAACCTGGGGTATATTCTCGAGTTACGACGGGGACGGCCCTTCCAGACACGTGTTTTCAGCGACGTCAGGACTCCTGCCTAGGTGCGAGGGACATGTCGGGATTCTCCTCGAGTCTTGGCAAGGCAATTGGGACGTGTCTCCACGTGAGGCGGGAGACCCAGGGTCCCTTTCCACGTGCCATAGGGATCCGGGGACTCCTATCCATTTTCAAGAGGAGTCAGGCATCGTCTCCTTTGGAAGCATTGATCTCCGCGGACCTCTCGAGTTTTCAAAGGATGTGAGGCCTCCGGTCGCGATGAGGCGGAGGACTAGGTCTTTCTCTGTGGTCTACACAGGGGATTCAGACATCCCTTCGTCTTAGGAGATGCAAGACGAGCCTGCATTCACTTCACTGCAGGGATATCCGGCCTTACTTCGAGTCAGAGCATCTTGGTGTCCATTCCACTTGAGGCCACAAACTCAGGGTCCCTCTCACCTACCTGTAGCTGAGAGAAGCCTCCTCTTCAGGTGCTTGTGGAAAGTTGGTATTCCTCTTGAGTCGAAGCCAGGGACTAAGCTCTCATCTCGAGTTGATTTGGGTTCCACGGAGCCCTTTCGTGTTCCTCCAGTGACCTCAGGATCCCTCTAGACTTGAGACAGTGATCTTGGGTTTTCTCTGGAGTGCCATCAAGGAAATCAAGGCTCCTTTCAGGCTTGATGTGGAACACGGAATTGCTCTGCACGCAGTGCAGGGGAATCGGGCCTCGTCTCACGGTGAGGGGGAAGTCTCATGGTTTTTCTCGAATTGCGGCCGGATCCTGGGCTATATTCTCGAGTTACGACGAGGAGGGCCCTTCCAGACACGTGTTTGTTCAGCGACTTCAGGACTCCTGCCTAGGTGCGAGGGACACCTCGGGATTCTCCTCGACTCTTGGCATGGCAATGGGGACGCGTCTCCACGTGAGGCGGGAGACCCAGGATCCCTTTCCAAGTGCCACAGGGATCCTGGGACTCCTATCCATTTTCAAGAGGAGTCAGGCATCATCTCCTTTGGAAGCATTAATCTCCGCAGACCTCTCGCGTTTTCAAAGGATGTGAGGTCTCCAGTCGCGATGAGGCGGAGAACTAGGTCTTTCTCTGTAGTCTCCACTGGGGATTCAGACATCCCTTCTTCTTGGGAGATGCAAGACCAGACTGCATTCAGTTTACTGCAGGGATATCTGGCCTTACTTCGAGTCAGAACATCTCGGGGTACATTCCACTTGAGGCCACAAACTCAGGGTCCCTCTCACATACCTGTAGCTGAGAGAAGCCTCCTCTTGAGGTGCTTGTGGAAAGTTGGTATTCCTCTTGAGTCGAAGCCAGGGACTAAGCTCTCATCTCGAGTTGATTTGGGGTCCACAGAGCCACTTCGTGTTGCTACAGTGACCTCAGGATTCCTCTAGACTTGAGACAGTGATCTTGGGTTTTCTCTGGAGTGCCATCAAGGAAATCAAGGCTCCTTTCATGTTTGATGTGGAACACGGAATTGCTCTGCACGCAGTGCAGGGAATCGGGCCTCATGTCGCGGCGAGGGGAAAGTCTCATGGTTTTTCTCGCGTTGAGGCCGAAACCTGGATTATATTCTCGAGTTACAATGGGGAGGGCCCTTCCAGACACGTGTTTGTTCAGCGACGTCAGGACTCCTGCCTAGGTGCGAGGGAAACCTCGGGATCCTCCTCGAGTCTTGGCATGGCAATTGGGTTGCGTCTCCACGTGAGGCGGGAGACCCAGTGTCCCTTTTCACGTGTCACAGTGATCCTGGGACTCCTATCCATTTTCAAGAGGAGTCAGGCATCGTCTCCTTTGGAAGCATTGATCTCCGCGGACCTCTCGGGTTTTCAAAGGATGTGAGGCCTCCGGTCGCGATGAGGCGAAGAACTAGGTCTTTCTCTGGGGTCTCCACAGGGAAGTCAGACATCACTTCGTCTTGGGATATGCAAGACGAGCCTGCATTCAATTCACTGCAGTGATATCCGGCCTTACTTCGAGTCACAGCATCTCGGTGTCCATTCCACTTGAGGCCACACACTCAGGGTCCCTCTCACATACCTGTAGCTTAGAAAAGCCTCCTCTTGAGGTGCTTGTGGAAAGTTGGTATTCCTCTTGAGTCGAATCCAGGTACTAAGGTCTCATCTCGAGTTGATTTGGGGTCCACGGAGCCCTTTCGTGTTGCTCCAGTGACCTCAGGATCCCTCTAGACTTGAGACAGTGATCTTGGGTTTTCTCTGGAGTGCCATCAAGGAAATCAAGGCTCCTTTCACGTTTGATGTGGAACACGGAATTGCTCTGCACGCAGTGCAGGGGAATCGGGCCTCATCTCACGGCGAGGGGGAAGTCTCATGGTTTTTCTCGAGTTGCGGCCGGAACCTGGGGTATATTCTCGAGTTACGACGGGGAGGGCCCTTCCAGACACGTGTTTGTTCAGCGACGTAAGGACTCCTGCCTAGGTGCGAGGGACACCTCGGGATTCTCCTCGAGTCGTGGCATGGCAATTGGGACGCATCTCCACGTTTGATGGGAGACCCGGTGTCTCTTTCCCCGTGCCACAGGGATCCTGGGACACCTAACCATTTTCAAGAGGAGTCAGGCATCGTCTCCTTTGGAAGCATTCATCTCCGCGGACCTCTCCAGTTTTCAAAGGATGTGAGGCCTCCGGTCTCTATGAAGCGGAGAACTACGTCTTTCTCTGTGGTCTCCACAGGGGATTCAGACATCCCTTCGTCTTGGGAGATGCAAGACGAGTCTGCATTCAATTCACTGCAGGGATATGCGGCCTTACTTGGAGTCAGATAATCTCGGTGTCCATTCCACTTGAGGCCACAAACTCAGGGTCCCTCTCACATAACTGTAGCTGAGAGAAGCCTCCTCTTGAGGTGCTTGTGGAAAGTTGGTATTCCTCTTTAGTTGAAGCCAGGGACTAAGCTCTCATCTCGAGTTGATTTGGGGTCCACGGAGCCCTTTCATGTTACTCCAGTGACCTCAGGATCCCACTAGACTTGAAATAGTGATCTTGGGTTTTCTGAAGATCTGAAATATTGTCAAAAACATGAAGAGCCTAAATGGTGTGAAAAATATGAAAAGCTTCAAAAGATGTCACAAATATGAGGAACATGAAACGGTCTGAAAAATTGGAGGATCATGAAGCGGTGTTGAAAAACATGAAGAGCATGAAAAGCTGTGAAAAATATGAAGAGCTTCAAAAGGTGTCAAAATTATGGGAGCACGAACCGGTCTGAAAAATAGGAGAAAAATGAGGCGGTGTTGAAAACCATGAAGAGCCTGAAAAGGTGTGAAAAATATGAAGAGCTTCAAAATGTGTCAAAAATATGAGAAGCCTGAAACGGTCTGAAAAATAGGAGGAGCATGAAGAGGTGTTAAAAAACATGTAGAGCATGAAAAGGGGTGAAAAATATGAAGAGCTTCAAATGGTGTCAAAACTATGAGGAGTATGAAACGGTCTGAAAATAGGAGCAGCATGAAACGGTGTTCAAAAACATGAAGAGCCTGAAAAGGTGTGAAAAATATGAAGAGCTTCAAAAGGTGTTAAAAATAGGAGGAGCATGAAGCGGTGTTCAAAAACATGAAGAGCCTGAAAATGTGTGTAAAATATGAAGAGCTTCAAAATGTGTCAAAAATATGAGAAGCATGAAACGGTCTGAAAAATAGGTGGATCAGAAGCGGTGTTGAAAAACATGAATAGCGTGAAAAAGTGTGAAAAATATGAAGAGGTTCAAAAGGTGTGAAAAATATGAAGATCTTAAAATGGTGTCAAAAATTAGATTAGCATGGAACGGTCTGAAAAATAGGAGGAGCATGAAGTGGTGTTGAAAAACATGAAGAGCCTGAAAAAGTGTAAAATATATGAAGAGCTTCAAAAGGTGTGAAAAATATTAGGAGCTTCAAAAGAGGTCAAAAAAATGAGGAGCATGAAACGGTCTGAAAAATAGGAGGAGCATGAAACGGTTTTGAAAAACACGAAGGGCCTGAAAAGGTGTGAAAAATATGAAGAGCTTCAAAAAGTGTGAAATACATAGGGGCATGAAACGGTCTGAAAAACAGAAGGAGCATGAAGCTGTGTTGATAAACATGAAGAGCCTGAAAAGATGTGAAAAATATGAATAGCTTCAAAAGGTGTCAAAAATATGAGGAGAATGAAACGGTCTGAAAAATAGGTGGAGCATGAAACAGTGTTTAAAAACATGAAGAGCCTGAAAAGGTGTGAAAAATATGAAGAGCTTCAAAAGGTGTGAAATATATGAGGAGGATGGAACCGTCTGAAAAATAGGAGGAGCATGAAGCGTTGTTCAAATATATGAAGAGCCTGAAAAGGTGTGAAAAATATGAAGAGCTTCAAAAGGTGTCAAAGATATTAGGAGCATGAAACGGTCTGAAAAAAAGGAGGAGCAGGAAACCGTGTTCAAAAACATGAAGAGCCTGAAAAGGTGTGAAAAATATGAAGAGCTTCAAAAGGTGTTAAAAATAGGAGGAGCATGAAGCGGTGTTCAAAAACATGAAGAGCCTGAAAATGTGTGTAAAATATGAAGAGCTTCAAAACGTGTCAAAAATATGAGAAGCATGAAACGGTCTGAAAAATAGGTGGATCAGAAGCGGTGTTGAAAAACATGAAGAGCGTGAAAAAGTGTGAAAAATATGAAGAGGTTCAAAAGGTGTGAAAAATATGAAGAGCTTAAAATGGTGTCAAAAATATGAGGAGCATGAAACGGTGTGAAAAATAGGAGGACCACAAGTGGTGTTCAAAAACATGAAGAGCCTGAAAAGGTGTGAAAAATATGAAGAGATTCAAAAGGTGTGAAAAATATGAGGAGAATGAAACGGTCTGAAAAATAGGTGGAGCATGAAACAGTGTTTAAAAACATGAAGAGCCTGAAAAGGTGTGAAAAGTATGAAGAGCTCAAAAGATGCCAAAAATATGAGGAGCATGAAACGGTCTGAAAAATAGCAGGAGCATGAAGTGGTGTTGAAAAATATGAAGAGCCTGAAAAGTTGTGAAATATATGAAGAGATTCAAAATGTGTCAAAAATATGAGGAGTATGAAAGGGTCTGAAAAATAGGAGCAGCATGAAACGCTGTTCAAAATCATGAAGAGCCTGAAAAGGTGGGAAAAATATGAAGAGCTTCAAACGGTGTGAAATACATGAGGAGCTTGAAACGGTCTGAAAATAGTAGGAGCATGAAGTGTTGTTCAAAAACATGAAGAGCCTGAAAAGGTGTGAAAAATATGAAGAGCTTGAAAAGGTGTGAAATATATGAAGAGCTTTAAAAGGTGTCAAAAATATGAGGAGCATGAAATGGTCTGAAAAATAGGAGGAGCATGAAACGGTGCTCAAAAACAAGAAGAGCCTGAAAACGTGTGAAAAATTGAAGAAGCTGAAAAGGTGTGCAAAATATGAAGAGCTTCAAAAGGTGTGAAATACATGAGGAGCATGAAACGGTCTGAAAAATAGGAGGAGCATGAAGCGGTGTTGAAAAACAAGAAGAGCCTGAAAAGGTGTGAAAAATATGAAGAGCTTCAAAGGGTGTGAAATACATGAGGAGCATGAAACGGTCTCAAAAATAGGTGGAGCATGAAGCGGTGTTGAAAAACAAGAAGAGCCTGAAAAGGTGTGAAAAATATGAAGAGCTTCAAGGGTGTGAAATACATGAGGAGCATGAAACGGTCTGAAAACAGCAGGAGCATGAAGCGGTGTTGAAAAACATGAAGAGCCAGAAAAGCTATGAAAAATATGAAGAGCTTCAAAAGGTGTCAAAAATATGAGGAGCATGAAACGGTCTGAAAAATAGGAGGAACATGAAGCGGTGTTGAAAAACATGAAGAGCTTCAGAAGGTGTGAAAAATATGAAGAGCTTCACAAGATGTCAAAAATGAGATGAGCATGAAACGGTCTGAAAAATAGTAGCATGAAGCGGTGCTGAAAATCATGAAGAGCCTGAAAAGGTGTGAAAAATATGAAGAGCTTCAAAAGGTTTCAAAAATATGAGGAGAATTAAACGGTCTGAAAAATATGAGGAGCATGAAGTGGTGTTGAAAAACATGAAGAGCCTGAAAAGGTGTGAAAAATATGAAGAGCTTCAAAAGGTTTCAAAAATATGAGGAGTATGAAACGGTCCGAAAAATAGAAGGATCATCAAGCGGTGTTGAAAAACATAAAGAGCCTGAAAAGGTTTGAAAAATATGAAGAGCTTCAAAAGGTGTCAAAATTATGAGGAGCATGAAACTGTCTGAAAAATAGGAGGAGCATGAAGCGGTGTTCAAAAACATGAACAGCCTGAAAAGATGTGAAAAATATGAAGAGCTTCAAAAGGTGTGAAATATATGAAGAGCTTCAAAAGGTGTAAAAAATAGGAGGAGCATGAAACGGTTTCAAAAATAGGAGGAGCATCAATTGGTGTAGAAAAACATGAAGAGCCTGAAAACGTGTGAAAAATATGAAGAGCTTAAAAAATATGAAAAATATGAAGAGCTTCAAAAGGTGTGAAAAATATGAAGAGCTTCAAAAGATGTCAAAAATATGAGGAGCAAGAAAGGGTCTGAAAAATAGGAGGAGCATGAAGCCGTGTTCAAAAACATGAAGAGCCTGAAAAGGTGTGAAAAATATGAAGAGTTTCAAAAGGTGTCAAAAATATGAGGAGCATGAAAGGGTCTGAAAAATAGGAGGAGCATGAAGCCGTGTTCAAAAAAATGAAGAGCCTGAAAAGGTGTGAAAAATATGAACAGCTGCAAAAGGTGTCAAAATTTGAGGAGTATGAAACGTTCTGAAAAATAGCAGGAGAATGAAGCGGTGTTGAAAAACATGAAGAGTTTGAAAACGTGTGAAAAATATGAAGAGCTTCAAAAATGTGAATAATAAGAAGAGCTTCAAAAGGTGTGAAAAATATGAAGAGCTTCAAAAGGTGTCAAAAATGAGATGAGCATGAAACAGTCTGGAAAAATAGGAGGAGCATGAAGCAGTGTTGAAAATCATGAAGAGACTGAAAAGGTGTGAAAAAATACGAAGAGCTTCAAAAGGTGTCAAATTATGAAGAGCTTCAAAAGTTGTCAAAATGAGATCAGCATGAAACGGTCTGCAATATAGGAGGAGCCTGAAGTGGTGTTGAAAAAAATGAAGAGCCTGAAAATGTGCGAAATATATGAAGAGCTTCAAAAGGAGTCAAAAATATGAGGAGAATGAAATGGCCTGAAAAATTGGAGGAGCATGAAGCGGTGTTGAAAAATATGAAGAGCCTAAAAAAGGTGTGAAAAATATGAAGAGCTTCAAAAGGTGTCAAAAATATGAGAAGCATGAAACGGTCTGAAAAATAGGAGGAGCATGAAACGGTGTTCAAAAACAAGAAGAGCCTGAAAAGGTGTGAAAAAAATGAAGAACATGAAAAGGTGTGCAAATTTGAAGAGCTTAAAAAGGTGTCAAAAATATGAGGAGCATGAAACGGTCTGAAAAATTGGAGGAGAATGAAGCGGTGTTCATAAACATGGCGACCTGAAAAGGTGTGAAAAATATGAAGAGCTTCAAAAGCTGTGAGAAATATGAAGAGCTTCAAAAGGTGTCAAAAATGAAAAGAGCATGAAACGGTCTGAAAAATAGGAGGAGCATGAAGTGGTGTTGAAAAACATGAAGAGCCTGAAAAGGTGTGAAAAATATGAAGAGCTTCTAAAGGTGTGAAATACATGAGGAGCATGAAACTGTCAGAAAAATAGGAGAAGCATGAAGTGATGCTCAAAAACATAGAAAGCCTGAAAATGTGTGAAAAATATGAAGAGCATCAAAAGTTGTCAAACATATGAGGAGCATGAAGCGGTTTGAAAAATAGGAGGAGCATGAAACGGTGTTCAAAAACATGAAGAGCCTGAAAAGGTGTGAAAAATATGAAGAGCCTCAAAAGGTGTCAAAAATATGAGTATCGTGAAACGGTCTGAAAAATAGGAGGAGCATGAAGCGGTGTTGAAAAACATGAAGAGCCTGAAAACCTGTGAAAAATATGAAGAGCTTCAAAAGGTGTCAAAATTGAGATGAGCATGAAACGGTCTGAAAAATACGAGGAGCATGAAGTGGTGTTGAAAAACATGAAGAGCCTGAAAACGTGTGAAATATATGAAGAGCTTCAAAATGTGTCAAAAATATGAGGAGCATGAAACTGTCTGATAAATAGGAGGAACATGAAGCGGTGTTGAAAAACATGAAGAGCCTGAAAAGGTGTGAAAAATATGAAGAGCTTCAAAAAGTGTCAAAAATATGAGGAGCATGAAACGGTCTGAAAAATAGGAGGAGCATGAAGCGGTGTTGAAAAACAAGAAGAGCCTGAAAACGTGTGAAAAATATGAAGAGCTTCAAAAGGTGTCAAAAATATGAGGAGCATGAAAAGTTCTGAAAAAGGAGTAGCATGAAACATTGTTCAAAAACCTGAAGAGCCTGGAAATGTGTGAAAAATATGAAAAGCCTCAAAACGTGTCAAAAAAATGAGGAGCATGAAACGATCTGAAAAATCAGAGGAGCATGAAGCAGTGTTGAAAAACATGAAGAGCGTGAAAACGTGTGAAAAATATGAAGAGCTTCAAAAGGTGTGAAATATATTAAGAGCTTCAAAAGGTGTAAAAAATGAGATGAGCATGAAACGGTGTGAAAAATAGGAGGAGCATGAAGTGGTGCTGAAAAACATGAAGAGCCTGAAAAGGTGTGAAAAATATGGAGAGCTTCAAAAGGTGTGAAATATATTAAGAGCTTCAAAAGGTGTCAAAAATATGAGGAGAATGAAACTGTATGAAAAATAGGAGGAGCATGAAGCGGTGTTGAAAAACATGAAGAGCCTGAAAAGCTATGAAAAATATGAAGAGCTTCAAAAAGTGTCAAAAATATGAGGAGCATGAAACGGTCTGAAAAATAGTAGGAGCATGAAGCGGTGTTGAAAAACAAGAAGAGCCTGAAAACGTGTGAAAAATCTGAAGAGCTTCAAAAGGTGTCAAATGTATGAGGAGCATGAAACGTTCTGAAAAAGGAGTAGCATGAAAATTTGTTCAAAAACATGAAGAGCCTGGAAATGTGTGATAAATATGAAGAGTCTCAAAACGTGTCAAAAATATGAGGAGCATGAAACGGTCTGAAAAATAGGAGGAGCATGAAGCGGTGTTCAAAAAAATGAAGAGCCTGAAAAGGTGTGAAATATATGAAGAGCTTCAAAAGGTGTCAAAAATGAGAAGTGCATGAAACGAACTGAACAATAGGAGGAACATGAAGTGGTGTTGAAATACATGGAGAGCCTGTAAAGGTGTGCAAAATATGAAGAGTTCAAAAGGTGTGAAATACATGAGGAGCATGAAACGGTCTGAAAAAGAGGAGAAGCATGAAGCGGTGTTGAAAAACATGAAGAGCCTGAAAAGGTATGAAATATAAGAAGAGTTTCTAAAGGTGTAAAAATATGAGGAGCATGAAATGGTCTGAATTATAGGAGGAGCATGAAGTGGTTGTGAATAACATGAAGAGCCTGAAAAGGTGTGCGAAATATAAAAAGCTTCAAAAGGTGTGAAATATATGAGGAGCATGAAACGGTCTGAAAAACAAGAGGAGCATGAAGCGGTGTTCAAAAACATGAACAGCCTGAAAAGATGTGAAAAATATGAAGAGCTTCAAAAGGTGTGAAATATATGAAGAGCTTCAAAAGGTGTAAAAAATAGGAGGAGCATGAAACGGTTTCAAAAATAGGAGGAGCATCAATTGGTGTAGAAAAACATGAAGAGCCTGAAAACGTGTGAAAAATATGAAGAGCTTAAAAAATATGAAAAATATGAAGAGCTTCAAAAGGTGTGAAAAATATGAAGAGCTTCAAAAGATGTCAAAAATATGAGGAGCAAGAAAGGGTCTGAAAAATAGGAGGAGCATGAAGCCGTGTTCAAAAACATGAAGAGCCTGAAAAGGTGTGAAAAATATGAAGAGCTTCAAAAGGTTTCAAAAATATGAGGAGTATGAAACGGTCCGAAAAATAGAAGGATCATCAAGCGGTGTTGAAAAACATAAAGAGCCTGAAAAGGTTTGAAAAATATGAAGAGCTTCAAAAGGTGTCAAAATTATGAGGAGCATGAAACGGTCTGAAAAATAGGAGGAGCATGAAGCGGTGTTCAAAAACATGAACAGCCTGAAAAGATGTGAAAAATATGAAGAGCTTCAAAAGGTGTGAAATATATGAAGAGCTTCAAAAGGTGTAAAAAATAGGAGGAGCATGAAACGGTTTCAAAAATAGGAGGAGCATCAATTGGTGTAGAAAAACATGAAGAGCCTGAAAACGTGTGAAAAATATGAAGAGCTTAAAAAATACGAAAAATATGAAGAGCTTCAAAAGGTGTGAAAAATATGAAGAGCTTCAAAAGATGTCAAAAATATGAGGAGCAAGAAAGGGTCTGAAAAATAGGAGGAGCATGAAGCCGTGTTCAAAAACATGAAGAGCCTGAAAAGGTGTGAAAAATATGAAGAGCTTCAAAAGGTTTCAAAAATATGAGGAGTATGAAACGGTCCGAAAAATAGAAGGATCATCAAGCGGTGTTGAAAAACATAAAGAGCCTGAAAAGGTTTGAAAAATATGAAGAGCTTCAAAAGGTGTCAAAATTATGAGGAGCATGAAACGGTCTGAAAAATAGGAGGAGCATGAAGCGGTGTTCAAAAACATGAACAGCCTGAAAAGATGTGAAAAATATGATGAGCTTCAAAAGGTGTGAAATATATGAAGAGCTTCAAAAGGTGTAAAAAATAGGAGGAGCATGAAACGGTTTCAATAATAGGAGGAGCATCAATTGGTGTAGAAAAACATGAAGAGCCTGAAAA
This sequence comes from Dama dama, assembly GCF_033118175.1. Classification (NCBI taxonomy): domain Eukaryota; kingdom Metazoa; phylum Chordata; class Mammalia; order Artiodactyla; family Cervidae; genus Dama; species Dama dama. The sequence continues at coordinate 1,878,683 of NW_026870882.1, forward strand.
CGTGTGAAAAATATGAAGAGCTTAAAAAATATGAAAAATATGAAGAGCTTCAAAAGGTGTGAAAAATATGAAGAGCTTCAAAAGATGTCAAAAATATGAGGAGCAAGAAAGGGTCTGAAAAATATGAGGAGCATGAAGCCGTGTTCAAAAACATGAAGAGCCTGAAAAGGTGTGAAAAATATGAAGAGCTTCAAAAGGTGTCAAAAATATGAGGAGCATGAAAGGGTCTGAAAAATAGGAGGAGCATGAAGCCGTGTTCAAAAACATGAAGAGCCTGAAAAGGTGTGAAAAATATGAACAGCTGCAAAGGGTGTCAAAATTTGAGGAGTATGAAACGGTCTGAAAAATAGCAGGAGAATGAAGCGGTGTTGAAAAACATGAAGAGTTTGAAAACGTGTGAAAAATATGAAGAGCTTCAAAAATGTGAATAATAAGAAGAGCTTCAAAAGGTGTGAAAAATATGAAGAGCTTCAAAAGGTGTCAAAAATGAGATGAGCATGAAACAGTCTGGAAAAATAGGAGGAGCATGAAGCGGTGTTGAAAATCATGAAGAGACTGAAAAGGTGTGAAAAAATACGAAGAGCTTCAAAAGGTGTCAAATTATGAAGAGCTTCAAAAGTTGTCAAAATGAGATCAGCATGAAACGGTCTGCAATATAGGAGGAGCCTGAAGTGGTGTTGAAAAAAATGAAGAGCCTGAAAATGTGTGAAATATATGAAGAGCTTCAAAAGGAGTCAAAAATATGAGGAGAATGAATCGGTCTTAAATATAGGAGTAGCATGAAGCGGTGTTGAAAAATATGAAGAGCCTGAAAAGGTGTGAAAAATATGAGGAGCTTCAAAAGGTTTGAAAAACATGAGGAGCATGAAACGGTCTGAAAAATAGGAGATGCATGAAGTTGTGTTGACAAACATGAAGAGCCTGAAAAGGTGTGAAAAATATGAAGAGCTTCAAAAGGTATAAAATACATGAGGAGCATGAAACTGTCTGAAAATTAGGAGGAGGATGAAGTGGTGTTCAACAACATGAAGAGCCTCAAAAGGTGTGAAAAATATGAAGAGCTTCAAAAGGTGTGAAATACATGAGAGGAATGAAACTGTCTGAAAAATAGAAGGAGCATGAAGCGGTGTTGAAAAACATGAAGAGCCTGAAAAGGTGTGAAAAATAAAAAGAGCTTCTAAAGGTGTCAAAATTATGAGGAGCATGAAACGATCTGAAAAATAGGAGGAGCATGAAGTGTTGTTGAAAAACATTAAGAGCCTGAAATGGTGTGAAATATATGAAGAGGTTCAAAAGGTGTGAAAAATATGAGGAGCTTGAAAAAGTGTCAAAAATATGAGGAGCATGCAACGGTCTGCAAAATACTAGCAGCATGAAAAGGTGTTCAAAAACATGAAGAGCCTGAAAAGGTGTGAAAAATAGGAAGAGCTTCAAAAGGTGTTAAATACATGAGGAGCATGAAACGGTCTGAAAAATAGGAGCATGAAGCGGTGTTCTAAAACATGAAGAGCCTGAAAAGGTGTGAAAATATGAAGAGCTTCAATATGTATCAAAATTATGAGGAGCATGAAACGGTCTGAAAAATAGGAGGAGCATGAAGCGGTGTTTTAAAACATGAATAGCCTGAAAATGTGAGAAAAATATGAAGAGCTTCAAAGGGTGTCAAATATAGGAGGATCATAAAACGGTCTGAAAAATAGGAGGAGCATGAAGCTGTGTTCATAAACATGAGAGACTGAAAAGTGTGAAAAATATGAAGAGCTTCAAAAGGTGTGAAATACATGAGGAGCATGAAACGGTCTGAAAAATAGGAGGAGCATGAAGCGGTGTTCAAAAACATGAAGAGCCTGAAAATGTGTGAAAAAAATGAAGAGCCTCAAAACGTGTCAAAAATATGAGGAGCATTAAACGGTCTGAAAATATAGGAGGAGCATGAAGCGGTGTAGAAAAACATGAAGAGCCTGAAAATGTGGGAAATATATGAGGAGCTTGAAAAGGTGGCAAAAATATGAGGAGCATGAAACGGTGTGAAAAATAGGAGGATCATGAAGCGGTGTTGAAAAATATGAAGAACCTGAAAAGGTGTGAAATATATGAAGAGCTTCAAAAGGTGTCAAAAATATGAGGAGCATGAAACGGTCTGAAAAGTAGGAGGAGCATGAAATGGTGTTCAAACAAATGAAGAGGATGAAAAGGTGTGATAAATATGAAGAGCTTCAAAAGGTTTGAAAAACATGAGGAGAATGAAAGGGTCCGAAAAATAGGAGATGCATGAAGTTGTGTAGAAAAACATGAAGAGCCTGAAAAGGTGTGAAAAATATTAAGAGCTTCAAAAGGTATAAAATACATGAGGAGCATGAAACTGTCTGAAAAATAGGAGGAGCATGAAGTGGTGTTCAACAACATGAAGAGGCTCAAGAGGTTTGAAAAATATGAAGAGCTTCAAAAGGTGTGAAATACATGAGAGGAATGAAACTGTCTGAAAAACAGAAGGAGCATGAAGCGGTGTTGAAAACCATGAAGAGCCTGAAAAGGTGTGAAAAATATGAAGAGCTTCTAAATGTGTCAAAATTATGAGGAGCATGAAAAGGTCTGAAAAATAGGAGGAGCATGAAGCGGTGTTGAAAAACATGAAGAGCCTGAAAAGGTGTGAAAAATATGAAGAGCTTCAAAAGTTGTCAAAAATATGAGGAGCATGAAACGGTCTGAAAAAGAGGAGGAGTATGAAGCGGTGTTGCAAAACATGAAGAGCCTGAAAAGGTGTGTAAAATATTAAGAGGTTCTAAAGGTGTCAAGTATATGAGGAGCATGAAACGGTCTTAAAATTACGAGGAGAATGAAGTGGAGTTGAAAAACATGAAGAGCGTAAAAATGTGTGAAAAATATGAAAAGCCTCAAATCCTGTCAAAAATATGAGGAGCATGAAACGGTCTGAAAAAGAGGAGGAGTATGAAGCGGTGTTGAAACACATGAAGAGAGTGAAAAGGTGTGTAAAATATTAAGAGGTTCTAAAGGTGTCAAAAATATGAGGAGCATGAAACGGTCTGAAAAGTACGAGGAGCATGAAGCGGTGTTGAAAATCATGAAGAGCCTGAAAACGCGTGAAAAATATGAAGAGCTTCAAAAGGTGTCAAAATGAGATGAGCATGAAACGGTCTAAAAAATAGGAGGAGCATGAAATGGTGTTGAAAAAAATGAAAAGCCTGAAAAGTTGTGAAATATATGAAGAGCTTCAAAAGGTTTCAAAAATATGAGGAGAATGAAACGGTCTGCAAAATAGGAGGAGCATGAAATGGTGTTCAAAAACATGAAGAGCATGAAAAGGTGTGAACAATATGAAGAGCTTCAAAAGTTGTGAAATACATGAGGAGGATTAAATGGTCTGAAAAATAGGAGGAGCATGAAGCGGTGTTCAAAAACATGAAGAGCCAGAAGAGGTGTGAAAAATATGAAGAGCTTCAAAAGGTGTGAAAAATATGAGGAGCATGAAACGGTCTGAAAAATAGGAGGAGCAAGAAGCGGTGTTCAAAAACATGAAGAGCCTGAAAAGGTGTGAAAAATATGAACAGCTTCAAAACGTGTCAAAAATATTAGGAGAATGAAACGGTCTGAAAAATAGGAGGAGCATTAAACGATGTTGAAAAACATGAAGAGCCTGAAAAGGTGTGAGAAATATGAAGAGCTTCAAAAGGTGTCAAAAATATGAGGAGCATGAAACGGTGTGAAAAATAGGAGGAGCAAGAAGGGGTGTTGAAAAACATGAAGAGCCTGAAAATGTGTGAAATATATAAAGAGCTTCAAAAGATGTGAAAAATATGAAGAGCTTCAAAAGGAGTCAAAAATGAGATGAGCAAGAAACGCTCTGAAAAATAGGAGGACCATGAAGCGGTGTTGAAAAACATGAAGAACCTGAAAAGCTTTGAGAAATATGAAGAGCTTCAACAGGTGTCAAAAATATGAGGAGAATGAAACGGTCTGAAAAAGAGGAGGAGCAAGAAGCGGTGTTGAAAAACATGAAGAGCCTCAAAAGGTGTGAAAAATATGCAGAGCTTCTAAAGGTGTCAAAAATATGAGGAGCATGAAACGGTCTGAAAAAGAGGAGGAGCATGAAGCGGTGTTGACAAACATGAAGAGCCTGAAAAGTTGTGAAAAATATGGAGAGCTTCAAAAGTTGTCAAAATATGAGGAGCATGAAACGGCCTGAAAAATAGGAGGACTATGAAAAGGTCTGAAAAATAGGAGGAGCATGAGTCGGTGATGAAAACATTAAGAGCATGAAAAGGTGTGAAATATATGAAGAGCTTCAAAAGGTGTGATAAATATCATGAGCTTCAAAAGCTGTCAAAAAAGAGATGAGCATGAAACGGTCTGAAAAATAGGAGGAGAATGAAGCGGTGTTGAAAAACATGAAGAGCCTGAAAAAGTGTGAAATATATGAAGAGCTTCAAAAGGTGTGAAAAATACGAGGAGCTTCAAAAGGTGTCAAAAATATGAGGAGAATGAAATGGTTTGAAAAACAGGAGGAGCATGAAACGGTGTTCAAAAACATGAAGCCTGAAAAGGTGTGAAAAATATGAAGAGCTTCAAAAGGTGTGAAAAATATGAGGAGCGTGAAACGGTCTGAAAAAGATGAGGTGCATGAAGCGGTGTTCAAAAATATGAAGAGCTTCAAAAGATGTGAAAAATATGAGGAGCATGAAACGGTCTGAAAAATAGGAGGAGCATGAAACCGTGTTCTAAAACATGAAGAGCCTGAAAAGGTGTGAAAAATATGAGGAGTTCCAAAAGTTGTCAAAAATATGAGGAGCATGAAACGGTCTGAAAAATAGGAGGAGCATGAAGGGGTGTTGAAAAACATGAAGAGTCTGAAAACGTGTGAAAGTATGAAGAGCTTCAAAAATATGAAAAATATGAAGAGCTTCAAAAGGTGTGAAAAATATGAAGAGCTCCAAAAGGTGTCAAAAATGAGATGAGCATGAAACGGTCTGAAAAATAGGAGGAGCAAGAAGCAGTGTTGAAAAACATGTAGAGCCTGAAAACGTGTGAAAAATACGAAGAGCTTCAAAAGATGTGAAAAATATGAAGAGCTTTAAAAGGTGTCAAAAATGAGATGAGCATGAAACGCTCTGAAAAATAGTAGGAGAATGAAGCGGAGTTGAAAAACATGAAGAGCCTGAAAAGGTGTGAGAAATATGAAGAGCTTGAAAAGGTGTCAAATATATGAGGAGCATGAAACGATCTGAAAAAGAGGAGGAGTATGAAGCGGTGTTGAAAAACATGAAGAGCCTGAAAAGGTGTGTAAAATATTAAGAGTTTCTAAAGGTGTCAAAAATATGAGGAGCATGAAACGGTCTGAAAAATACGAGGAGCATGAAGCGGTGTTGAAAATCATGAAGAGCCTGAAAACACGTGAAAAATATGAAGAGCTTCAAAGGTGTCAAAATGAGATGAGCATGAAACGGTCTAAAAAATAGGAGGAGCATGAAAAGGTGTTGAGAACATAAAGAGCCTGAAAAGGTGTGAATAATATGAAGAGCTTCAAAAGGTGTCAAAAATATGAGGAGAATGAAACGGTCTGCAAAATAGGAGGAGCATGAAATGGTGTTCAAAAACATGAAGAGCATGAAAAGGTGTGAACAATATGAAGAGCTTCAAAAGTTGTGAAATACATGAGGAGGATTAAATGGTCTGAAAAATAGGAGGAGCATGAAGTGGTGTTCAAAAACATGAAGAGCCTGAAAAGGTGTGAAAATTATGAAGAGCTTCCAAAGGTGTGAAATAAATGAGGGGCATGAAACGGTCTGATAAATAGGAGGAGCATGAAGCGGTGTTGAAAAACATGAAGAGCCTGAAAAGGTGTGAAAAATATGAAGAGCTTCAAATCGTGTCAAAAATATGAGGAGCATGAAACGGTCTGAAAAATAGGAGGAGCAAGAAGCGGTGTTCAAAACCATGAAGAGCCTGAAAAGTTGTGAAAAATATGAAGAGCTTCAAAAGGTGTGAATATTATGAAGAGCTTCCAAAGGTGTGAAATAAATGAGGGGCATGAAACGGTCTGATAAATAGGAGGAGCATGAAGCGGTGTTGGAAAACATGAAGAGCATGAAAAGGTGTGAAAAATATGAAGAGCTTCAAAAGGTGTGAAATACATGAGGATGATGAAACGGTCTGAAAAATAGGAGGAGAATGAAACAGTGTTGAAAAACATGAAGAGCCTGAAAAGGTGTGAAAAATATGAAGAGCTGCAAAAGTTGTGAAAATTATGAGGAGCAGGAAACGGTCTGAAAAATAGGAGGATCATGAAGCGGTGTGGAAAAACATGAAGAGCCTGAAAACGTGTCAAAAATATGAAGAGCTTCAAAGGTGTGAAAAATATGAAGGACTTCAAAAGGTGTCAAAAATGAGAAGAGCATGAAACGGTCTGGAAAATAGGAGGAGCATGAAGTGGTGTTGAAAAACATGAAGAGACTGAAAAGGTGTGAAAAATATGCAGAGCTTCAAAAGGTGTGAAATATATGAGGAGCATAAAACGGACTGAAAAATAGGAGGAGCATGAAGCCGTGTTCAAAAACATGAGAGCCTGAAATGGTGTGAAAAATATGAAGAACTTCAAAAGGTGTGAAATACATGAAGAGCATGAAACGGTCTGAAAAATAGTAGGAGCATGAAACGGTGTTGAAAAAGATGAAGAGCCTGAAAAGGTGTGAAAAATATGAAGAGCTTCAAAATGTGTGAAATACATGAGGAGCATGAAACGGTCTGAAAAATACGAGGAGCATGAATCGGTGTTCAAAAACATGAAGAGCCTGAAAATGTGTGAAAAATATGAAGAGCTTCAAATGGTGTCAAAAATATGAGGAGCATGTATCGGTCTGAAAAATATGAGGAGCATGAAGGGTTGTTCAATAATAAGAAGAGCCTGAAAAGCTGTGAAATATATGAAGAGCTTCAAAAGGTGTCAAAATATGAGGAGCATGAAACGGTCTGAAAATAGGAGAAGCATGAAGTGGTGTTGAAAAACATGAAGAGCCTGAAAAGGTGTGAAAAATATGAAGAGCTTCAAAAGGTGTGAAAAATATGAAGAACTTCAAAAGGTATCAAAAATGAGATGAGCATGAAACGGTCTGGAAAATAGGAGGAGCATGAAGTGGTGTTCAAAAAAAAGAAGAGCCTGAAAAGGTGTGAAAAATATGAAGAGATTCAAAAGCTGTCAAAAATATGAGGAGCCTGAAACGTTCTGAAAAATAGGAGAAGCATGAAGTGGTTTGACAAAGATGAAGAGCCTGAAAAGATGTGAAAAATATGAAGAGCTTCAAAAGGAGTCAAAAATATGAGGAGCATGAAAAGTTCTGAAAAATAGGAGGAGCATGAAGTGGTGTTCAAAAACATGAAGAGCATGGAAAGGTGTGAAAAATATGAAGAGCCTCAAAAGGTGTGAAAAATATGAAGAGCTTCAAATAATGTGAAATACATGAGGAGCATGAAATGGTCTGAAAAATAGGAGGAGCATGAAGCGGGGTTGAAAAACATGAAAACCTGAAAAGATGTGAAAAATATGAACAGCTTCAAAAGGTGTCAAATATATGAGGAGCAAGAAACGGTCTGAAAAATAGGAGGAGCATGAAGCTGTGCTCAAAAACATGAAGAGCCTGAAAAGGTGTGAAAAATATGAAGAGCTTCAAAAGGTGTGAAAATTATGAGGAGCATGAAACGGTCTGAAAAATAGGAGCTGCATGAAGCTGTGCTCAAATACATGAAGAGCCTGAAAAGGTGTGAAAAATATGAAGAGCTTGAAAATGTGTCAAAAATATGAGGAGCATGAAACGGTCTGAAAAATATGAGGAGCATGAAGCGGTGTTGAAAATCATGAAGAGCCTGAAAAGGTGTGAAAAATATGAAGAGCTTCAAAAGGTGTCAAAAATATGAGGAGCATGAAACGGTCTGAAAATTAGGAGGAACATGAAGCGGTGTTCAAAAACATGAAGAGCTTCAAAAGGTGTGAAAAATATGAAGAGTTTCAAAATTGTGAAAAATATGAAGAGCTTCAAAAGGTGTGAAAAATATGAACAGCTTCAAAAGGTATCAAAAATGAGACGAGCATGAAACGGTCTGAAAAATATGAGGAGAATGAAGCGGTGTTGAAAATCATGAAGAGCCTGAAAAGGTGTGAAAAATGTGAAGAGCTTCAAAAGGTGTCAAAATTATGAGGAGAATGAAACGGTCTGCAAAATAGGAGGAGCATGAAATGGTGTTCAAAAACATGAAGAGCATGAAAAGGTGTGAAAAATATGACAAGCTTCAAAAGGTGTCAAATATATATGGAGCATGAAAAGGTCTGAAAATTAGGAGGAGCATGAAGCGGTGTTCAAAAATATGAAGAGCCTGAAAAGGTGTGAAATTTATGAAGAGCTTCAAAAGGTGTCAAAAATATGAGGAGCATGATACGGTTTGAAAAATAGGAGGAGCATGAAGCGGTGTTGAAAAACATGAAGAGCCTGAAATCGTGTTAAAAATATGAAGAGCTTCAAAAGGTGTGAAAAATATGAAGAGCTTCAAAAGGTGTCAAATATTAGATGAGCATGAAACGATCTGAAACATAGGAGGAGCATGAATCGGTGTTGAAAAACATGAACAGCCTGAAAAAGTGTGAAAAATATGAAGAGTTTCTATAGGTGTCAAAAATATGAGGAGCATGAAACGGTCTGAAAACTAGGAGGAGCATGAAGTGGTGTTGAGAAACATGAAGAGTCTGAAAAGGTGTGAAAAATATGAAGAGCTTCAAAAGGTGTGAAATACATGGGGAGCATGAAACGGGCTGAAAAAAAGGAGAAACATGAAGTGGTGTGGAAAAACATGAAGAGCCTTAAAAGGTGTGAAAAATATGAAGAGCTTCAAAAGGTGTAAAATACATGAAGAATGAAATTATCTGAAAAATAGAAGGAGCATGAAGTGGTGTTCAAAAACATGAAGAGCCAGAAAAGGTGTGAAAAATATGAAGAGCTTCAAAAGGTGTCAAAAATACGAGGAGCTTTAAACAGTCTGAAAAATAGGAGGAGCATGAAGCGGTGTTCAAAAACATGAAGATCCTGAAAAGGTGTGCAAAATATGAATAGCTTCAAAAGTTGTAAAAAATATGAGGAGCATGAAACGGTCTGAAAAATAGGAGGAGCATGAAGTGGTGTTGAAAAACATGAAGAGCCTGAAAAGGTGTGAAAAATATGAAGAGCTTCAAAAGTTGTCAAAAATATGAGGAGCATGAAACGGTGTGAAAAATAGGTGGAGCAAGAAGGAGTGTTGAAAAACATGAAGAGCCTGAAAATGTGTGAAAAATATAAAGAGATTCAAAAGATGTGAAAAATATGAAGAGCTTCAAAAGGTGTCAAAAATGAGATGAGCAAGAAACGGTTCAAAAAATAGGAGGAGCATGAAGCGGTGTTCAAAAACATGAAGAACCTGAAAAGTTGTGAGAAATATGAAGAGCTTCAACAGGTGTCAAATATATGAGGAGCATGAAACGCTCTGAAAAAGAGGAGGAGCATGAAGGGGTGTTGAAAAACATGAAGAGCCTGAAAAGTAGTGAAAAATATGAAGAGCTTCTAAAGGTGTCAAAAATATGAGGAGCATGTAACTGTCTTAAAAATACGAGAAGCATGAAGTAATGTTGAAAAACATGAATAGCCTGAAAATGTGTGAAATATATGAAGAGATTAAAAATGTGACAAATATATGAGGAGCATGAAACGGGCTGAAAAATACGAGGAGCATGAAGCAGTGTTCAAAAATATGAAGAGCCTGAAAATGTGTGAAAAATATGAAGAGCTTCAAAAGGTGTCAAAAATGAGATGAGCATGAAACGGTCTGAAAAATAGGAGGAGCAAGAAGTAGTGTTGAAAAAAATGAAGAGCCTGAAAAGGTGTGAAAAATATGAAAAGCTTCAAAAGGTGTCAAAAATATGAATAGCAAGAAACGGTCTGAAAAATAGGAGGAGCATGAAGCGGTGTTGAAAAACATGAAGAGCCTGAAAAGGTGTGAAAAATATGAAGAGCTTCAAAAGGTGTCAGAAATATGAGGAGCATGTAACAGTCTGAAGAATAGGAGGAGCATGAAGCGGTGTTGAAAAACATGAAGAGCCTGAAAAGGTGTGTAAAATATGAATAGCTTCAAAAGGTGTCAAAATTACAAGGAGCATGAAACGGTCTGAAAAATAGGAGGAGCATGAAGCTGTGCTCAAATACATGAAGAGCCTGAAAAGGTGTGAAAAATATGAAGAGCTTGAAAATGTGTCAAAAATATGAGGAGCATGAAACGGTCTGAAAAATAGGAGGAGCATGAAGTGGTGTTGAAAAAAATGAAGAGCCTGAAAAAGGTGTGAAAATTATGAGGAGAATGAAACGGTTTGAAAAATAGGAGGAGCATGAAACGGTCTGAAAAATAGGAGGAGCATGAAGTGGTGTTAAAAAACATGAAGAGCCTGAAAAGGTGTGAAATATATGAAGGGCTTCAAAAGCTGTCAAAAATATGTGGAGCACGAAACGGTCTGAAAAATAGGAGGAGCATGAAGTGGTGTTGAAAAATATGAAGAGCTTCTAAAATTGTCAAAAATATCAGGAGCATGAAACGGTCTGAAAAATAGGAGGAGCATGAAGTGGTGTTGAAAAACATGAAGAGCCTGAAAAGGTGTGAAAAATATGAAGAGCTTCAAAAGGTGTCAAAAATATGAGTAGCATGAAACGGTGTGAAAAATAGGTGGAGCCAGAAGGAGTGTTGAAAAACATGAAGAGCCTGAAAATGTGTGAAAAATATAAAGAGCTTCAAAAGATGTGAAAAATATGAAGAGCTTCAAAAGGTGTCAAAAATGAGATGAGCAAGAAACGGTTCGAAAAATAGGAGGAGCATGAAGCGGTGTTCAAAAACATGAAGAACCTGAAAAGTTGTGAGAAATATGAAGAGCTTCAACAGGTGTCAAATATATGAGGAGCATGAAACGCTCTGAAAAAGAGAAGGAGCATGAAGGGGTGTTGAAAAACATGAAGAGCCTGAAAAGTAGTGAAAAATATGAAGAGCTTCTAAAGGTGTCAAAAATATGAGGAGCATGTAACGGTCTTAAAAATACGAGGAGCATGAAGTGATGTTGAAAAATATGAATAGCCTGAAAATGTGTGAAATATATGAAGAGATTAAAAATGTGACAAATATATGAGGAGCATGAAACGGTCTGAAAAATACGAGGAGCATGAAGCGGTGTTCAAAAATATGAAGAGCCTGAAAATGTGTGAAAAATATGAAGAGCTTCAAAAGGTGACAAAAATATGAGGAGCATGAATCGGTCTGAAAAATAGGAAGAGCATGAAGCTCTGTTCAAAAACATGAAGAGCCTGAAAATGTGTGAAAAATATGAAGAGCTTCAAAAGGTGTGAAAAATATGAGGAGCATGAAACAGCCTGAAAAATAGGAGGAGCATGAAGCGGTATTGAAAAACATGAAGAGCCTGAAAAGGTGTGAAAAATATGAAAAGCTTCAAAAGGTGTCAAAAATATGAGGAGCATGAATCGGTCTGAAAAATAGGAAGAGCATGAAGCTCTGTTCAAAAACATGAAGAGCCTGAAAATGTGTGAAATATATGAAGAGCTTCAAAAGGTTTCAAAAATTAGATGAGCATGAAACGGTCTGAAAAATAGGAGGAGCAAGAAGTAGTGTTGAAAAAAATGAAGAGCCTGAAAAGGTGTGAAAAATATGAAAATCTTCAAAAGGTGTCAAAAATATGAGGAGCAAGAAACGGTCTGAAAAATAGGAGGAGCATGAAGCGGTGTTGAAAAACATGAAGAGCCTGAAAAGGTGTGAAAAATATGAATAGCTTCAAAAGGTGTCAAAATTACAAGGAGCATGAAACGGTCTGAAAAATAGGAGGAGCATGAAGCTGTGCTCAAATACATGAAGAGCCTGAAAAGGTGTGAAAAATATGAAGAGCTTGAAAATGTGTCAAAAATATGAGGAGCATGAAACGGTCTGAAAAATAGGAGGAGCATGAAGTGGTGTTGAAAAAAATGAAGAGCCTTAAAAGGTGTCAAAAATATGAAGAGCTTCAAAAGGTGTCAAAAATATGAGAAGCATGAAACGGTCTGAAAAATAGGAGGAGCATGAAGCTGTGCTCAAATACATGAAGAGCCTTAAAAGGTGTGAAAAATATGAAGAGCTTCAAAAGGTGTCAAAAATATGAGGTGCATGAAACGGTCTGAAAAAGAGGAGGAGCATGAAGCGGTGTTCAAAAACATGAAGAGCCTTAAAAGGTGTCAAAAATATGAAGAGCTTCAAAAGGTGTCAAAAATATGAGAAGCATGAAACGGTCTGAAAAATAGGAGAAGTATGAAGCGGTTTTGAAAAACATGAGGAGCCTGAGAACTTGTGAAAAATATGAAGAGCTTCAAAAGGTGTCAAAAATGAGATGAGCATGAAACGGTCTGAAAAATAGGAGGAGCATGAAGTGGTTTTGAAGTAAATGAAGAGCCTGAAAAGGTGTGAAATATATGAAGAGCTTCAAAATGTGTCAAAAATATGAGGAGAATGAAACGGTCTGAAAAATAGGAGGATCATGAAGCGGTGTTGAAAAACATGAAGAGTCTGAAAAGGTGTGAAAGATATGAAGAGTTTCTAAAGATGTCAAAAATATGAGGAGCATGAAACGGTCTGAAAATAGGAGGAGCATGAAGTGGTGTTGAAAAACATGAAGAGCCTGAAAGGGTGTGAAAATTATGAAGAGCTTCAAAAGGTGTAAAAAATATGAGGAGCATGAAACGGTCTGAAAAATAGGAGGAGCATGAAGCGGTGTTCAAAAACATGAAGAGCCTGAAAAGGTGTGAAAAATATGACGAGCTTCAAAAGGTGTCAAAAATATGAGGAGCATGAAACGGTCTGAAAAATAGGAGGAGCAAGAAACGGTGATCAAAAACCTGAAGAGCCTGAAAAGGTGTGAAAAATATGACGAGCTTCAAAAGGTGTGAAAAACATGCGGAGCATGAAACGGGCTGAAAAATAGGAGAAGCATGAAGTGGTCTTGAAAAACATGAAGAGCCTGAAAAAGTGTGATAAATATGAAGAGCTTCAGAAGGTGTGAAAAATATGAAGAGCTTCAACAGGTGTCAAAAATTAGATGAGCATGAAACGGTCGGAAAATTGGAGGAGCAAGAAGTAGTGTTGAAAAAAATGAAGAGCCTGAAAAGGTGTGAAAAATATGATAAGCTTCAAAATGTGTCAAAAATATGAGGAGCATGAAACGGTCTGAAAAATAGGTGGAGCATGAAGCGGTGTTGAAAAATATGAAGAGCCTGGAAAGGTGTGCAAAATAGGAAGAGCTTCAAAAGGTGTGAAATATATGAAGAGCTTCAATATGTGTCAAAAATGATTTGAGCATGAAACGATCTGAAAAATAGGAGGAGCATGAAACGGTGATCAAAAACATGAAGAGCCTGAAAAGGTGTGAAAAATATGAAGAGCTTCAAAAGGTGTGAAATACATGAGGAGCATGAAACGTGCTGAAAAATAGGAGAAGAATGAAGGGGTGTGGAAAAACATGAAGAGCCTGAAAAGGTTTGAAAAATATGAAGAGCTTCAAAATGGGTGAAATACATGAGGAGCATGAAACACTCTGAAAAATAGAAATAGCACGAAGCGGTGTTGTAAAACATGAAGAGCCTGAAAACGTGTGAAAATATGAAGAGCTTCAAAAATATGAAAAATATGAAGAGCTTCAAAAGGTGTGAAAAATTTGAAGAGCTTCAAAAGGTGTCAAAATGAGATGAGCATGAAACGGTATGAAAAATAGGAGGAGCATGAAGTGGTGTTGAAAAAAATGAAAAGCCTGAAAAGGTGTGAAATATATGAAGAGCTTCAAAAGGTGTCAAAAATATGAGGAGAATGAAACGGTCTGCAAAATAGGTGAAGCATGAAATGGTGTTCAAAAACATGAAGAGCCTGAAAAATGTGAAAATTATGAAGAGCTTCAAAAGGTGTCAAAAATATGAGGAGCATGAAACGGTCTGAAAAATAGGAGGAGCATGAAACGGTGTTGAAAAACAAGAAGAGCCTGAAAAGGTGTGAAAAATAGGAAGAGCTTCAAAACGTGTGAAATACATGAGGAGGATGAAACCGTCTGAAAAACAGGAGAAGCATGTAGAGTTGTTCAAATATATGAAGAGGCTGAAAAGGTGTGAAAAATATGAAGAGCTTCAAAACGTTTCAAAAATATGAGGAGCATGAAACGGTCTGAAAAATAGGTGGATCAAGAAGCGGTGTTGAAAAACATGAAGAGCGTGAAAACGTGCTAAAAATATGAAGAGCTTCAAAAGGTGTGAAAAATATGAAGAGCTTAAATGGTGTCAAAAATGAGATGAGCATGAAAAGGTCTGAAAAGTAGGTGGAGCATGATGTGGTGTTGAAAAACATGAAGAGCCTGAAAAGTTGTGAAAAATATGAAGACCTTCAAAATGTGTCAAAAATATGAGGAGCATGAAACGGTGTGAAAAATAGGAGGAGCATGAAACGGTGTTCAAAAACATGAAGAGCCTGAAAAGCTGGGTAAAATATGAATAGCCTCAAGGTGTGAAATATTTGAGGAGCATGAATCGGTCTGAAAAATAGGAGGAGCATGAAGCGGTGTTGAAAAACATGAAGAGCCTGAAAAGGTGTGAAAAATATGAAGAGCTTCAAAAGGTGTCAAAACTTTGAGGAGTATGAAACGGTCTGAAAAATAGGAGCAGCATGAAACGGTGTTCAAAAACATGAAGAGCCTGAAAAGGTGTGAAATATATGAAGAGCCTCAAAACGTGTCAAAAATAAGAGAGCATGAAACGGTCTGAAAAATAGGAGGAGCAGGAAACCGTGTTCAAAAGTATGAAGAGCCTGAAAAGGTGTGAAAAATTTGAAGTGCTTCAAAAGGTGTGAAAATTATGAGGAGCATGAAACGGTCTGAAAAATAGGAGCTGCATGAAGCTGTACTCAAATACATGAAGAGCCTGAAAAGGTGTGAAAAATATGAAGAGCTTCAAAAGGTGTCAAAACTTTGAGGAGTATGAAACGGTCTGTAAAATAGGAGCAGCATGAAACGGTGTTCAAAAACATGAAGAGCCTGAAAAGGTGTGAAATATATGAAGAGCCTCAAAACGTGTCAAAAATAAGAGAAGCATGAAACGGTCTGAAAAATAGGAGGAGCAGGAAACCGTGTTCAAAAGTATGAAGAGCCTGAAAAGGTGTGAAAAATTTGAAGTGCTTCAAAAGGTGTGAAAATTAGGAGGAGCATGAAGCGGTGTTCCAAAACATGAAGAGCCTGAAAAGGTGTGAAAAATATGAACAGCTTCAAAAGGTGTGAAAGACTTGAGGAGCATTAAACCGTCTGAATTATAGGAGGAGCATGAACGGTGTTGAAAAACATGAAGAGCCTGAAAAGGTGTGAAAAATATGAAGAGCTACAAAAGGTGTGAAGTACAGGAGGAGCATGAAACGGTCTGAAAAATAGGAGGAGCATGAAGCGGTGTTGAAAAACATGAAGAGCCTGAAAAGGTATGAAAAATATGAAGAGCTTCAAAAGGAGTGAAAGACTTGAGGAGCATGAAACCGTCTGAATTATAGGAGGAGCATGAAACGGTGTTGAAAAACATGAAGAGCCTCAAAAGTTGTGAAAAATATGAAGAGCTCAAAAGGTGTCAAAAATATGAAGAGCTTCAAAAAGTGTGACAAATGAGATGAGCATGAAATGGTCTGAAAAAGGAGGAGCATGAAGTGGTGTTGAAAAACATGAAGAGCCTGAAAAGGTGTAAAATATATGAAGAGATTAAAAAGGTGTCAAAAATATGAGGAGCTTGAAATGGTCTGAAAAATTGGAGGATCATGAAGCGGTGTTGAAAAACATGAAGAGCCTGAAAAGTTGTGAAAAATATGAAGAGCTTCAAAGGTGTCAAAAATATGAGGAGCATGAAACGGTCTGAAAAATAGGAGGAGCATGAAATCGTGTTCAAAAACATGAAGAGCCTGAAAAGGTGTGAAACATATGAAGAGCTTCAAAATGTGTGAAATAAATGAGGAGCATGAAACGGTCTGAAAAGGAGGAGGAGCATGAAGCCGTGTTCAAAATCATGAAGAGCCTAAAAAAGTGTGAAAAATATGAAGAGCTTCAAAAGGTGTGAAAAATAGGAGAAGCATGAAGCGGTGTTAAACAACACGAAGAGCCTGAAATCGTGTGAAAAACATGAAGAGCTTCAAAAGGTGGGAAAAATATGAACAGCTTCAAAAAGTGTCAAAAACGAGATGAGCATGAAGCGGTCTCAAAAATGGTGGAGCATGAAGTGTTGTTGAAAAACATGAAGAGCCTGAAATTGTGTGAAAAATATGAAGAGCTTCAAAAGGTGTGAAATACATGAGGAGCATTAATCGGTCTGAAAAATAGGAGTAGCATGAAGCAGTGTTGAAAAACATGAAGAGCCTGAAAAGGAGTGAAAAATATGAAGAGCTTCAAAACGTGTGAAATATATGAAGAGCTTCAACAGGTTTCAAAAATCTGAGGAGCATGAAACGGTCTGAAAAATAGGAGGAGCATGAAGCGGTGTTCTAAACATGAAAAGCCTGAAAAAGTGTGAAAAATATGAAGAGCTTCACTGGTTTGAAAAATAAGAAGAGCCTGAAAAGGTGTGAAAATTGACATGAGCATGAAACGGTCTGAAAAATAGGAAGAGCATGAAGAACTGTTCAAAAACATGTACAGCCTGACAAGGTGTGAAAAATATGAAGAGCTTCAAAAGGTGTCAAAAATATGAGGAGCATGAAACGGTCTGAAAAATAGGCGGAGCATGAAGTGGTGTTGAAATACATGAAGAGCCTGAAAATGTGTGAAAAATATGAAGAGCTTCAAAACGTGTCAAAAATATGAGAAGCATGAAACGGTCTGAAAAATAGGAGCAGCATGAAGAGCTGTTCAAAAACATGAAGAGCCTGAAAAGGTGTGAAAAATATGAAGAGCTTCAAAAGGTGTGAAAAATAGGAGGAGCATGAAGCCGTGTTGAAAAACATGAAGAGCCTGAAAACGTGTGAAAAATATGAAGAGCTTCAAAAGGTGTGAAAAATATGAACACTTTCAGAAAGTGTCAAAAATGAGATGAGCATGAAGCGGTCTGAAAAATGGTGGAGCATCAAGTGTTGTTGAAAAACATGAAGAGCCTGAAATCGTGTGAAAAATATGAAGAGCTTCAAAAGGTGTGAAATACATGAGGAGCATTAATAGGTCTCAAAAATAGGAGTAGCATGAAGCGGTGTTGAAAAACATGAAGAGCCTGAAAAGGTGTGAAAAATATGAAGAGCTACAAAAGGTGTGAAGTACAGGAGGAGCATTAAACGGTCTGAAAAATAGGAGGAGCATGAAGCGGTGTTGAAAAACATGAAGAGCCTGAAAAGGTATGAAAAATATGAAGAGCTTCAAAAGGTGTGAAAAATACGAGGAGCATGAAGAGGTGTTCAAAAACATGAAAAGCCTGAAATGTTGTAAAAAAATATGAAAAGCTTCAAAAGGTGTCAAAAATATGAGGAGCATGAAACGGTCTGAAAAACCGGGGGAGCATGAAGCGGTTTTCAAAAACACGAAGAGCCTGAAAAGGTGTGAAAAATATGAAGAGCTTCAAAACGTGTCAAAAATATGAGGAGCATGAAACTGTCTGAAAAATAGGAGGAGCATGATGCGGTGTTGAAAAATATGAAGAGCTTCAAAAGGTGTCAAAAATGAGATGACCATGAAACGGTCTGAGAAATAGAAGGAGCATGAAGTTCTTTTCAAAAAAATGAAGAACCTGAAAAGGTGTGAAGTATATGAAGATTTCAAAAGGTGTCAAAAATATGAGGAGCATGAAACGGTCTGAAAAATAGGAGGAGCATGAAGTCATGTCGAAAAACATGAAGAGACTGAAAATGTGTGAAAAATACGAAGAGCTTCAAAAAGTGTCACAAATATGAGGAGCATGAAACGGTCTGAAATATATGAGGAGCATGAAGCGGTGTTCAAAAACATGAAGAGCCTGAAAAGGTGTGAAAAATTTGAAGAGCTTCAAAATGTGTGAAATACATGAGGAGCATGAAACGGTCTGAAAAATAGGAGGAGCATGAAGCGGTGTTCAAAAATATGAAGAGCCTGAAAATTTGTGAAAACTATGAAGAGCTTCAGAAGGTGTCAAAAATTAGATGAGCATGAAACTGTCTGAAAAATAGGAGGAGCATGAAGTGGTGTTGAAAAACATTAAGAGCCTGAAAATGTGTGAAATATATGAAGAGCTTCAAAAGATTTCAGAAGTGAGAGGACCATGAAACGGTCTGAAAAATAGGAGGAGCATGAAGCGGTGTTGAAAAACATGAGGAGCCTTAAAAGGTGTGAAAAATATGAAGAGCTTCAAAAGTTGTGAAAAATATGAAGAGCTTCAAATGCTGTCAAAAATGAGATGAGCATGAAACGGTCTGAGAAATAGGAGAAGCATGAAGTGGTGTTGAAAAATATGAAGAGCCTGAAAAAGTGTGAAATATATGAAGAGCTTCAAAAGGTGTGAAAAATATGAAGAGCTTCAAAAGGTGTCAAAAATGTGAGGAGCATGAAACGGTCTGAAAAATAGGAGGAGCATTGTAGCATTGTTCAAAAACTTGAAGAGCCTGAAAATGTGTGAAATATATGAAGAGCTTCAAAAGATTTCAGAAATGAAAGGAGCATGAAACGGTCTGAAAAATAGGAGGAGCATGAAACGGTGTTCAAAAACAGGAGGAGCCTGAAACGGTGTGAAAAATATGAAGAGCTTCAAAAGGTGTCAAAAATATGAGGAACATGAAACGGTCTGAAATATAGGAGGAGCATGACGTGGTGTTGAAAAACATGACGAGCCTGAAAAGGTGTGAAAAATATGAAGAGCTTCAAAAGCTGTGAAAAATATGAGGAGCACGAAATGGTCTGAAAAATAAGAGGAGCATGAAGCCTTGTTAAAAAACATGAAGAGCCTGAAAAGGTGTAGAAAATATGAAGAGCTTCAAAAGGTGTCAAAAATATGAGGAACATGAAACGGTCTGAAATATAGGAGGAGCATGAAGTGGGGTTGAAAATCATGAAGAGCCTGAAAAGGTGTGTAAAATATGAAGAGCTTCAAAAGGAGTGAAATACATGAGGAGCATGAAACCGTCTGAATTATAGGAGGAGCATGAAGCGATATTCATAAACATGAAGAGCCTGAAAAGGTGTGAAATATATGAAGAGCTTCAAAATGTGTGAAAAATATGAAGAGCTTCAAAGGCTGTCAAAAATGAGATGAGCATGAAACGGTCTGAAAAATAGGAGGAGCATGAAGCGGTGTTGAAAAACATGAAGAGACTTAAAACGTGTGAAATATATGAAGAGCTTCAAAAAGTGTGAAAAATATGAAGAGCTTCAAAAGGTGTGAAATTCATGAGGAGCATGAAACGGTCTGAAAAATAGGAGGAGCCTAAAGCGGTGTTGAAAAACATGAAGAACCTGAAAAGGTCTGAAAAATATGAAGAGCTTCAAAAGGTTTGAAAAATATGAGGATCATGAAACGGTCTGAAAAATAGGAGGAGCATGAAGCCGTGTTGAAAAACATGAAGAGCCTGAAAGGGTGTAACAAATATGAAGAGCTTCAGAAGGTTTCAAAAATGAGATGAGCATGAAACGGTCTGAAAAATAGGAGGAGCATGAAGTGGTGTTGAAAAACATGAAGAGCCTGAAAAAGTGTGAAATATATGAAGAGCTTCAAAAGGTGTGAAGTACATGAGGAGAATGAAACCGTCTGAAAAATAGGAGGAGCATGAAGCGGTGTTCCAATACATGAAGAGCTTGAAAAGGTGTGAAATACATGAAGAGATTCAAAAGGTGTCAAAAAATATGAGGAGCATGAAACGGTCTGAAAAAAAGGAGCAGCAGGAAACCGTGTTCAAAAGTATGAAGAGCCTGAAAAGGTGTGAAAAATTTGAAGTGCTTCAAAAGGTGTGAAAATTAGGAGGAACCTGAAGCGGTGTTCCAAAACATGAAGAGCCTGAAAATGTGTGTAAAATATGAAGAGCTTCAAAACGTGTCAAACAAATGAGGAGCATGAAACGGTCTGAAAAATAGGAGGATCAAGAAGCGGTGTTGAAAAACATGAAGATCTGAAAACTTGTGAAAAATATGAAGAGCTTCAAAAGGTGTGAAAAATATGAAGAGCTTCAAAAGGTGTCCACAATATGAGGAGCAAGAAACTGTCTGAGAAATAGGAGGAGCATGAAGTGGTGCGGAAAAACATGAAGAGCCTAAAAGGTGTGAAAAATAAGAAAAGCTTCAAAAGATGTCACAAATATGAGGAGCATGAAACGGTCTGAAAAATTGGAGGATCATGAAGCGGTGTTGAAAAACATGAAGAGTCTGAAAAGTTGTGAAAAATATGAAGAGCTTCAAAAGGTGTCAAAAATTTGAGGAGCATGAAACGGTCTGAAAAATAGGAGGAGCATGAAACCGTGTCAAAAACATGAAGAGCCTGAAAAGGTGTGAAATATATGAAGAGATTCAAAAGGTGTCAAAAATATGAGGAGCATGTAACGGTTTGGAAAATAGGACGAGCAAGAAGTGGTGTTGAAAAACATGAAGAGCCTGAAAAGATGTGAAAAATATGAAGAGCTTCAAACGGTGTCCACAATATGAGGAGCATGAAACTGTCTGAGAAATAGGAGGAGCATGAAGTGGTGCTTAAA
Organism: Dama dama; assembly: GCF_033118175.1. Lineage (NCBI taxonomy): Eukaryota > Metazoa > Chordata > Mammalia > Artiodactyla > Cervidae > Dama > Dama dama. The sequence goes on from NW_026870882.1 coordinate 1,899,431, forward strand.
AACATGAAGAGCCTAAAAGTTGTGAAAAATAAGAAAAGCTTCAAAAGATGTCACAAATATGAGGAGCATGAAACGGTCTGAAAAATTGGAGGATCATGAAGCGGTGTTGAAAAACATGAAGAGTCTGAAAAGTTGTGAAAAATATGAAGAGCTTCAAAAGGTGTCAAAAATATGAGGAGCATGAAACAGTCTGAAAAATAGGAGGAGCAGAAGCAGATTTGAAAAACATGAAGAGCCTGAAAAGGTGTGATAATTATGAAGCGCTTCAAAAGGTGTCAAAATTATGGGGAGCATTAAACGGTCTGAAATATAGGAGGAGCATGAAACTTTGTTGAAAAATATGAAGACCCTGAAAAGGTGTGAAAAATATGAAGAGCTTCAAAAGGTGTCAAAATATGAGGAGCATGAAACGGTCTGAAAATTAGGAGGAGGATGAAACGGTGTTCAAAACATGAAGAGGCTGAAAAGTTTTGAAAAATGTGATGAGCTTGAAAAGGTGTCAAAAATATGAGGGCCATGAAACTGTCTGAAAAATAGGAGGAGCATGAAACGTTGTTCAAAAACATGAAGAGCCTGAAAAGGTTTGAAAAATGTGAAGAGCTTGAAAAGGTGTCAAAAATATGAGGGCCATGAAACGGTCTGAAAAAGAGGATGAGCAAGAAGCGGTGTTGAAAAACATGAAGAGCCTGAAAAGGTGTGAAAAATATGAAGAGCTTCAAAAGGAGTCAAAATATGAGGAGCATGAAACGGTCTGAAAAATAGGAGGTACAAGAAACGGTGTTCAAAAACATGAACAGCCTGAAAAGGTTTGAAAAATGTGAAGAGGTTGAAAAGGTGTCAAAAATATGAGGGGCATGAAACTGTCTGAAAAATAGGAGGAGCATGAAACCTTGTTGAAAAATATGAAGAGCCTGAAAAGGTGTGAAAAATATGAAGAGCTTCAAAAGGTGTCAAAATATGAGGAGCATGAAACGGTCTGAAAAATAGGAGGAGCATGAAACGGTGTTGAAAACATGAAGAGCCTGAAAAGGTGTGAAAAATATGAAGAGCTTCAAAAGGTGTCAAAAATATGAGGAGCATGAAACGGTCTGAAAAATATGAGGAGCATGAAACGGTGTTCAAAAACATGAAAACCCTGAAAAGGTGTGAAATATATGAAGAGCTTCAAAAGATGTCAAAAATAGGACAAGCATGAAGCGGTGTAGAAAAACATGAAGAGTCTGAAAAGGCGTGAAAAATATGAAGAGCTTCAAAACATGTCAAAAATATGAGGATCATGACACGGTCAGAAATATAGGAGGAGCATGAAGTGGTGTTGAAAACATGAAGAACCTGAAAAGTTGTGAAAAATATGAAGAGCTTCAAAAGGTGTCAAATATATGAGGAGTATGAAACGGTCTGAAAAATGGGAGGAGCATGAAGCAGTGTTGAAAAAGATGAAGAGCTTGAATACGTGTGAAAAATATGAAGAGCTTCAAAAGGAGTCAAAATATGAGGAGCATGAAACGGTCTGAAAAATAGGAGGTACAAGAAACGGTGTTCAAAAACATGAACAGCCTGAAAAGGTTTGAAAAATGTGAAGAGGTTGAAAAGGTGTCAAAAATATGAGGGGCATGAAACTGTCTGAAAAATAGGAGGAGCATGAAACCTTGTTGAAAAATATGAAGAGCCTGAAAAGGTGTGAAAAATATGAAGAGCTTCAAAAGGTGTCAAAATATGAGGAGCATGAAACGGTCTGAAAAATAGGAGGAGCATGAAACGGTGTTGAAAACATGAAGAGCCTGAAAAGGTGTGAAAAATATGAAGAGCTTCAAAAGGTGTCAAAAATATGAGGAGCATGAAACGGTCTGAAAAATATGAGGAGCATGAAACGGTGTTCAAAAACATGAAAACCCTGAAAAGGTGTGAAATATATGAAGAGCTTCAAAAGATGTCAAAAATAGGACAAGCATGAAGCGGTGTAGAAAAACATGAAGAGTCTGAAAAGGCGTGAAAAATATGAAGAGCTTCAAAACATGTCAAAAATATGAGGATCATGACACGGTCAGAAATATAGGAGGAGCATGAAGTGGTGTTGAAAACATGAAGAACCTGAAAAGTTGTGAAAAATATGAAGAGCTTCAAAAGGTGTCAAATATATGAGGAGTATGAAACGGTCTGAAAAATGGGAGGAGCATGAAGCAGTGTTGAAAAAGATGAAGAGCTTGAATACGTGTGAAAAATATGAAGAGCTTCAAAAGGTGTCAAAAATATGAGGAGCATGAAACAGTCTGAAAAATAGGAGGAGCATGAAGCGGATTTGAAAAGCATGAAGAGCCTGAAAAGGTGTGAAACATATGAAGAGCTTCAAAAGGTGTAAAAAATATGAGGAGCTTGAAACGGTCTGAAAAATCAGAGGATCTGGTTTCCTCAGTGTGTATGCCCAGAAGTGGGATTGCTGGGTCATATGGCAGTTCTATTTCCAGTTTTTTAAGAAATCTCCACACTGTTTTCCATAGGGGCTGTACTAGTGTGCATTCCCACCAACAGTGTAAGAGGGTTCCCTTTTCTCCACACCATTTCCAGCATTTATTGCTTGTAGACTTTTGGATAGCAGCCATCCTGACTGGCATGTAATGGTACCTCATTGTGGTTTTGATTTGCATTTCTCTAATAATGAGTTATGTTGAGCATCTTTTCATGTGTTTGTTATCCATCTGTATGTCTTCTTTGGAGAAATGTCTGTTTAGTTCTTTGGCTCATTTTTTATTGGGTCATTTATTTTTCTGCAATTGAGCTGCAGGATTTGCTTGTATATTTTTGAGATTAATCCTTTGTCTGTTTCTTCATTTGCTATTATTTTCTCCCAATCTGAGGGCTGTCTTTTCACCTTACTTATAGTTTCCTTTGTAGTGCAAAAGCTTTTAAGTTTCATTAGGTCCCATTTGTTTAGTTTTGCTTTTATTTCCAATATTCTGGGAGGTGGGTCATAGAGGATCTTGCTTAGAATTATGTCGGAGAGTGTTTTGCCTATCTTCTCCTCTAGGAGTTTTATAGTTTCTGGTCTTACATTTAGATCTTTAATCCATTTTGAGTTTATTTTTGTGTATGGTGTTAGAAAGTGTACTATTTTCATTCTTTTACAAGTGGTTGACCAGTTTTCCCAGCACCACTTGTTAAAGAGGTTGTCTTTTTTCCATTGTATATCCTTGCCTCCTTTGTCAAAGATAAGGTGTCCATAGGTTCGTCTGAAAGAGACACGTGCACCCCAATGTTCATCGCAGCACTGTTTATAATAGCCAGGACATGGAAGCAACCTAGATGCCCGTCAGCAGATGAATGGATAAGAAAGCTGTGGTACATATACACCATGGAATATTACTCAGCCATTAAAAAGAATTCATTTGAATCAGTCCTAATGAGATGGATGAAGCTGGAGCCCATTATACAGAGTGAAGTAAGCCAGAAAGATAAAGAACATTAGAGCATGCTGACACATGTATATGGAATTTAGAAAGGTGATAACGATAACCCTATATGCAGAACAGAAAAAGAGACACAGAAATACAGAACAGACTTTTGAACTTTGTGGGAGAATGCGAGGTTGGGATATTTCAAAAGAACAGCATGTATGCTATCTATGGTGAAACAGATCACCAGCCCAGGTAGGATGCACGAGACAAGTGCTCTGGCTTGGTGCACTGGGAAGACCGAGAGGAATCGGGTGGAGAGGGAGGTGGGAGGGGGGATTGGGATTGGGAATACATGTAAATCCATGGCTGATTCATATCAATGTATGACAAAACAGACTGGGAAAAAAAAATAAAAATAATAAAAAAAATTTAAAAAAATAACAATAAAAAAAAAATAAGAAGAGCATGAAATGGTGTTCAAAAACATGAAGAGCCTGAAAAGGTGAGGAAATTATGAAGAGCTTCAAAAGGTGTCAAATATATGAGGAGCATAAAACGGTCTAAAACATAGGAGGAGCATGAAGCGGTGTTGAAAAACATGAAGAGCCTGAAAAGGTGTGAAAAATATGAAGAGCTTCAAAAGTGGCAAAAATAGGAGGAGCATGAAACGTTCTGAAAATTAGGAGGAGCATGAGGCGGTGTTGAAAAACATGATGAGCGTGAAAAGGTGTGAAAAATATGAAGAGCTTCAAAGGTTGTCAAAAATATAAGGAGCATGAAACGGTCTGAAAATTGGAGGAGCATGAAGCGGTGTTGAAAAACATGAAGAGGCTGAAAAGTTGTGAAATACATGAAGAGCTTCAAAAGGTTTCAAAAATATGAGGAGCATGAAACGGTCTGAAAAATAGGAGGAGCATGAAGCGGTTGTGAAAAACATGAAATGCCTGAAAATGTGTGAAATATATGAACAGCTTCAAAAGGTGTGAAAAATACGAGGAGCTTCAACAGGTGTGAAAAATATGAGGAGCATGAAACGGTCTGAAAAATAGGAGGAGCATGAAACGGTGTTCAAAAACATGAAGAGCCTGAAAAGGTGTGAAAAATATGAAGAGCTTCAAAAGGTGTGAAAAATATGAGGAGCATGAAACGGTCTGAAAAATAGAAGGAGCATGAACCGGTGTTGAAAAACATAAAGAGCCTGAAAAGGTGTGAAAATATGAAGAGCTTCAAAAGGTGTGAAAAATATGAGGAGCATGAAACGGTCTGAAAAATAGGAGGAGCATGAAGAGGTGTTCAAAAACATGAAGAGCCTGAAAAGCTGTGAAAAATATGCAAAGCTTCAAAAGGTGTCAAAACTGAAATGAGCATGAAACGGTCTGCAAAATATGAGGAGCATGAAATGGTGTTCAAAAACATGAAGGGCCTGAAAAGGTGTGAAAAATATGAAGAGATTCAAAAGGTGTGGAATACATTAGGAGGATTAAACGGTCTGAAACATAGGAGGAGCATGAAGCGGTGTTGAAAAACATGAAGAGCCTTAAAAGGTGTGAAAAATATGAAGAGCTTCAAAATGTGTGAAATACATGAGGAGTATGAAACTGTCAGAAAAATAGCAGGAGCATGAAGCGGTGTTAAAAACATGAAGAGTCTGAAAACGTGTGAAAAGTATGAAGAGCTTCAAAAATGTGAAAAATATGAAGAGGTTCAAAAGGTGTGAAAAATATGAAGAGCTTCAAAAGGTGTCAAAAAAGAGTTGAGCATGAAAAGGTCTGAAAAATGCGAGGAGCATGAAGCGGTGTTGAAAATCATGAAGAGCCTGAAAAGGTATGAAAAATATGAAGAGCTTCATAAGATGTGAAATATATGAAGAGCTTCAAAAGTTGTCAAAATGAGATGAGCATGAAACGATTTGAAAAAAAGGAGGATCATGAATTGGTGTTGAAAGAAATGAAGAGCCTGAAAAGGTGTGAAATATCTGAAGAGCTTCAAAAGGTGTGAAAAATATGAGGAGCATGAAACGTTCTGAAAAATAGGAGGAGCATGAAGCGGTGTTTAAAAACATGAAGAGCCTGAAAAGTTGTGAAAAATATGAAGAGCTTCAAAAGGTGTCAAAATATGAGGAGCATGAAACGGTCTGAAAAATAGGAGGAGCATGAAGCGGTGTTGAAAAACATGAAGAGCCTGAAAAGGTGTGAAAAATATGAAGAGCTTCAAAAGGTGTGAAATACATGACGGGCATGAAACTCTCCGAAAAATAGGAGGAGCATGAAGTGCTGTACAAAAACATGAAGAGCCTGAAAAGGTGAGAAAAATATGAAGAGCTTCAAATGGGTGAAAAATATGAGGAGCATGATACGGTCGAAAAAATTGGAGGAGCATGAAGCGGAGTTCAAAAACATGAAGAGACTGAAAAGGTGTGAATAATATGAAAAGCTTCAAAAGGTGTCAAAAATGAGAAGAGCATGAAACGGTCTGAAAATTAGGAGGAGCATGAAGCGATGTTGAAAAATATGAAGAGACTGAAAAGGTGTGAGACATATGAAGAGCTTCAAAAGGTGTCAAATATATGAGGAGAATGAAACGGTCTGAAAAATAGGCGGAGCATGAAGCGGTGATCAAAAACATGAAGAGCCTGAAAAGGTGTGAATAATATGGCGAGCTTCTAAAGGTGTCAAAAATATCAGGAGCATGAAACGGCCTGAAAAATAGGCGGAGCATGAAGCAGTGTTGAAAATCATCAAGAGACTGAAAAGTGTGAAATATATGAAGAGCTTCTAAAGGTGTGAAAAATATGAGGAGCATGAAACGGTCTGAAAAATAGGAGGAGCATGAAGCGGTGTTTAAAAACATGAAGAGCCTGAAAAGTTGTGAAAAATATGAAGAGCTTCAAAAGGCGTCAAAAATATGAGGAGCATGAAACGGTCTGAAAAATAGGAGGAGCATGAAGCGGTGTTGAAAAACATGAAGAGCCTGAAAACGTGTGGAAAATATGTGTAGCTTCAAAAGGTGTTAAATACATGAGGAGCATGAAACCGTCTGAAAAATAAGAGGAGTATGAATCAGTGTTCAAAAACATGAAGAGCCTGAAAAGGTGTGAAAAATATGAAGAGTTTCAAAATGTGTGAAATACATGAGGAGCATGAAAAGGTCTGAAAAATAGGAGGAGCATGAAGTGGTGTTCAAAAACATGAAGAGTCTGAAAACGTGTGAAAATTATGAAGAGCTTCAAAAATGTGAAAAATATGAAGAGCTTCAACAGGTGTGAAAAATATGAAGAGCTTCAAAAGGTGTCAAAAAAGAGATGAGCATGAAAGGTCTGAAAAATACGAGGAGCATGAAGCGGTGTTGAAAATCATGAAGAGCCTGAAAAGGTATGAAAAATATGAAGAGCTTCATAAGGTGTGAAATATATGAAGAGCTTCAAAAGGTGTCAAAATGAGATGAGCATGAAACGATTTGAAAAATAGGAGGAGCATGAAATAGTGTTGAAAAAAATGAAGAGCCTGAAAAGGTGTGAAATATCTGAAGAGCTTCAAAAGTTGTCAAAGATATGAGGAGAATGAAACGGTCTGAAAAATAGGAGGAGAATGAAGCGGTGATCAAAAACATGAAGAGCCTGAAAAGGTGTGAATAATATGAAGAGCTTCTAAAAGTGTCAAAAATATGAGGAGCAAGAAACGGCCTGAAAAATAGGCGGAGCATGAAGCGGTGTTGAAAAACATCTAGAGCCTGAAAAGTGTGAAAAATATGAAGAGCTTCAAAAGGTGTGAAAAATAGGAGGAGCATGAAACGTTCTGAAAAATAGGCGTAGCATGAAGCGGTGTTTAAAAACATGAAGAGCCTGAAAAGTTGTGAAAAATATGAAGAGCTTCAAAAGGTGTCAAAATATGAGGAGCATGAAACGGTCTGAAAAATACGAGGAGCATGAAGCGGTGTTGAAAAACATGAAGAGCCTGAAAAGGTGTGAAAAGTATGAAGAGCTTCAAAAGGTGTGAAATACATGACGAGCATGAAACTCTCTGAAATATAGGAGGAGCATGAAGTGGTGTGGAAAAACATGAAGAGCCTGAAAAGGTGTGAAAAGTATGAAGAGCTTCAAAAGGTGTGAAATACATGACGGGCATGAAACTCTCCGAAAAATAGGAGGAGCATGAAGTGCTGTACAAAAACATGAAGAGCCTGAAAAGGTGAGAAAAATATGAAGAGCTTCAAATGGGGTGAAAAATATGAGGAGCATGATACGGTCGAAACAATTGGAGGAGCATGAAGCGGAGTTCAAAAACATGAAGAGCCTGAAAAGGTGTGAATAATATGAAAAGATTCAAAAGGTGTCAAAAATGAGAAGAGCATGAAACGGTCTGAAAATTAGGAGGAGCATGAAGCGATGTTGAAAAATATGAAGAGACTGAAAAGGTGTGAGACATATGAAGAGCTTCAAAAGGTGTCAACAATAGGAGGAGCATAAAACGGTCTTAAAAATAGGAGGAGGATGAAGCGGTGTTCAAAAACTTGAAGAGGATGAAAAGGTGTGAAAAATATGAAGAGCTTTAAAAGGTGTCAAAAATATGAGGAGCATGAAACGGTCTGAAATATAGGAGGATTATGAAACGGTGTTCAAAAACATGAAGAGCCTGAAAAGGTGTGAAAAATATGAAGAGCCTCAAAACGTGTCAAAAATATGAGGAGTATGAAACGGTATGATAAATAGCAGGAGCATGAACCGGTGTTGTAAAACATGAAGAGACTGAAATCGTGTGAAAAATATGAAGAGCTTCAAAAATGTGAAAAATATGAAGAGCTTCAAAAGATGTGAAAAATATGCAAAGTTTCAAAAGGTGTCAAAAATGAGATGAGCATGAAACGGTCCGAAAAAAAAGAGGAGCATGAAGTCGTGTTTAAAAATATGAAGAGCCTGAAAAGGTGTGAAAAATATGAAGAGCTTCAAAAGGTGTGATAAATATGAGGAGCATGATACGGTCTGAAAAATAGGAGGAGCATGAAGCGGTGTTCAAAACATGACGAGCCTGAAAAGGTGTGAGAAATATGAAGACCTTCAAAAGGTGTGAAAATTA